>NC_065523.1:33633027-33999112 GCF_006386435.1 Epinephelus moara | reverse complement strand
ATGTGGTGGTTCACTTGTACACTGTGATCTGTAGCCTGTAGTTCGGCTTTAGCTTCTAACTATCTTTGTCTTTTTAACCTGTTGTTGCTGCTGAGTCAGTTTGACATCCTGGATATATCCTTCAAACACAGACTGTAGACCCCTCTGTCTGCTTCTCTCTGACATCACTCTTTCATTTCTCCAAAAATATTATAATATTTCTTCAGGGAGTGCAGTTAGTTACAGTGTGGGCTCCATGCTTACTGCGACAGCTTGTTGGACCATCACAAAGGGGCGGGGCTTAGCAAAAGGTCAATTCCAGTGAAACAGTCTGTACTTAAAATGACACTCCACACCCTCTCTGGTGTCTCCGACCTACTGCTTGCTCTATTTTAAAGACATGCTGTCATGATGTTTCTTCTGGTTGCTGTGGAGTTTTGTTCCTCCTGCATCACATTGTACTCACCTTCGGGTCTAAGCGCCTCAAACCCTTGTCTGGGTAGTGTTGTGCTGCCTGAGTTGATGATCCTCACACGCTCGTTGCTGTTCATTCGCTTGTATTTGATGTCCACCCTGCTGACAAACTGCAAATCAAAACAGTATTAAAAGTGGTGTCTAAGCTTCTTTGTTCAGTAATGCTGAAAACAAAGGGGTGAGATTACTTTCAGGCTATCAATAATTCCAACTGGGTGAAACAGTGGTATGAAACTCCTCAAATATTCATTACTTTGACTGCTCGCCTCTTAGTTACCCTTCAGTTAAACTACACCATGGTAGTCAGTGCAGGCTGCTCTGGATACCTGCTGCTGAACAAGTCGGAGATCAATATGGATTAACAGTATTTTGACAAATATTTCTATTTATGTTTTGAAATTGTTTTGCAGTTGTCATTTCGCTACCATCACGCAGGAATGTGGTTCTATAAAGTGTCATCTTGAATACGGCCAAGTCTACACGTACACAGGTCTTTTTAGAGACAGGGTTTTTCCCTTCTTCCTTCTATTATTATCATTGTGATTGTTGCAAAGAGCAGTACACAAAAAAATCAAGGTATTGACACACACGCATACATGGGGGTAGTGCGAATGTGGGGCTCTACTACAAACTGTGGAACATATAATAACCAGCTGCGACTGGTGTGCCTCAACGGAGCTGAAGGTCTAAGGACATATGCCAGAAGAAGAAGACTTTATCACAAAATCCTATTAGACATTTGTGTGAAATTAGTTATGGCTGAAAACATGTCTTGTGATCACACTGACCTTTGACCATCAAATTCTAATCAGTATATCATTGAGTCTGAGTGAATGGTTGAGCCATAGTTTAAACTAGAGACCCTATATTTGGGGACCTTGCCACTGGACAATGTTACCTCTCATAAGAGATACCTGTTATGGATTCTAAGTGCTGCTAGCGGGAGAGCCATTACCAGAAGGTGGATGATTGGACTGACATTATATATGACATCTTTAGGAAGGAGAGGATTACTTTTTCTACACTGCAACAGGACAAGGTTTTGATGGGAAAACTGGATAGTGAACATTAAACCTGTTCGTTCTTCATCTGTTTAGTACATTTATGTCCTTTTGACTTATTTGAACTGATTTTTTAATTGATTTTTTTTATCCTTGTTTGTAAAGTCAGTATCATGAATTCATTCTGGTCCAAATACGGAGTTCAGTTTCTTTTTTGTGTTCGTTTTTCTATGTTCATACCTATATTTACATTTATTTTATTAGTTAGAGACCTCGGCTGAAGTGTGAGGACCCTCTTGTTCATTTTGACTCCTGTATTACACATTGTAACACACTTTTAGGTTACTCTCTGAACAGAAGGCCTGGAAAGATCGGGCTATAAGCCCTTGGAGTATGATGAAGTAGTCTGACTGGACTCTGAAATAACCAAATAAAGGGAGAATTAAAAAAAAAGAAAAAAGTAAAATGTAGTACTAATAATAATAGTAGTAATAATAATAATAAATAAGTTCAGGTTCAGACAGAGGTTAGCCAGGTCATAATTGTGAGTGTATTTAGTATCGAATGTATTCAGCTTTTTTTTTTTTTCCTCATCGTCCCTCAAAAACCCCTCTTCGAGACTGACAAAACCCCCACGGAAGCCACAGAGGTGCTAACTGAATGCTGGTGTTCGTGAGAAATTTCAAATGAACTTGAAACTTGTCCATGACTGGAAGTGGAGGTGGTGGGAAACCTCCTGTCTGCCCATACAACCACTGTTTCAAAAAAGTAACATCACCCTAAAGCCACACTGAGAAGAAAAGGACGTTGGCCAGTCAGAAGCCTGAAGAAAAGCTATTATTGTAAGGCTACCTGGAGCAGTGACCTCTGATGCCTCTGTTCCTCAGTATAGTGGAAGAGTCACTGTTCATTTATGTGTAAACAGGTAAAAAGTTGTGATAGCAGGAAAAGGTCAATTTTCAATTTTGGTCTGAATCAGGGACTCATTTTGTTCCAAAGTTGTATAATTGCCTAGAGTTGGTTCGTGTTCTCACGGCAGCATTTACAAGAGGACCAGATCAAATGCCTTGTGTGAGAAAGCTGCTCTTGATTGGTCAGAATTTCCATGTGGGAAAAATCCAGGAAGTAAAGCAAACGTTGAAGAAGAGTACACTTGCAAGATAAATGTGACACTTTCTAATGTCACAATGGAGGGACAACTACGCAGGTTGATTTTAGCGCTGCTCATCGTGGACTATATTGCTGTCATTGTTCATTTTAGTCAAACCATACAGTTTGAAAACGAGGCGCGGCTCCAACTAGAAAACAATGTTTTGATGCATTGGATGTGCTGAATGTGCATATTAAGGCAGTACAGGAGGAGGTGCACATTAATAATCCTCCAGGACTGTAACATGCTCATGTTTAACCCAAACAATGTGTCATGTGACTGCAGGACTGAGACCACCTCTTCAAGAAGTGTCCGGTTGTTTTGGTGCACACCTGAGTGTGATTGCTGTGTTCACACCTGCCCAAACGAACCACACTGAGGGGGCAAACGAACCTGAGTTTGACTGAACCGAACCAGACAGGGCAGGTGTGACCAGGCCTCTGAGGTTAAAGGGTGTAACTTTAAGCACTGGATGATAAATTCAGTTTTTCTTCAAAGTGATCCATTTTGTTCAACACAAAACATCTGAGCCTGTAGCAGAGGTGCACCACTGCCTGGAAGAGACAAAAATCTTGTCCTACAACAAAAGGTTTTATTTCCACTTCCTTACCTGTAGTATCTGAGTGAGGAAGATGCTGGCTCTAGACAAGCGTGGGCTGGCTTTAGGATCAGGAGATGGGCTGGCTTCTTCTGGCAGTAAACTCATCTACACAGGAACAAACACACAACTCATAGATCAAACAAATATTTGTTTTTCTGAAGTGATGCAAAATTCCAACTTAGAAAAATGCAGAATTTGTGAAACAGTAGAGAAGTGGAGACGAAAAAAATTATAAATAGGGTATAAAAAGAAATTAGTGAAGGAGTGTGACACAAAGACAATTGCTTTAGTCAAAAATGAATGTGTTGTTATATTAATTCCACGTATTCACATATATGTGTGTGATTTATTTTTTAAATCTTTGCTAAAAAAAATTCATTTCTTACTCTATTGTTGCGGTGGACTTCATTCTCTTCTCTCCCCCCTCGACACACAAACTTCTGAATCTTAACCAGGAGCAGCTGCTGGGCTCTACATTCACGCACACACACAAACACAAAAAAAAAATCAAACTCATGATTTCGACACAGTAACAAAAGTAAAAATGTATTATCATGTCAGAGCCTGTCATCCATCAAGCTGCTTCCTGTGCTTCTCTGGTGACAACAACAGGTTGTGGGACTCAAGTGTGAAAAAATACAAATGTTTGACTGTGTGTGTGTGCATGTTTGAGTGTGTCTGTGTGTTGCTGCTGTGTTGGGAGATCAGTGAAACTTCTAAAAAGCAGATGTAGCCCCCTTTGTCCCCTGCCGAACTTTGCTTGGTTGCTCAACTGTTACATCACCTTTACATCACTCTCAGCATCCTGCAGCACTAAAGTGGAACAGATGCATGAAAATCTATCACTTCCAGCACTTGAACGGTCTCTGACGCCACGCTGGTTTGACCTCTTCAACTCCCCCTCTCTCACCATAGGCCTTTTTTTGTCAGGGGAGCGGAATATGTCAAATGCGTAGGCTTCATATGCAAAACTAAAGGTTTAATCTAACTCTTGCTTTCAGTGCCAAAATGTCGTTCAGTTTTAACATCTCTGTACCGTGAGTTGCTGGGTATGGTGCCACGCTCGGACAGGTCGGTGCCGTCGTAGGGGTCGACACGAGAACACAGCCACTCACAGCGGCCCTGGTGCCTGGTGTCCAGCACGTGTACCACCTCATCACAGCGCACGCTCAGGGAGCAGCTGTCTGATTGGCCGGAGATGTTTAGGTTGACTCGTATGTGGAAGGAGTCGCCAGATACCAGCGGGCCTTCCGTGATGTCCCTCTGGAGTCGACGGTAGCCTAGAGCGCACACTCACATTTAAATATACAGTATATGGATACTACACATACATATATAAAAACGACACTTACAGTCAAAGTTGGCTCGATAGTGCAGCTTGACTGGTCCGGAGCAGTGCTGCAGCGTCCAGTGGGCTTCTTCCTGAGTGCTGGTGTCCAATGAAATGCTTTGGCTCTCTCCACGTATGCATCCCTCAAGCTGGTCACAGCATAAGACAGATGAACGACAGGTAACAGTATTCATGTTAAAGGTGTGTTATACATAATTCTGGAACTTTAGCAAATTAGTCCCTCGATTATAGTTGATAGTCATTGGATAAATGAACATTAAAAACAAGCAAGCATTTGAAAATATAAAAAAAAATAAACTGCTCATGGTTAAAATGTCTGGATTTGTTTTATTCTATCGTGAGTGTATAAAATTTTTGAGGCCTTGAGTTTGGCAGTTTGCCCGTCACCATCTTGGATATTTGGAGGCGGAATTGATCATATTTGGACGACAGGGAGGAGAAAACCCCGACGCTAGCTGCTAGCTCGGTTAGCACAATGCATTTACAGCTATGGTTAACTGGGATCATCCATTCATCCATCCATTTTCAACCGCTTATCAGATGCCAGACAAGATATGTAATCCCTCCAGTGTGTTCTGGGTCTGCCCCGAGGCCTCCTACCAGTGGGATGTGCCCGGGTAACCTCTAATGGGAGGACTCAGGAGGATCCTGATCAAATGCCCGAACCACCTCAACTGACCCCTTTCGACACGAAGGAGCAGCGGCTCTACTCCGAGCTCCCTCCGGAGGGGACTGTGATAATGCTAATGCTAATTTTTACCATTAAAACAAAATGGAAAACAAGACTGAAACACACTGAAATAGTGACAGCTACAGTTACGTCTGTACTCTGTGAATCTGGGGTTACGCCATGGTTATGTTACCTACCCAATGTTGTCCCTGTGGTAGCAACATCTTAACGGACAGCACCCTCCTGTCACTCAAAGCAGCCGCACCTCAAAGGGCATTTTTTCTTGAGGCCAGCATATTTACTTAGATGTGTGCAGTAGTAGTGCCAAGTTTCTACACTATGCTACAAACACCAGCAGTGTGACAAGGTGCTGAGCGTCTGTCAAAACAAGTGCTGCATGTTTGGGTTTTTCTCTGAGCACCAAGAGTTAAAAAATGGAGAAACATGTTAATATACTGTATATATATATATAATATATCCATCCATCCATTTTCATCTGCTTATCTGGGGCTGGGTCGCGGGGGCAGCAGGCCAAGCAAAGCACCCCAGCAATATATATAATATATATTAATATACATTTCATGAACCCACACAGACTGACAGGTCTGTCCTCTCTCCTTACATGCTTTAGTCTTCCCTTCATTCAGAGTAAGTACTCTACCTTACCCCAAAATATTTATTTCCGCAGACATTCCGTATCATAGCAAAAAGATGCAACCAAAGAGAAAACACCTCCAGAACACTCTAGAGCGCTCCCAGCTGGGTCTTTCCTAAGATGTGGCTCGCATTTTTAGCATGGAAAAAACTCTTCGGTGGACATAGGGCCTATATTATGTGTAACTTTAAGCCCTTATAACATTTAAACAGATGAGTTCTATAAAAATTCACCACATGTATGGGGATATAAGCTTGAGAGAACAAAACATTTTTTGTACCAGGCTGTAAACATGTTTATGTCTGCTGTAAAGTTGCTCATATTAACATGGCGTCTGTGGGGATTGACTCACTCTTGGAGCCAGCCTCTAGTGGTCATTTGGAGAACAGAATTTTTTTGCCACTTCTGCACTGGCTTCATTTATCAGCTCTGGAAGCTGCCGCTCATTTTTTTCTGTACATTTGTCCAGACAGTGTTTTTAATTAAGTGGACTTTTCCTTGTATTACAGCTCTGTGTGACCCTGGAGTTTAACTACGTACACATAGGAGGTGGTGGCCCTCTCGTAGCCCTGCCTTCTCAGCGATGGAGCCCGACTGGACAGCTGAGATGAAAATCCCACTGTCGTTGCCGCCAACCAGAGTGATGTCCCTCAGCAGGTTGTCGCCTAGCAACGTCAGCTCCTGCACGGGCTTCAGGGAAGTGCTGATTCTGGAGAAGGAGGACAGAGACGGGCGGAATGGCCTGCACACAGGAGAAGAAGATATGTGTGAGTAAGCTTGACTGTCAGTCTTTCTTGTGTATGTGAGTGCATCAGAGTCTGTACTTTACCTCTCCAGAGAGAGCTTCCTGAAGATATTGTTGACCTGCTCTAGGTCGTAAGTGTCCATCCCTTCTGACTGATGGGACGAGGAAGATGAGTGGACGGAAGGTGGACCACGCTGTACTTCGTCCTCTAAGAAAGAGACAGACAGGCATAAACAGACAGAGGTTAATAAAAAATGGTAGAAGATAAATAAAGTCATTCAGTTCAGAAAAATGTCATTAGTGCGATTTTGGGTAATGTGTAAAAGTATACTTTACCAAACTCCAATTCCATGTTGTCACTATCAAAGTCTGAGAGGCTGAAAGAGACCAAGCATCAGACAAAATAAATTAATTACAAACCAGCACCAGCATGAACTACTGACATGTAGACTCTGGTACAGGCCGTGGGTACCTGCGGGGGTGGAAGTCATGCTCCTTCTCCCGCTCTCTGCGGTACAGTGACGCTTTCTCTGGTGGCTCAGGCAGCGTGGAAAGGATGCTGTCATTACGGTAACGCAGCTGGAGATTTTACAAGTGAACAAAGCAGAAGTTTCAATTTCAGACGCAAACATGCAAATCAGCGATGTGTTCGAGCCACAGAAAATAAATCTATTTGGCTTAGGGTTAATATGGCATCATTTCTCTGCATCAACACCTGAGACAAAACTCTGGACTGTAGCAGTGTTTTAAAACCTCACCATGTTCGGCCTGTTGGACTGTTCCCCCGTGGGAAGTGAAGATGGGGATGTGGAGAGGACGGGAGCGGAGAAGGGTGGATATGTGGGGGAGATCGGCACGCTGGGGGAGGGAGGGAGGGAGATGCTGTTGACGTGCAAGTTCCGCATCTGGATTTCTGGAAAATCTCCTCCGTTGACTGACAGAGCTGAACGTTGGAGACAAATATAGATAAATGTTAACAAAAGAAATGTCACTGTTACAGTGGAATAAACTGTATGACTGAACTATGACGGTGTTACCTGTGGAATGAGTGGCCTCTGAGTTGACCGGAAGGTCTCTGGGTGCACACACTGGAGACTTTGCTCTGTTCTAGAATACAAAACACAAATTTTATTGTTTTTATTTTGTAGTATTTCATCTTTATATCTATACAATGAAAATATTAGATAATTGATTTCACATGGGAATTTCGACTGGAGACTGGAGGATTTCACACAAATTAAATGAACTTTAAAATAAGACCCTGTGTTATGTTGAATTTGTTAAAGGAAAAGTTATTTTTCTTGCAGGGCTGTACAGTAAAATAAAAATCTGAAAAAAATCTTTCGCAATTGCAGTCTCTGACAACTGCATTTAGTCACTTTATTAGGTACACCTGTTCAACTGCTCGTTAACGCAAATAGCTAATCAGCCTACCACGTGACAGCAACTCAACACATTTAGTCATGTAGACATGGTGAAGACGACCTGCTGAAGTTCAAACTGAGCACCAGAATGATGAAGAAAGGTGATTTAAGTGACTTTGAACGTGGCATGGTTGTTGGTGCCAGACGGGCTGGTCTGAGTATTTACTGGGATTTTCAGCACAACCATCTCTAGGGTTTACAGAGGATGGTCCCAAAAAGAGAAAATATCCAGTGAGCCAAAATGCCTTGTTGATGCCAGAGGTCAGAGGAGAATGGCCAGACTGGTTCAAGATGATAGAAAGGCAACAGGAAGTCAAATAAGCACTGGTTCCAACCAAGGTGTGCAGAAGACCATCTCTGAAGCAACAACACCTTGTCCAACCTTGAAGCAGATGGGCTACAGCAGCAGAAGACCACACCAGGTGCCACTCCTGTCAGCTAACAACAGGAAACTGAGGCTACAATTCACACGGGTTTTCTCACCAAAACTGGACAATAGAAGATTGGAAAAACCACATTCAGATGGAAGCATGGATCCATCCTGCCTTGTATCAACGCTTCAGGCTGCTGCTGGTGGTGTAATGGTGTGGGGGAGATTTTCTTAGTACCAACTGAGCATGGTTTAAACACCACAGCCTACCTGAGTATTGTTGCTGAGCGTGTCCATCCCTTTATGACCACAGTGTACCCATCTTCTGATGGCTACTTCCAGCAGGATAATAATAATATTTTTGATATGAATTCAACACGACACAGGGTGAGTAATTGATATAAACTTCATAAGAGTAAGACACTTAGAGAGTAAGTAGTTTAATGTGTGGTATGGTGTTACGTAAAAACTGTTTTACTCCCAAGTTGAGTCTTCAATATGATTCCTAAGAGTTTGACAAATACAGGCCCTGGCCTTTGCCATAATGTTCAATCTGTAAATAGGTAAGTAAGTGTGAGTGGTGGACAGTAGCTGACCCCTCCTTTGAGGTTGGGTCTGCGTTTGAGGCGAGGCTCCTCAGATGTGAACTTCTCCTCTGGCGACTCATCGCTGGACCATTCTGATTGGACCTGGACGGGTTTGAAGTCCTCTCCTTGAGAGATGATGGTGGGAGGCAGGTCCCTCGGGAGACTCTGCAGAAACAGAGAGGACAGAATTAGGAACATTTCAAAATTAGTCACTGGAAATACGGCAAGTTCCAGAGATGAAGTGTGAGCACTTATTTACTCTGCTGTGTCTAACCTGGTCCAAAGGAGAGTCCTTGGACAGCCGTCGTAGGCGACACTCCAAGGTGACCAGCTTGGCTTCTTTGCGTACGATCTTGATATGGAGCTCATCACTCTTCTCCTCCAGCTCCCTGATCTGTTTGCGGTACTTGTCTTTGTCGATGAGACTCTGGGAGAAATGATGCTGGGCCTCGTCTCTGGCTCGAAACGCCTGCAGCGGTGGAAGAGTGGAAATAAGCAACAACAGCAACAAAACATTCACACTGACAAATATAAAGAATCAGTTCGTCTGTGTGCTTTCACCTGGTCCCTCTCCTTCTCCACCTCCTCCAGCTGTGCGGTGATGGTCTCCATGCGGTTGCGATACATCTCACAGTCTTTTTGCAGTGTGGAGCACTTCAGCTCCAGATCCTCCTTTTCCTCCAGGTACTACACACACACACACACCACACATGGGTTAATTATAGCTTACTCGACAAAGGTAGATACAGGAAGAGAAACAAAGAGGGAGAAAGAAGAAATACCAGGTTACACACAAACAGAGGCCATTGATGGGGGTTTCTGCACAGGGTGTGTTTCACAGATGGTCTCATGGGCACTGGGCTCTCTGGTCATGGGTTTGTGTTTCCAGGGTGTGTTTTCACTTACATTTCTTTGTTTGCAGACACACTCTGCTTCACACTCACACACTTCCGAACAATCATACATTCAATCAAGGTTTCACCAAGAACACTTACGTAACCTCTACACACCTACCCATATCCCTACGTTACGTTAAAGTACCAATACCACAGTTTCAAAATACTCCATTAAAGGCAAAAGTCCTGCGTTCAAAGTCCGACTCCAAAACCATGACAAATATTTTCCCTCTTCCCGCTTATAAGCCTCTGTTCATGAGTAGATGCTCACTTTCTTTTGCGTCATGATACAGTTGGCAGGCGTAGTACGAAAGTTTTATCGGTAAAGTGTACTTTTGTATTTGTTCCACAATAATATGTCCCCTGTGACTGCTGTATGATTACATAGTAAAAACTGTTACTGAAACAGTGTGTAAACAGCATTTTAATGTAGCAACACAATTAAGTATTTTTTCTCTAATATTTGATTTTATTGTGACATTTTGGACACTTACAGTTATTTAAAGGTCTGAAAACTCTGGAGGGGAAGTTGCGCTGCAGTGAAACTGCTAACAACTCAGAGACATCTGTGACTTTGGCTAGACACTGTTTTTTTGTAACTTGTCACATGTCAAAATGGCTGAAAACCACAGATTTAATCTACAACAATGTATTGTATTTTGTGAACTCATCATAAAATTGTAATGTAAATATCTTGATCTGAAAAGGAACTAATAGCTAAAAACTGTCAAACAAATGTGGAGTGCAATATTTCCTTCTGAAATGTAGTGACGTATAAAGTAACATACAATGGAAATACTCAAGTACAGCACAATAACCTCATTTCACTTGTGTAAATTTGTCTTGTTTCATTGCCTGCCTGTGTGTCTGTTACCTTATCTCGTAGTTCCTCTGCCTGTCGGACTTCTTCGTGTAGGTTGTAGAGGCGGTTGACCAGATCCTGTCTGTCTTCTAGTGCTTCCTGTCTGTCGTGTTCCAAAATGTCAAGGATGGCCTTGTCTGACGCAGGCAGTGGGCCAGGCTGTGTCATAAAGAAACACACATTGTTGGGTATGAACTGTGTATACTGGATAGTTTGCATTAAACAGCATCAGGGTTCCTTCAAGAGAGGACTTACTTTGTAGTGACGAACCCAGGTCCCCTTTATCTATGGAGCACCTTAGCTTTGTTCAACCAATCATTTTGGTTTTTACAGTTCTGGTTCACTCTCATGATTCTAATTAACTTTATTTAGCAGATTAGCAAATTAATGCTAATATTGCTGAATGTGTAAAGAGGCGTTTGTTGGCTAACACGTTAGCATGTCAACATATTTACTGTTTTTTGCACTGACCTGAAGTGGCTAAAAAAGAATCAGTTAATGCAGGTTTAAACTGTGAGAGGACTGTAACATGTTCCCAGAGTCCTATGTCCCAATGATCCTAAGTTCCCACGGTTCTATTTTCTAATGGTTGAGGGGAGGTCCGTTGTATAAGCTTATAGCTTCTTGACCTCTCCTGTCACATCCTTATTTTTTTCTATTATTTATCTGGATTCTATGTAGTTTTTACTATGTGTGCAAATAATAAAATAAAAAATAAAAATGGTCCTAGGTTCCCATGATCGTATGTTCCCAGGGTCCTAAGTTCCACATTCTATGTTCCCAGATTCCTAGGTTCCCCCAGTCCTATGTTCCCAAGGTCCTAAGTTCCTAGGGTTCTATGCCTCCAGATTCTTATGTTCCCATGGTTTATGCTCCCAAGGTCCTAAGTTCCCACAGTCCCATGTTCTCAGGGTCCTAAGTTCCCAGGGCCCTATGTTTCCATGGTCCAATGTCCAAAGAGTCCTAAATTCTTGGGGTCCAGTGTCCCCAGGGTTCTACCTTCCCAGGTTATATGTCCCCAGCATCCCAAGTTCCCACGGTCCTATGTCCCCAGGATCCTAAGTTCCCACTGTTGTATTTTCCAGGGGTCCTAAGTTACCCAAGTCCTATGTTTCCAAGGTCCTAAGTTCCTAGGGTCCTATGCCTCCAGCAGATTCTTATGTTCCCATGGTTTATGCTCCCAGGGTCCTAACTTCCCACAGTCCCATGTTTCCATCGTCCTATGTCCCCACAGTCCCATGTTTCCATGGTCCAATGTCCAAAGAGTCCTACATTCTTGGGATCCAGTGTCCCCAGGGTTCTACCTTCCCAGGTTATATGTCCCCAGCATCCCAAGTTCCCACGGTCCTATGTCCCCAGGATCCTAAGTTCCCACTCCAGATTCTTATGTTCCCATGGTTTATGCTCCCAGGGTCCTAACTTCCCACAGTCCCATGTTTCCATGGTCCTATGTCCCCAGAGTCCTACATTCTTGGGGTCCAGTGTCCCCAGGGCCCTACTTTCCCAGGTCATATGTCCCCAGCACACCAAGTTCCCACAGTCCTATGTTCCCAGGATCCTAAGTTCCCACTGTTGTATTTTCCAGGGGTCCTTAGTTCCCATTGTCCTATGTTTCCAAGGTCCTAAGTTCCTAGGGTCCTATGCCTCCAGATTCTTATGTTCCCATGGTTTATGCTCCCAGGGTCCTAACTTCCCACAGTCCCATGTTCCCAGGGTCCTAAGTTCCCAGAGCCCTATGTTTCCATGGTCCTATGTCCAAAAAGTCCTAAATTCTTGGGGTCCAGTGTCCCCAGGGCCCTACCTTCCCAGGTTATATGTCCCCAGCACCCCAAGTTCCCACGGTCCTATGTCCCCAGGATCCTAAGTTCCCACTGTTGTATTTTCCAGAGGTCCTAAGTTACCCAAGTCCTATGTTTCCAAGGTCCTATGTCCAAAAAGTCCTAAATTCTTGGGGTCCAGAGGTCCTAAGTTACCCAAGTCCTATGTTTCCAAGGTCCTAAGTTTCCACAGGTCTATGTTCCCATGGCCCTATGTCCCCAGGGTCCTAAGCTCTGAGGGTCCTATGTAGCTTGATATACACCCACATTGTAAGACATAGGGCTAGCTTCACAGTTCAAATTGCAAAAGAAAGAAGGTATATGGACATTTCAAATGCAGTTTGAATGGTAAAAGCTGTTCTGTCACGGTGGAGATATCAATGTCTCAAGTCAAGAAAACTGTCCTGCCCACCAACTTAAGGACGTAGATTTCAGGGAGTACAAAATCAACTCTAGGTAGGTGATTTAAACACATTAACGTTGAGATCTTTGCTATAGCTGAGGGATGGTTTGTTCCTGGCCCACCAGACAATGTCTTATATTGCTTATCAATCCCTGTGTGTCTGTGCATGACCGTGTGTTTTAGGCAGGCCATACCTGTATGATGGACTGTAGCTCCTGTAGTTTGATCTTGAGCATTTCATTCTCTCTTTCTAGCTCAAAGATCTGCTCTCTCTTTGGCCGGTTCTCAATGTCGTTCTTCAGCTTGAGACTCTGCCTCCTCTCCATCTTACACTCTTCCTCCACCTTGTTCAGCTTGTGCTTTAACTGATCAACCTATACACACAGTGAGAACACATAATGAGTTTCTTAGATGTTTGCAAATACACAATGTAATGACAACGTTTTTGCGCATTAATATGTCCATCAGTACCTCTAGCTGCAGGTCTCGGCTCCTCATCACGGCCATGTTCTTCTCCTCGCTCAGCGTGGCGTACCTCATGGCCAGTTTGTAGTTTTCATCCTTCACTCTCAGAAGCTCGTCACTGTAGGCGTTCCTTTCCTCTCTCAACTTGTTGTTCCCTGGAGAACAAAGCTTAGTCATTAATACAGTCATACATGAGTGAGATGTCCGGGACTTTTCGGTGAAAAGCAGCTGTCAGTTTTAGCATAACTGCAAAACATATGAAAATATTATGCTTATTAAAAAATACAGAGAACTTATTTACATGGAACACCAAAGATTTACATATACATATTATATTACTTTAAAAGATCAAAAATCATGTAAATAAATTCTGTAAATACATAAATGAACAGAACTTAAAGAAATGAACTTAAATGTAACTCATTATTATAAAATAATATTTCATCATTAATTGTCATAATAACAACATCATTTATTTTATAATGTCACTATTTATTTAATGACATTTTTTATTTCGGCGGCACGGTGGTGTGGTGGTTAGCACTGTTGCCTCACAACAAGAAGGTTGCCGGTTCAATCCCAGGTGTGGGAGCCCTTCTGTGCAGAGTTTGCATGTTCTCCCCATGTCAGCGTGGGTTCTCTCCGGGCACTCCGGCTTCATCCCACAGTCCAAAGACATGCAGATTGGGGACTAGGTTAATTGATAACTCTAAATTGTCCGTAGGTGTGAATGTGAGCGTGAATGGTTGTTTGTCTCTATGTGTCAGCCCTGCAATAGTCTGGCGTGACCCTCAAGAGGATGAAGCGGTTAGAAGATGGATGAATGAATTAATTAATTTTTTATTTCATAATGTGACTTTGTGTCATAATGTCACTTTTTATTTTTAATGAAAGTGGTTATGTTTCGCTCTCTTACCTGTAGGGATGTCCCCTAACAGTCGACCAAACGTTAGTCAAAAAAAAGGTCATTATTTGGCGAAATTTCATTGATTGCTTAAAAAAAAACAAAAAAACGTGAAAGTCTATTAGGAGCCACAGGAGTCACGTTACAAACCAATCACAGTCGACAGATATCTTTCTCTTCTTCTGTAAATATTCAGTCTGATAAATACGGAGGAGTTGATCATGTTAGTGCAGGGCTACCCAGAGCTTTACATCTGTCCCACAGACGATACGCCTGGAAGAAGATCAGCTCTGCACTCAGGACTTAAGGTAAATTGGCTCTACGGTGCTTGTTGGGTTGCTTAGTAACCTCAGACCCAACCTGCCGCTGCGCTCGTGAGAGCTGGCATGAAAGTTGCGCCCTGTGCCTTACCTCCCGTTTCCTAAGTGGTTGAAGACACAGCATGTGTACAGCCACTAATAAGAAACTGTAAATTGTGAAGACAATAAAGCCTCCACAAAAATAGCATTTCAAATCTTGTATGTGATTTATCCTGGCTTCATTTTGCAGAGCAAATCTCTGCTCGTCGCTAGGCTAATTTATACAATGTAAAATGCCATAGGCTTGTGCTAATAACATTAGCATTATATATTCGTTTAGAAAATGTGTTTAGTATTAGACAGTTGTTAAGTCAGTTACCCTTGTGAGTTGCAATGGAGCTAAATTATGTATCGTTAGCTTTGTTAAATGTTGCTATTCCCTAGGTTTACATGAGAGAAGGAAAAGATCACCGGCCGCTAGGCTAATTTATATACTGTAAATGCCATAGGCTTGTGCTAATAACATTAGCATGTTGTATTTGTGGGGGAAATGTGTCCAGATAAAGACAAGTGTTTGTCTGTGAATGCTGTGAGTTATAGTGAAGCCAATTTGTCTCTATTAAGCCATGTTTAATGTTTATTTAATGTGTGTTTTGAGTCAACTAAACTTTACAGCTTTTCACAGAAACCCCCGCCGGCAACTAGTGTTCTGGAGGTGTAACTGCAGGGCGACCCAGATACATCTGGGACACACTGGGAGAAGGAGTTTAAAAAACAGGATAATTTGCTAAAATTGGGATTGTTGGTGTAACAGAGTTTGTATTGTATGTAATTCCACTTGCTATTATTGCTATACTGTGATAGCCATGCACTTACGTAGGTATGTGGATATACCTGTGTTACTGGCTCACCAGCCTGAAAATGGAGGAAATCTGAAAAGACTACATTATCAGTGTCAATGGAGCACAGCTGTGTTGTTGTCAGACCCTGGTCTGAGCCGGCCAGAGGCTACGTTATGACTGCCTAGTCTGCGTCCACGGGCAGTCTGCGTACTTTTGCAGGTCGGCTGTTATCAGGGCGGGTAGGGCGGTGTGAAAGCAGCTTTAGAAAAAGTATAAAAAATACATCTTTATATTTGGACAAAGGTTTTAGGAGGGACAGATGCCATTTTAGATTAGATTTAAGATTTTGCAAATTCACCCTGACAAGGAAATTTGCAACAAAGTTGCCATGCCAGTATCTTCCTCATTTGGGTTTTCACCAAAACACTGTCAGAGAAACATGAGATGACCGCTGGCCTGAAAAGTATTCACAGATTATTTTCAGCTCTTGTTTAAACGTGAATGTACTTGATGCACCAGCTGCAGGTTTCAACTACACAGGACATGATACCACAGTGAACTAGTTTCATGAGTAGGCTTTGGCAGACAACGTGACAGGCAACTTAGCCTTAATAAACTCAACTGTGGTGCACCAAGCAGGGTAAACCAAGCATGTGTGGTGGGGTAGCAGTTTCAGTTAATAGTGGTGTATTTTTGGTATGAATAAACCATTTGACACGGAGAATCTATCAATAGGGATTTTAAATTCTCTTATGGGGAGAATGCAGTGCAGAAACACAGATAGAGAGGAGCTTGCATGTCATGATCATGGACCGCAGGAGCAGGATGGCTAGGGGGGCTGAGGACTGGGTAGCTTTCGGGGTCAGATATATTTTATGTATATTTTATGAGCTCAATACTGATATATCAGTAATATAGGCCTATGTCTGATACAGTGAATAAAGAAATAAATTATGCCGCCCCTTCTTTGGTGTTCCATGGTCCCTGTGTCATGATCAGAGCATATGTAAAATAATAACGTGTATTTTTACTCTGTTGGAAGGCCTGAAGCTCCTGATTGGCCAGCCGTAGCTTCTTCTGCTCGTCCTCCAAGGTGCAGTTCTTCCTGCTGAGCTCAACATGCTGCAGGGTCTTCACTTTGGACTGCTGCTGCAGCTTCATCACTTCATTCATCAGGAACTGGGTCAGACCCTCATGGCCCTCCTCCACTACAGCGGGGAGACAGACAGCAGGGGCGAGGCGAGAGGAGGAGAAAAAAGACACAGCACAGAGTGTAACATATCATATATAGATATTACACCATCATTGAGCTGCAAGCTGATTTGGTTTAATCTCAGATTCTAACCTCAACCAGCAGATGTATGAAAAGTTTTGTAGTGTTCCTCCCTGAACAGAGCTACAAAACCAGCTATACAACCGGCAGTTAAATGTGTTTCTTTTTCATAAAATTTATTCAAGATTGCATATGATGATCAGGTTGTTTCTTCACTTAAGGTTGCATAAACTACGCTGTTGCCTGACATGCACCTTCCCAGAAATGTAACTACACGATGTAGTGACACAGACCATAACAGCTGTGATTGGTCCACTTGGTAGCATCGTAATTCCTAATGCACATTTCCAGTTCCTCCTTTTTCTCCGTGAACATGGGCCAAATCAAGGAGAGGTTAACTGAGGAAACCTGTTAATATGCAGGCTGCATTTCTACAACTTGTCTTCACCATGTGACGAAGACTGTCAGATGACAGGAAATTCATGGAAGGAGAGTTCCACAAACATAGGTGTGGATGTCATCACAATCGGCAGGAAAATGTGGGCATTGTACGTGTCTGCAAATCACAGATATATTTCATTTGGATGTTATTATGTCGCGGACACGTCAACTTGTTTCCACAATGTAGTGGTTAACTTGTTGTTAGGTTTAGACCAAAAAAACAACTTGGTTATGGTTAGGAAAAGATTATGTTTTGGCTTAAAATTCTCAGTTTTGGTGGCATAATAATGCAGCAATGCCTCGGTGACAACCGGTTTTGTTGTTTATTGGTCTCAAACAGTTGTCTGCAGCTTGGCAGGCATCTCACCTAGGTGGCACGCCATCCCCCGTCCCCTTCACCTCCTGATGACAAAGTCAGCTCATGTACTGAGTCAGTTGAGAAGTGTTGAAATGATTCGCATGAAATGTGCAAATGTAACATATTTGTGGTTCCAAGAAACGTACAATGCCAGCCTTGTCTTCTGGCGACTGGGCTGGACTCCAACATGATCTGCTCAGTTTCAGTTAAAATTGTTTGGTGAACACAAAGAGACTCAAGACAGTGGCATAAAATCCCCACTGCCAAATAGTGTTTTGGAGGTGTAATTAATTGCACACTTGACACACAAGTATAAATATTCACAACATTGTGGGCCTCTTGCATAAGCTACAGTAGGCTCTGCGTAGAGCCTACACACAACTATAAATCAACCTTTATTGTCACTTGGTTTGATGCAAACAGCTTAACATAAGAAGAACTACACTGTATTGTCTATTTAAACCCAGTCAAGCTGTGTGTCCATGCATGTCTGCATCCAAAGGTGTGTGTCTCACCTACGATGGTGGAGAAGCGTCGTGTGGGATCCTTTCCTGTGACCAGCTTGTACAGGTCAGGGTAGTAAAATTCAAGACTCTCAAGAAACGCCACATACCCGCGCTCTCCTTTAGTGTGGAGGATGTCAAGTAGACGGCCTGATAGAGGATGGATCAACATATTTTGAGATTAGGAGGATAAGAGGGTGACAAAACAATTGTGTGAAGCACAACATGACTACACAAATGTGTACACATCCCTCTACCCACTTGTGCGGTTTGCTTTGCAGAGCAGTAGCATGGAGTTGAGGATCTCATCCTCGTCCTGCTCATCCAGGACTTTGCACTGGCGGAGGTAGGGGGTGAGCTTTGCCGGGGAGATGACGCGACACAGCTCGTAACGTTTGCCATCCACCTTCTCCCACAGCGCCTCCACATCGTCACATGTCCCGTTTTCCATCTCATACACCCTGAAAAAAAGAGAAGCTTTTGCTTATGTCATTTTGCATCATCACAACTGAATCAAAGAGACGCAGGTGAGCACTACAGTGTGTGTGTGTGTGTGTGTGTGTGTGTGTAGGCTGGCATATTTCAAGTATATTAATGTTGACTGTTGGTGGAGAAATCGGCACCTGTGCTTGATCTCTGGTACATTTATCTTGTGATATTCAAACATTGACACAAAGTGGTGATTGCAAAGAAAGCAGGAACATACGTGATTTTTGGGGGGTTCTGAGGAACCACAAAGGTCATATCTAAGTTTACATGTGGTTCAGTGTCTGTATGACGTAGGGAGATAAACCAAAGTTTAAAAACACAATCTGTTCTGGGGCTTTTTAGCCATGCTAAAACAGAGTTTTATCTTCTTCCTGTGTCGAGGGGAAGCAGGTTCAGGTTGTCACGGTCACACAGTTAAAGACCTAGTTTGACATTCTGGGAAACCAGCCAGGCTAGCTGTTTCACCCTGTTCATGCTATGCTAGGCTAACTAGCTGCTGGATTTAGTTTCATATTTACTGTACAGCAGAAATGTGGACTCAAGACACATGATTTGGACTCAAGTCAGACTCAAGTCACCAATTTGATGATTTTAGACCAACAAAATCAAAATATTTGTTACTCGACTTGGACTATGACACCAATGAGTTGTGACTTCACTTGGACTTTAGCTTTTTGACTCGAAAATATTTGATACCTTCCCCCAAGTCCCAAAATTAAAAACTATATTATTGTGTGCAACAAGTCAAATCATTTCCCTTCATTTCCTAAAATCAACCAATATTAATGCTATTCAACCCCAGCAAGCTGATGCTAAATCCCCCAGATTGACTTATTTTGAACAAATCCAACAGCATCCAATAAAGCTGCAGGACAGAACAATGATGAGCTAATGTTACATTACTGAGCGCCAGTTGGAAAAACTGACTCCAAAGATAATTTTGTTTACATACAATAACTACACAATGTTCAACAAAAAAACTAATTTAGGTATATAAAACATGTGGGTCAAAAAATACAGACAAAAACGCAACAACTTCCAACTCTGTTCGACATTTAAAGTTGCACAAAGAATGCCAAGCTGTAAGCTAGTGCTTGGCTAACATTACCTTAACAGCTAAGTAACGTTTTAAAGGAGCAGTGTGTAACATTTAGGGCATTTAATGGCATCTAGCAGCGAGGATTACAGAAATTAACTCAACAAATTGAGGTATATAAACGTGTGGGTTGGAAAATACAGACAAAACGCAACAATTTCCAACTTTGTTAGACATTTGAAGTTGCACAAAGAATGCTTACCTGTTAATCTAACGTTAGCTGGTGCTTACAGCTAACATTAAGTAATGTTTCAAAGGAGCAGTGTGTAACATTTAGGGCATTTCATGGCATCTAGCAGTGAGGATTGCAGATTATAACTCAATAAATTGAGGTATATAAACGTGTGGGTTGGAAAATACAGATGAAACGCAACAACTTCCAACTTTGTTCAACATTTAAAATTGCTCAAAGAATGCTAAGCTGAGGCTAGCTTATGCTTAGCTAACATTAGCTCAACGGCTAAGTAACGTTTTAAAGGAGCAGCGTGGGACATTTAGGGCATTTAATGGCATCTTGCAGTGAGGATTGCAGATTATAACAATAAATTGAGAACGTGTGGATCGAAAAATACAGACAAGATGCAACAACTTCCAACTTTGTTCGACATTTAAAGTTGGACAAAGAATGCTAAGCTGAGGCTAATGTTAACTGTTAAGCAAACGTTGGCCTCATCTTAGCATTCTTTAGCTGTTAAGCTAACGTTAACCAATGCTTAGCTAATGTTAGCTTAATGCTGAGTAACATTTTAAAGGAGCAGTGTGTAATATTTAAGGGGATTTAATGGCATCTTGCAGATTACAACCAGCTGAAACTTCTCCCCTGTTTAAGAGGTTTTTACCATGTCCGCAGAGGTTTCTTACTCCTCTCCGCTCCTCCCTTTCAAATCAGTGCTTTTCAATGCTGTTTAGCTTGTTGGCGCCAGGCCGCTAGCCCAGCACCTGCTAATGCGTGCTCACCTTTTTTCTCTTATAACTTAAGACCCAGACGTTCAGGAGGTTTTTACCTGCACCAAATTATCCATAGAGGTCTCTTCCTCTCGAAAATACACTCACCCAATGATTTAAACTGGTAAAAACGCTGAATACAGGAGTTTCACTTTAAATAATGGAGGTTTTTCTAATGCAGAAGGGCTGCCAGCTATGGTGGTCGACCCAAAAACATGAATGGTCCTATCTAGTGCCAGTGTTGGGTTTGTCTGTTCTGGGCTACTGTAGAAACATGACGTATTCAATGGACAAGGACCCACTCCCTATGTAGACATTAACGCTCATTCTAAGGTAACGAAAACACAATTCTTATTTTCAGTTAATTATACACTAAATATTTCTGCAAATATTTCCCCCTCAATCCCAGACACTGGACGTTTATCTAATAACTGCAATTTTTAAAAAGCATTTATGATTTTTGGTCATTTAATATTTTTCTTATAATGAAGAGCACATTAAGACTAGTTCAGGACTCGAAACTCATTAGGACGTTGGACTTGACTTTGGACTTGAGACTTGTAAAACAATGACTTGGTCCCAACTCTGTTGCACAAACACCAGTGGAGCTGTACCGAATACCAGTTTTGGGGCATCGAAGTTTCGTGGAGGAATACTTGCGATTAATAACAGCTTCGTGGGGGTGATCAAAGACAAGACATATTTTGAAACATCACTTTTCTGTCATTGCACCTAAAATAACATGACAATTAGCCACGTTGCTAGCATGCAGGTTGCTTGAAATTACTTTGCACAAAGGCTCAGCTGTTACTCAGTTTTCAGGTGATTTGCCAAGCTGATTTTGAATTTGTGATATGCCAGTTTCCTTTAGCACTCCACCTTTTGGGAGTCATCTTTGTAAGTTTTTAAAGTGTTCCACATGCTTGACCTTTTAGACATCTTGCTAGTATATTTATAATATGGTCAGACTGTCGGAGTCACAAAACTTCGCCTATCGTTAAGTTTGTCCTTGTGTGAGGATAACTAATAATTAATGTTGATGCATACTGAATTATGCTGGATTGCTATTTCTTAATTTATGGGCAATCTGGGATGTTTGGAGCATTCAAATATTGATTTTGACATCGCTTACCAGCATTGAGGTAAACCCTAGACACGAGTGTTATCTATCTTCTTGGCAAGAAAGCCAACTGTCATTGTTGCCATGCCAGCATTAGCTTTATTTTTAACTGACTCACTTCTCATGATATGATCATTGATAATTAGGCTATCTGCAGAACAAGCATGTGAGGCTTCATGAAGTATAACAACACAGCCTCAGAGTGAAGCTTTGGGTCCCACACACTCTCCACTTCATCCGTTTCCCTCATAAACAACATAAACTTTAACCAACTGACGTCTTTCCATTTAATCTCCTTTTTTTTTTAACTTTTCCAGAGACATATTTCGACTCTGTTTTATCTGCGTCTCACTCCCACTTGATTTCCTATCTCTTTTATCATTTCACACACACACACACACACACACACACACACAAACACACGCGCTGTCCATGCATCTCTGGGATTTGCATGCCGTGTGGCCACGTGGGTGTTATCCTACAATCCTGCTTTGTGACTTGCAGCCTACAGTTAGGCAAATCGATGCTATTCGATGCCATTACTCATGTAAACACACACACACACTTTTGCATACAACTGTAATCTGCACCGTGCATGTTAAAGTTTACACATATACAGACACGTGCTGGTTTACTAAGTTTCAACAGGACCGATCTTCAGTCAAATTCATCTCATCTCAGTGACTTTCTTTATGTGACATTATTAAATGTTCAAATATTCACGCTGTCAGACAGTCGCTGAACGACATCATTGATAAGCTGCTTTTTAAATGCAGTCTGAGGCAGACAGAAATATCACACCCTCTCAACACTCAAAGCTATTATTTCTCTCTACAGTGTGTGTGAGTATACTGCCACAGTTACAGCAGATGATGAAACCGCAAGCACTCACACCAACACACACCCATGCACTCATGCAGAAGTACAGCGTGCATGCAGACACACACACACGCAGACCCCTTCAGTAACCACATACATGTTTCCTCTTCTCTCTTCTCTTATTTTGGAGTTCATTACCGAGAAAACTCATCCTTGCTTCCTCCTTTTCAAACCAGATGTGAGTAGTTGCTCTCTTCCTCTATTCTGTTTTAGTCCTCTCAGTCGGCTGCTTTTCTTTATAGTATTGTGGTCAGGGGAGTTGATTGGGTTTTTTAGAGCAGTGTATATGTGTGTGTGTGTGTGTGTGTGTGCGTGCGTGTGTGTGTGTGTGTATCTTCGCAATAAACCTTCTGTTTTCCCCTTTTTTTCAGCAACTGCAGACTTAAAAGAGGCAGACACACAAACACAACTGTGTACAGGACTCTGGTGCACTGAGCAGCGTGATTGTTTCCATTATTTTCTAACACCCCGCTCAGTTGTCTGTTTGAACTGTTTACCACCTCGCCTTGCTCTGCCTTTATGTCTCATCTAAATCACACTCACGGGGTTACTACTGAGGACATAAGCACTCTGTAGATATATTCATTATCCTGCTGTATGCAAGTGTAAATTCATGCTCAGTGTAAAACATTCAGTGATGTCGACCACCATTTTGTCAACAAAGACACACAGTATAGTCTGCAGACAAACTCAACTCTCATCATCATGAGTCGAGGTGGGTGCACGACAAGGTAGATGAGGAGGGAGTGGGTTCACTCTCCTTTATATTCAAGCGCTTATTTTGACTGTAAACAGCCAGAAAACAAGGTGGGTATACCCTGAATACCTGCGTATACCCTCCACTACACCACTGCATATCACGTGAGCATGTAATATACAGTATAAAACATTTAAATTGGACTGATTCCACATTCAAGCACAACAGACATGCTATTTGCAGAGTACTCTAAAGCATACGCCTGCCATCTTAAATGAAACTGAGGGTGAAATATTTTTGCAGATATAAACATTTTTAAACATTAAAATCATCACATATTTAGTCCTACATTAAACAGTAGGAGCATATATATGAAACTAAGAATTAAACTTGCTCTGATGATGATCAGGTCGTGATGTTTGCAGCACATTGTCAAAGTATAATCAGGGTCAAAGGGTGTCAGGTTGTCATATGATATTTCATGTGTGATCATAAGTGTCAGCGTCTTACTCTAGATACCAGGCATCAAGATCATAAGGTGAATGACACCTTTTTACATTATGCAAAACATAATTTGAACAATTAATCTTTTAAAGTAGCAAAACTGTGGAACATGGCATTAAATAAGATAATAGTAATTAACATAACCCAGTTTAAAACGAGGTATAAAGAGATGATTTTCACAAGGTACAAGAATGAAAAAGGTGTTTGACTATCCGCAGGTGTTCACTCTTTATTTATTCGATTATTTATTACCATCAGTTTTGTGTATGTGTGTGTATGTGTGAGTATGTACACATAGTTTGTGTATATGTGCATAGTTTGACAAGCAAAACACATCTGTCATGATTGGATAAAGATATAAAGATGAGATTTTATATTCTACGTAATTATTTTATATCTTGCTGTGAGACAAATATAATTGGTATTTAATTTAATATATTAAAATAGGTCTATGAGAATTAATTATTGTACAGCTTTATATTGATGTGGAACTACATGACTGACTATTATTCATATATGGAGAAGAAATTAAGGGAATAAATAAGTTTGTACTTCCTCACACTCCTTTTTGGACGTGTAAATCAAATAATTTTACGTTGTTTTCAGTTTTCATGCCTCCTTTAGTAACCTGTTTTTATGTCTGTCCACTACTGTTTGATTATTTTGTTTTTTATACTACTTACATTTTCAAAATAAACTGCGACTAACTAACTAACTAACTAACTAACTAAATCATGGCTGAAAGAAACAACATTGTTCTCACACTCAACACAACAGTAGAAACACCAGTGTTTTGTATTTGTGTGGATGGATTTTGGGATGGATTTGTGGTGCTTGCAGATGCATTTTCTTTTAGTATTCTAATTTCTAAAAAGCCTTCTGTGGACAGGTGTTGCAAAATAGTGTTTCACTACAAACACGAAACGCAGCACATCTGGTTCATGTGCATAAATGTGCAGTCCTAAAGCTGCTGTTACGTCCGCATCAAATAAACAAAACTAAATCTGAGCTGAAAAACAGCAAAGTGTGTTGAAAATAGTAATCACTTCATATCTTGGACCAAATGCTGATGATTCCCACAAAAGTTTTAAAGCTGGGCATATACTAAGGTGCAAATCAGATCTGAGCGTCAGAACAGTTCATGGGTAAGAACCAACGACTGCAGAGATTAACCCTTTAACCTCTGTGACCTGCTAATGGAAACTTCCTACATATTTATCATCACCACAAATTGTCAAAGGACCATATGTGTCACTTTTTTTTTTTTTTACCATTTCCTCTAGGTTGATTTTGTTTCATTCTTTTTATTAAAATGCTTTAAAATGATTTAAATCATTGTTTAATAAAATATTAACCCTTTAAATGCCAGTTTGTATTATAAACCATTAATTTGCATTTGTTAAGAAAAACATATTAAAATATTTTCAACATACTAACAGGTAATGAGATTATTCTGCTGTTATTATCTCAGTCTGACAATTGTAAATCATGACCCACGACACTGATTTTGGTGCTTTTATTCTTTATTTCTATCTTTTATATTTTTTTAAGTGCAATGTCAGATTTTATTTAATGTCTTTTCATTTCCTCCCGTGACAAAAATACGTCATACCACCCTCCCCCTGGTAAAATTAGGAATTTTTGATCAGTCCCTCCAGGGTTTTTTTGTTTCATTCTTTTATTAAAATGTGTTTAATGGATTTAAATCATTATTTAATCAAATATTAACCCTTTCCATGCCAGTTGGTATCATATACCACTAATTTGCATTTGTTAAAACAACTCAAATGAGGGCACTGGGGTTAAAAGAATACCGCACTGGCAAAACGATCATTGTAAATCAGTTACTTACCCCATGTTATGTTTAATTTCTGAAGAAAACTCTGTGTTTCTGGCATGCCTTCCATGAATGAAGAATCCAAAAACTGAGAAACTTTGTAATGAATTGGGATTACAATGGGGCCACGCTTAACAACAGCAAAACTATATCGAGACAAACTGTCACACAGCTCGTGCAGTATAATCCAGGTCTCATTCATCCAGTCGTATGCTCAGTACTTCCTAAACACATGTCTCTTTGTTACAGCCTCACTAATTTAAACTTCCCCATAAGCAGTGTCATGCACAGATGATTGGTGCACCTGGGCAGGTGTGTGCGTTTGAACTCTGCTCGTATGCAGAAGTGTTTTAAGTAGTGTCGCTATGGTGAAAAGGCATGTGTTTGGGAAGTACTGAGCACACAACTGGATTAATGAGACTTGGATTACACTGCACGAGCTGTGTGAGGGTTTGTCAATGGATGTTTTGGTATTGATTTGCTGTTGTTGATTGGGGGCCGTCTTTTACTCCCATTCATCAAGAATTTTCTCCATTTTGGATTCTTTGTTCAGCAGAGGCATGTGACAAATTCAACGTAACTCAGGGTGAGTCACTGACATACAAGTGATCATTTTGTGGGTGAAGTGTTCCTTTAAAGAAGCCAAATGACTTGACAAACAGTGCCACTGTGAGCTTTTTGAGATCTTTAGATCAGTGGTTCCCAATTGGTGGGTCGCGAGTTCACTCAGAATGGCCCGCAATCAACTCACGAACGTGTCACCTTTGTGAAAAACACACTTTATATTGAAGTACAGTGAATTTCTGGCTCAGAGCTTTTAATTTGTAGAGCCGTTTCCTGCTGTAGAGTGAGTGACTTACGGACAGATACTTGACAGAGACGGAAAACCAGGTCAACAATATGGCCAAACTCAAGTTTGATGCTGCATATATTAAACTGTGTGGACCTTGAACTAATGACTAAGGAGAAATCTGAGACCCCATGGACGAACCACTGCTCTAGAGCGTATGAGGTGTTTGGATCCAGGTGTATAACTGTGAGTCTTAAAGGCATTTATATTTAGTTTTTTCCTAATGTTGATTCAGTTTAGCAGCGTAACACCTACATTTTTAGTTACAAAGACATCTTGCAGGGTTCCAAAATAACACCTGTATGATATGATGACATTATGACATACTAGCCGAGCATCCTTACAACATCTGCATCCAATAACTAACATAAGTTAAAGTAATCTTTAACATGTATCCTTCACATACACCCCAATCTCTACATCTGCTTTTAATTTCTGATCCTATATCTTATTTGTCTTTAATGCTTTTGCTCCTGCAGTAACTTCAAGCATATAACTTACATTTTGTTGACTCAGTGTTTTTGGGTTAAAGTAGATTTACTAAATGTGTGCTACTGTCTGCTAGTGATGAATGAGCAACCATTTTAGCTGACAGTTCAGAGGAAATGGTTCAGTGGATTGTTCCATTATGATTGTATTAGTTTCAGCAGCTTATCTATATGTCACCTCTGTCTCTATAGGTGTTACTCAGATTTCCTTGTGATAACTGTTTGTATGATGATCACTGTCACTTTAACACCGTGTGAGAGATGATCTGTGTGATGTTACTGTGACACATCGTTAATAGTTTCCTCCATGGTTTTTCTTTTGTTTTTTGAAATGCCAAATATGTGAGGATGTGGGTTCCATATTAGCAGTGGGGGGGATCAGTGGCATAAATTTGGACTGAGAAGTAGGGGGACGCAGTAAATTGAAGGGTGTAAGGGTCTTCCTGCAGAAAAAAAGAGATTTGAATCCCATTTTGCCGCATTTGTATACACTTTTTGGGACTACCGTACGCAGAACAAAATCCAGGAGATTATTAATTGGTCATCATGCTAAACTCCTGCAAGAATACCACCACATATGTTAAACATGTTGCTCCTCTGTACTTCTTTTTGGAGTTCATCAGAGCAGAATCAGCAGCTCAAGTCACGTTCTCAGCCTGAATATGACGGCTGGACAGTTAGTCACATTTTAAACATGATTAGTGCAGCTAAAAAAAAGTTTTTTAACATGATTTCGAAAAGAGTCCCCAGTGGAAATGACACCTCAGCATGTATGAGCATCATAGTGACCCAGATTTATTCTACATTCAGCTAACCACACACAAACTAAGAGGCGTGACACTGACCCACAGACTGAAGATTACAGTCTAACATCAGCACAGTCACTGGACCTGTTGATGTTCCTGCACATTTCAGGTTTGATCTCTGTGCGTCCATGTCAGTGAGACAAGGCTCAGTGATCCTATAGAGGCCAAGTGTGTGTCCAGGCTGACTGTGAGTGTACTGGACGAGGATTGGCTGGCTGGCTGATAGGCAGATATGATTGGTTCAGGTGTGCGAACCATCATAAAGGCTCCATTGTCCGGCAACATAGCTGGAGCTTATGGGAATTTGATATGTGGGCTTTGTCCGTGGACAGAGGGGGAAGAGAGACGGAGATCCCATTGAATAAATTCTGACATATGCAGTTGTAGAATTTACATCATTTTAAAAAGGGACACAGTCATCTTATAATTATCATACGGTACAGTGAAAAATAGGTATTTTATGTCACAGTTATGACAATTTTTGACGCTGAAGAGCATTTTGTCTTTCTATGGAGCGATTTCTGGTTAATGTTTAAAGAATTGCTCACTAGAGCTGCAACGATTAATCGATTAGTTGCCATCTATTAATAATTTGATAATCATTTAATCAGTTTCAGTGATCTTTTTAGAAAAGTTCTCTGATTCCAGCCTTTTAAATGTGAAAATTTTCTGTTGTCTTTACTTCTCTGTGACAATTAACTGACGTTTGAGGACGTCATCGAAGGCTTTGGGGAACTTTAATAGATCAAACTTATTGATTAATTGAGAAAATAACACACAGATCACTCAAAAATGAAAATACCCTATAGCTGCAGCCCTAATACAAACTGGTTGTGAGGTGAAAACTTCTGATTCCAGCTTCTTAAATGTGAATATTTTCTGGTTTCTTTGCTCTTTTATGACAGTTAATTGAATATCTTTGGCTTGTGGACAAAGCAAGAAATATGAGGACGTCATCTCAGGCTTTGGGGAACTTTAATCGACCAAACAACTTATCGATTAATCAAGAAAATAATCAGTCACTCAAAAATGAGCGTATCCTATATCTGGAGAAAACTGGTTGTGAGGTGGAATGGAAAGTTTTTCTCGTGCATAACTTTCTATTGCTTTCAACATGTCATATTACAACACAGCAAAACTGATATTTAAAAATATCAGATCAGTGCAATGGTGATGAATAAGCAGAACACAGTCGCATCAGTGTGCATGCACATGGCCTGTGTGTCTTGTTCCTCCCTCACTGGATTCCACTGTCTTCTGCACCTGCTGCTGGAATCCCAAACATTTTGATGCTGCCAGATAATGACCTGCTGCTGACAGAGGTTGAGCTATTGTGTTACCAAACTAATAATTTAGGAGCCGAGATGACAGTGAAGGATCATTGGATCTGCAACATTCACAGTGCAGGTGCACAAGTGATTAACAGAGTGGATATACTCACTCAGTAACTCGGAGATTGAGACACTTTGAAAGGAAAAACTTGTGAGAGTTTGGGTGAGTCGGACAGATGTGTGTTGTAGTGACACGCAGTGTGACGGGCTGTCATCGTTGCGGTGATATTATGGGGTGTAATATCACCTCTCTGCTTCTCGGTTTTTCCATTCCGACTCCGACAGACGCACGTTTACACGCCTGTCCGGACACTTTAAAAACATATTTCTATATATCTGAACTCATCAACACACTGACGCCAACATGCGTAAACACACTGATCATGATAAGAGTTATTTTGCCTACCTGTGGTGCGTTAAGTTGTCCAAAGAGTGTGGGAGAATTCAAACTTGGCCAAAGTTTGTTTGTGTTGTTTTGTCTTCAAACCGGTTTGTTCACCATTAATCCCAAAGTGAGGCTCAGGTTGTCTCCATTTATCCAAAAGAGAGGTGACTTTGAAAGTAGGCTGAGTGAAGAGCGCATGGGAGCCTTGGCCCCGACACTGTGCCTCAGATGAAAGACAGACAGACAGAGGCACAGAGAGAGACAGAGAGCGGAGGCGGGCGGTGTGAGCTCAGATGGAAATAACATGTTCACAGCAGAGAGGTGAGGAGGAGCGCAACCCCGCAGTCTCTCTCTCTCTCTCTTTCTCTCTCTGACCTGTCTCACTCTGTGCTCTCTCTGTCTGACAGCAGGTACGGTGGCCGCATGACTGAATATAACAAAGTGACTCATTAGAAGTTTATAATTGCTCAGTTGTATGTTTATTTCTTGTCTCTGATGTTTTCATCTAACATCACTGAGCTGCATGACATGAAATACTAAATTGCATTTCACTTCAGTATATTTCCATATAATCTTTAATCCATCTGTCTAATGGCTGCAGTGACTTACAATTTCACATTCAAAACACATCATGATCTTATTTGATTCACTGTCATAGTTGCAAACAGTTAAATGCTGCGTGGGCTGCACATTAATCAGGAGCCTAATGATAATACATGATAGTATGGCAGTCACAGGGGCCATTTTTCTTTCATTTAACCTTTATTTAACCCGGAAGTCCCATTCAGATTGAAAATCTCTTTACAGGAGAGACCTGGCCGAGGCAGCAGCCAATCAAAACACATTTAAAAATGCAACAAATACAACATATAACACAAAAATCCACAATAACACAACAACTAACAAGAGAAACAAGCACATGTCTCTGTCACCACATTCTTTATGATGCCCTTAAATTCATCAATGGATATAAGTGTTTCTAATTTAAGAGCTTTTTGGAGATTGTTCCATGTCCAAGGTGCAGAGTAGGAGAAGGCAGCTTTTGACCAATATTGCTTTATAGATAAAAATATACCAGTGCTGCTGTCTGCAAATGCAATGACACCCAACCCACCAAATCATAAAGAGCGCAGTGATGAGTAAGTGACTTTGCGATTGTAATAAAACATAGAGATGCATGGTACACTGAATCAAGGCTGCGTGCATATACAAAATGTCACCGTAATCAATCACAGACAGAAAAGTGGCCTCCACAAGTTTTTTCTCAGCACTGAAAGTAACTGACAGTTATGATAAGTTTTGTAGGAACAAAATGAATCATTACGACATCGAGACATGTAGTATTTTGCTTCCTCATGTGTACCTGAAGTAAACTGTGTCCTTGGATAGTTATCATTCGTGTATGAGAAGCTCATCTATCTATCTATCTATCTGGGATTAAAAAAGTAAAAGTAAAGTAAATAAATAATTTGAAACAGACATTTGAAGCAGGCTAACTAATGTAAAGCCTTAAAGTGACGTAACACTGTGGTGGGTCCTCCATCAAAAAAGGAAAAAAGCAAAACAAAAACATGCTTTTCTTATGATACATTAATTTTCACTGGATATGATTAGACAAAAGTGGTTTTAGGGAAGGCTAGAGACGGCTGCAACAGCTCCCACTCCTCTAATCAGAAACATGCTGGAGTGATGACACTCATACTGCACATGCTCAGTTACACCTTCAGCCCCAAGAGAGAGGACACATTCAACATCTGCTGCTGCATTTACTGTCATACTACCCTCACATTTTGCATGAAATGATCAAACCTTAGTTTGAAACATCACTTGGTTGACTTTTATGCGACTACAGTTAACGTGTGTCCAGGTCAGTGTGTCACATGATTCAGTCATGGCTGATAGCTAAGCACACATACCAAACAGACTGACAGTATTTTCCAACATGCGCAGGTCATTTTGATTACATTAAACTATAGTTCACCTGAACAAATAAAATTGTCAGCTGCTGTCTGCTACACTGGCATACTGATGCCATTATAAAAAAGATTAAATAAGATTATGTTAAAATGCAAACACACAAGTCATTGTGGGTTACGTAACTATAAACACATCCACCATTTACGCTGAATTTTATTCACTGAAAACTCATTTTGCTGAATATTTATTTGTTGTCATGATTTATTTTTTCATGTTACTTTATTCCTTATCTCATTGTCTGCTTTAATCTGCTATTATTTTCTCTATCTTTGCCTGTAAGGTGACCTTGAGTGTCTTCAAGGGTGCCCATAAATAAAATGTATTATTAATTTGTATTAACGTAACCTTATCATTGTAATGATCCATTAATTAAGTAAGCCATTATTGTTTGTCGTACACAAAATAATTCATCTTAAATTAGAAATTTTATTCTGTTTGTTCTCAGTCATATTATTGAACAACGATGCATATTCTCAGCATACAGTGCTGACTGACACAAAAGCAAAAGAAAAAGTTATGTAATAAAATGACATGTATTTTTAACATGTTGCAACCATAGACTGTATAAAATAAGGTTGCAACAGTCCCCACGGTTGGGTCAGTTGCAACATCTGACTTCCTCTCTTCAAATAGCCTAGATTTTGTGAATGATGTGTCAGAAGAAGAAGAAGAAGAAGATGCTCCATCACAGCCCGGCAGTGAAGGCGGAACTAAAGTGGCGGTCATGTGATTCCAGTCAGGACCCGATTAGCGGCCGCACTGTTTACCTTCCGCTGCACACAGAAACAGCGGAGAGGAGGAATGTCCGACTATCTTTCGAAATGTATTCTCACGGTTCAGAGAGTTTAATTAAACAAGCGAGGTAAGGAAACATCAGAAGAACTTTGTCCGCCATTTTAAGCTCTTCTTTTTTAGCTAGTTTCCGCACAGTGTTAGCATTTCCGCTGCTAAGCTAACTAGGCTAAAGCTAGCTAGCCTGTCGAAAACTTAATGTTTACGTACATGTAGCGTGACTTTTAAGGTTGTATATTAACGGTAGGACGGCTAACAACTATTTTTTATTATCACGCCTGCTGTGTTTTAATTAATGTAACAGAATTGACGTTATTTAAGTTAATGAGACCCTTTAAATTGTCGTAGAAGTGTTCAGTTTGAAACAGTTGATTTTATGAGGCTGTAGCTCGCAACACTAGACATGTATTAAGTTTTGCAGGTAAATGATCTAAAGGGTTTATTAATGATCAAGGCAAAAGCACAATTATATGTAAATTTCTTTTATAAAGGGACAGTGCACATTAATTTACATGATCACTTAAGTCACGTAAATGTGCCCAGATGTAGCCATACAGGCTAATTTTTATCTGCAGTCCCTGGCAGGTTGGTGGTATATGTGTAAAAATACAAAATAACATTCACAGATAAAAGTAGATTGATGACGTGTCCATAGAAGGTCACATAAATACAGAGCGAGCATATAACCATACACAAAAGCACACAGCAGGGCACATAAGCAAAAACAACAAGACATAAGAACAATTAATAACACAATGATATAACCATATAACCTAAAACATTGAAAGTGTACTACACACATTTATATTGCATGTAACATACCCAAAGGCAGCCCAAAGTGCTTTATAGGAGACACAGGCCGATTTATATCAACTCATTTGGCCGACAAGAGATACTGGTATTAATATATCCACTTTTTTGCCCACCTAATTTTAGTCCTCATCAAGTCTCTTCTGTGGTGGAATTAACATCATATTATACATGCATACTCTTATCGTGACAGCCCACCAGCAGATGGAGACATTAAGTAAAATGCTTTTCATTGTATGTAATATTTATTCATTGTGCAAAATAAGAAAAAGCATATCGGCCGATACTGATGACATGCCGATATTATTGGGCATCCCGCGTCAGCATTGTCTCAGCTCTTCTGACACTTTGATCCACATTTTAGTGGCATAGAATCTAAAGCAGCTTTGCCATGTTTTGTTGTTACTCTGGGAACAACCAGTAATCCAGAACCAGCCAACCTGAGAGGTCTGTGAGATTCACAGAAGGCAGGAGATCTGACATCTTGGACCTAAACCATTCAGTAATTTTTGAATAAGCAGTAGAATTTTGATGTTGATTCTGTTGAAATATAGAGTTTATAAATATTGTGTAAATTGATATCCTTGCCTTGAAGAACTTTCCAGAGACAAAACCAGCAGCTCTGTGTGTCATTTCCAGGGAGATTCAGGATTCTGAGCTGCAGAAGTTTTACGGCAGATTAGTCAAGCTGCTCCAGGGGAAGGAGCTCGGCCATGAGGCTGTTGACTCCCTCCAGAGGCTGCACCTCATCCTCTCTGCCAACAAATACATCAGGACGTAAGAGCGCCAGCCTGCACCTCTCATACACCCTTCACGACCCTCTGTCCAGTCACCTTTCTGCTCTCATCACATTTAATTTGCTCCATCATTGTCCAACGCCTTTTTTCTTCATTTTCTCTTCATCTCGTTCCTCTAAACACCCATTTACTGCCTGTTGTGATCTCACATGCCCTCTTAGATGGCACACACAGTCATCAATCTTCCTCCATTTCTGCTCCAGACTGTGAGCTTTTACTTTGTACACACATTGTTTTTTTGGGGGAAGTTTTTGTCTCAAGCAGGTCAAAGGACAGGGGGTTTCATACGCTGCACAGATGCCCTTTGTGATATTGGATATATATAAATAAAACTGTCTTGACTTGACAGAATTTCCTGCCATATGTCTTCTCTGTTGTCATCAAAGGTTGCCCCCAGAGCTTCAGAAGAGGCTTCAATTGCTCCTCTCATCACCCGCTGAGCAGTTTCAGGTGCTGGGCTCAGCTGTGCTCAGAGAGACGCTGCCCCCCTCTGGCCAGGATGAGAACATCAGTCAGCTGAACAGCCATGCTGCTGCGCTGCTGCTCTCACAGGTGTGAAGTGACGCATACATCTTATTTGGCTTCAGTCATATTTATTTTGACACGTAAATGAGATTTTAAGAGGATGTGTGTTGCCCTTTTAAATTACTAGTGTCTAATCAGACGTCATGGTTTGTGAAAATTATCAATCAACAAAAGATTTCTTTCTATAACTGACGTGAGTAAAACATACCGTAGTTTGTTTTTGTGTGTGTTTAGGTGTAGAATTTAAAAAAAGAGTTTGGTGGCAGTGAAAATACATAGACACACACACTATTCATGGATTCAGCACACAGTGACTTAGTAAGACACAGAGGAGCTTGTTTTGTTTTCAGGTGCCTTAACCCTGTCTTTTGTAAACTTTCACCCCAACAGGCTGGATCCAGGGCTGACCTGTCGTCTCTGTGCGCTCAGCTCCTTCGCAGTCTGGAAAGCCGACAATCAGAGGGGCCACCTCACTTGATCACACACACCCTGCCGATCCTCAACACCATTCTCACACACAGCCCCAAGTGCCTCACCGAAGGTAACGTACGGAGTGGGAAAAGTAAATTTAAAGCCAAGCTATAGACATCTAATCAATGATCAAGTGATTCCACCGTCACAAAATCCTTTGTCCTTCTCTGCCTCTGACTGACAGATCACGTGACCTTGCTGAGTAAAAAGCTTGTGGATTGGTTGCGTTATGCCAGCATCACTCAGGGAGGCGGCGCTTCCTCAGGAGGATTCTTCACAGGGCAGAGGTCACGTCAGGTCAGTAATCCACTTTCATATTGAGCCTTCAACTCTTTCACTAATACAAAAAGTGGAGAAGATGTAGACATTCCTTTCTGTTCTCCTTTTCTTCTTCTTCTTTATTGTGTATTTTTGTGTTTCTGTTCTCTATCAGCCGGTGCCGATTGCAGAGCTGGATGGAACGGTGTCAAGTGATTTCTTCACCGTGCTGTGTGTGGGCCAGGGCTTCACCGAGGACCAGTGGATGAACGTCTACTCCTTTTCCATGCTTCGCCATTGGCTCCTCACCTACCACTCTGTTTCCAACGGCAACAGCACAGCTGACACCGGTATGACCTTTTCCACCAATAAAAACCACAATGTTTTGTCTCCCCATGCTCATCGCTTCATGTCATAGCTACTGTGTACATACAAGGAACATCAGCCTCTAAGTATCAACCTTGGTGGCTGTGGTTTGTTCATATCATCGATCTCAGATGTCCTGCTCTGTGTTTTCATCATCTCCAGCACAGAGGCTGCAGCACAGCCTCTCCCTCTCCCACTCCCACTCCTTTTCTAATGGTAAGACATGTGGACCTTCCCTGCATGCACGTGCATCCAAGAAGCTGTAAACTCTTACGTTTCTGTTCTGTTTAACTTCGGGGCTGCACAGGTCAACTCACAACGCTTGATATGATCATGACTTACACTTTATCTAACAAACCATCTCACCACAAACCTGATCTGTGACTTCTTAACTACTTTTTTACTGGTGTGTGCATCTTTAACCCTTCCCTTAATCAGTGGTGGAATGTAACTAAGTACAATTACTCAAGTATTGTACATTAGTTTAGATTTGAGGTAGTCGTACTTGACAAATATTTTGTTTTTTACTCCACAACATTTTGTCTGACAGCCTTAGTTACTTTACAGATTACAGTTATTCCGATGTGTTGATTTGATGAGGTGTTCTTTTATGTGTTGAGAAAATTCTCCTCCTTCTTAAGCTAAATAAACTCTTTAAAAACCCTTGAGGATCAGCTGGATGATGCATCGTCACAAAGCTAAAACCCGGGCTGTTTTTCGTACACCATAAAACAATTACAGCTGTAAAATCCAACATACACATTAATACAGCAGGAATATTAATCCGAAAACATCAGATGTATTAATTTAAGTAAGGTTTTGAATGCAGGACTTTTGCTTGCGGAGTGTTTTCGGTGTAGTATTGGAGCTTGCACTTAAGTAAAGGATCTGAAAATTTCTTTCACCACTGCCTTTAATCTCCTCACGAGGTTGAAATCTTGAATGAGTCACTGTGATGAATGACTAATAAGCTGCTCTGACTTTGACCACGTTCAGATATTCAGACATTAATATTACTGTACTAAACACATATTTGACGTGTACCAGGAGCAAGCCAGATTCTTTTATGTGTTTTATTGTTTGCACTTGACACTTCTGTGAGTTGTTGTTCATGCCTTACTCTGTCAAAGTACATTGATCCATATAAATATCTAATTTATGTTAATTCTGGACGATCTAACAAAACACCTTAAGACTATTTCCTGTGCTATGTTACATATCCAACAGTCAGTTTTTAATCTTTCTAAAGGGATGTGATTGTGTGGAAAATTAACCTAAGTGTCTCTAAACCTTTATAATAATCTCTTAACTAAACCTCAACTCCAAGTTTAAGTAAAGCTTTGAAGGTTAACTTCAGTATTCAGTTTTTGTGTCTAAGTGACGAAATCGGTACAATGGGTATTGAGTGAGAGGGCTGCAGCCAGCAACTGCGAAACAGGCTGCGATTTAACCACTCATTGCCTGTTCACACCGTTTATGTCCACTAACAGTGTTAGTTTTTGCCACTGACAGGCTCAGATTGTTATTCTACGTGTCTGACAACATTATGGCAAGGATCCCTACAGAGATAGACCTTTTTGTGAAAGAGTAAGATCATTTTTGTTTAACCAGACACAGCCCCAAAATCATCACCAAACACACCAGACTAGAGGCAGCATATTTTCACATTTAACTGGATGAATTACAGGTTTGTTTCAACCCTAACCAGAGTTGGTGATTGTTGGAACAGTGGAAAGACAAACTAAGATGGCTTTTGTGAGTTTTATTTTGTTTCTGTCGACTTTAAATTAAGTGTGATTTACGCAGATAAAATTACTGTTTATTTAAATGGAGTCTGGTGGGTTTGGGGATAGACATTTCAAGGCTGTTTCTGATTAAACAAAAAGGATCTTACTCTTTCATAAGAAGGTCTATCTCTGAAGGGATCCTTTCCATCATGTTGCCAGACACTTAGAATACTAATCTGTGGCTAAAACAAACACTTTCAGTGGATGTACATTGATAGAGCTAACATGCTGCGAGTGGTTGCTCCTTGTCAGGCAGCTGCCAGCTGCAGTCCTCTCACTCAACACTGGACCAGTTTCAAAAACTGTTGTTTCCATCAGTTACTTGGTTTTGAGTTTTCGAGTTTTCTAGGACTACATCAATTTAAGTTTCTGTTTATATCACTAACTTGCACATTCTTTGTTGATTCCGGAGGCTAAAATAAGAAGTTCGTCTTGATTGAAGTGTCTTTTTTCTGTAAACCACAGCACTGGTCATGATCTCCAGAAACTAAAACCTTTCCAAAACATTCTAACCCCTGTTTTCTGTTCAGATTTGGCAGTCTGAGAATACTTCATGTGGAATTTGTTTATAATAAATGATCACTTCTTTGAGAACGTTTCGACCTCTCGTTCCTGCTCTCCCATGTTGCAGATGACCGGTCGGAGGTGGACGGATCAGTGGTTTCCATGGTTTCGGCCACTTCCTCCTCCAGCCGATTGCTCCCTCCAAAGGAGCGCCTGAGAGAGAAGGCTTTCCAGTACTGCCAGCGCCTCATCGAACAGAGCGATCGCAGTGAGTCAGCGTGTGTGTGTGTGTTAAACTGTGCAGCGTGTGTGAGAGAGACGTAAGTCATGTAGTTGCAAATCCAGAATTTGAACTAAATAAATCTTCTGTTTTTTGTGATGTGTGTTCTTCTCTTTGTCTCAGAGGCACTAAAAAGGACAGACACAGACCTGCAGAAAGCGGTGAGCCCGTTTATCATATATTAACAGTATCTTACAGGTCCTCATAGTCCTATCCATTTTTCCTGCAATAATAACGGTCATTAGTGTAACATTGCGTAGTGTGTAAAGAGCACTTATCAGTTTGATTGGGGGGAATATTTTGCTGTCTTTTCTGTTCCTATGCTGTTACTAATTTAGTGAACACCTACACATGTAACAGCTGAAATTCATGTCACTTATCTGAGAGTAAAAAGCCACTATGGAAATGGCTGACTAGAAACATTCAGTAAAACTAGAATAAACAGATGAGACTTTTTGGAGGAAGATAAAAAAAAAAAAAAAAAAGAAACACAGTGCTCACATTTTTCTTATAATCCGAGCAACTCTCTAACCGGATTTTATTCTGGTCCTGTTTCCTCTCTCAGTGTCTGGTGGAGGCAGTGTGTATCCTGGACAGTGTGTGTGAAGAGGACGCCTCGCTGGTCTTTCGAACGTTCCCGTGCATCAAGGCGCTCTTCGGTCGGCTCAGCTCAGACCTGTCGTTCGCCCGAGTCCTGCTGCCCATAGCTCAGTTCTACCTCAACCATGGTGTGTGTACACTTCTCTGTCTCTGAATCACACATGTACAAAAGCATAAATATGGATTGATGCGTGTAGGTTCTTACGCACTGACAGTTCAGTAACTTTCTTCACTGAAAGCATTTGAAACGTGTATTTGAACCTATCTAGGCGAGATGGCTGCAGTGGATTGCGAAGGAGTGTGGAAGCTCGTGTTTGGCCGATTCCCTGCCGAGCTGTTTAACGACCACTTCCTGGCACATGAGCTGCTACGCTTCCTTCGACTGAACCTCGAGAGCCTGCAGCTCCGAGTCCCACAGTACACACGCTCCTTCCCAAACCTGCTGAAGGTGAAAATACAGACTAATGTGTACCATACATGTGCCTACTGAAGGCTACTGAGGAGGACACATTGTACTGAGTGAGCTTTGTGCTGTCTGTCTGTCTCTGTAGTTCTTAGCGTGGGACAGTCCAGCAGTGGTGGATGACTTCTTGGATCTGCTGCCCTCTCTGGTGACAGCTGGAACTGCAGTGGAGCTTCTTCACACTCTGCTGGACCTGCCCTGTCTGTCTGCCACGCTGGTTTTACAAGTCAGGTGCGCAAACACATGAGCCAGAGCAAAACTGTCTGCAAGACTGATTTGACTATGTTCATATTTTTTTTTCCCATCATCATACGGGGTGTGTGTGTGTACGTGTGTGTATGTGTGTGCTGCAGGTCCACTTGTTTGCCCATTTCTGAGGCTGGCAGCCGTGCCCTCCTGTCACTTGATGCATTTCGAAACCCATCTTTCCGAGGGCTTTTCCTCTTCCTGCTTCGAGGAGAAGCAGGCTCAGGTAATCACAGTCGCACAGTTATATGTATGGATTAAATGTATTAAAATATTAGTCTTACATTTTGCTTTCCTGGTACAAGATGGTAATAAATGATCTTTTATGGTGCTGATTGGCAGAGCGTGTTCCCCTTAGACTGAGCTAGGCTAGCTGTTTACCCCCGTTTATGCTAAGCTAGGCTAACGGATTGCTGGTGTTTTATTGTACAGACATAAGTGTTATCTATCTTCTCATCTAACTATTGGCAAGAAAGCAAATAAGTGTATTTCCTAAAATACAGAACACTACCCTTGAAAGAATACTTCACCCCCCAAATGATTGTTTGTGTATTAATTACTCACCCCGTGTAATGCTGAACTCTTGCAGAGAGTTAGTTCAGAGGAAAGCGGCAGGTACATTTAGTTCTTTTGAAACATAGCTAATTGACTCACTTTTCTTTCTTCCTCTGCAGGTGACACAATCGACCGACTCAGCACGCTCCACGAGCTGCTGGCTGAGACAGCTGATTGGCCGAGAGTTGTTCAGTGTGCCCAGATTGTCCCTGTGCTGTTGCACATTTTTTTCAACACAGTGATCACGGTGAAGAGATTAAAAGTTCTTTACAAATTCATCACACCTACAACTGTCAGTTTATATCAATGACATAATGTGTGGGCTTGTTTTGTAGGTGGCTGATGAGAAGCTTTTAGCCCACTTGATCCTGGTGATGCTGGAGAGAAGCAGCCTCCTCCTCAACATCCTGAAATACCATAAAGAGATACACAGGTAAACCCAAACACACACACAGTGGAACTAAAGTCTGCTGTATGTCTTCACCCTGACCTCATCACATGCTCCATCCTCTATCTGTCTCTGCAGGGTGTTCAGCTGCCACCTGCTGAGGTTGTGCAAGCTCCACCCGTCTCTGGTAGTGGACCAGTCTCACGAGATGCTGGAGTTCGCTGGAGCCACGGCCAACGTCTACAGCAAGGAAGAAATCTACACACACGTGGTAATGAAACTGTGTGTGATTTTGGGATGATTCTTTCTCCTCTCTGTGTATTTTGGATCTTGTACAAATCTCAGGTTTTAGTTGAATCTCAGCGTCCTTTCCCGTGTACTGAAATATGGTAAAATATCACGCCAGACACGAAACTGTGCCAACACCTGACACCAAGATAACACTGCTCTTGTTTGGCTTTCAGGTGTGGGTGCTGGGAGAGTACCTCTCTGTGTCATGTGACTCTCGCTGCTCCGTGAGGCTCATCACTTCCTGTTTTGAAGCGCTGGAGGCGGTGCTGTTTGAGATCACCTCATCTGCCCCACCACCTGGAGCGGCTTGCCCTGCTCCCAGAGCTGTCACCACTCTGATGAGCTCTCTGGCTAAGCTGGCGTCACGATCACATGACCTCATACCCAGGTGACGGCCATACACGTATATAAATTAATTTCTTTTTTGGCATGTATACTGTGATGTAATTCTGTGTTTATTCCTGTTTCAGGGTGTCTCTGTTCTTCTCCAAGCTAAGGACGGTAACTAGAGGCGCTCCAGTTGCCTGGTGCTCTGATGAAGAGGACCTTGTTGCCATAGTAACGCGAGGCGAGGAGCTGTGGTCGCTGCTGAAAGCCCCCGGTGTGGCGCAGAGCGTCCTGACCCCACCTCCACATGTCACCACACCCCAGTGGCACAGAGACATCAACGTGGCCATGCCCCTGCGACTGCGGGTGCTCACCAACCTCACACACAGACTTCCACACCACACGTCATCATTTTGAATTCGCACTTAGAGATTCTCTCATGAAACGAGCATCTCAATAAATCTTGTGATTTTTGCACCTTATTTTTGTAAATAAATGTGATTGAAACTTGACATTATGAAGCATTTTTTGGAATCTAAACAAAACACACAGACGTCTCTCGGTGTAATATAGTGTCTCTTCTTTAATACAGTGAAAATACAATTTTAGAAAATAGATCATTTGATTTAAAAAAAAAAAAAAAAAAGCTCACTTCCTGAGTAAGTGCTCTGTTTTTCTGTTACAACAGAAACAGTTGAACTACTAGAGGTTAGGGTGAACCTGCAAGTGTGATCACACAGTGTTTGAAGTATAAAAATTCAAACTGTAAAAGTAAAAAAGAAATATAATATGCCTGTGTGTTAAAGGGGAAATTCGCCATCTTTTATGTGGATGTCCGATTAGTGTTGATGGTAAATGTAGTCGATTGAAGCAACAGATTCCTCAGTGCGTGCTGTATTGACAGAAAATGTTGAGCTTGCAGCTGCAGCATGTGTTTTTCTTGGATCCAGCACCGTCATTTGACGTCACAGTGACGTAGACGGAGGCAGGAAGAACTACAGCTCATATCAGCTTGTACTTTGCCTCCAGGGGGCGTGCTCTACATGTCCTGTCTCCTGTCTGTGTGTCCTCACTGACACGTAAATATTCCTCAACAAGTTCCCTCCTATTTTTCAGTAAATATAATTTACTGCTTAGACTGACTACATTTACCATCAACACAGACTGGATATCCACATATAACGTGGGGCATTGTCCCTTTTAAAGTCTGTCATTCAGAGGAATTTGGGGGAATTCTACTTTATTCAACACTGTTGCTGCTGATAGAAAAGTGCTCAAGGTTAAGAGTGCATCACTGAAACAAAACTGGCAATCATAGTCCTCTAAACAAGATAATCAACGCGCACCGCCTTGACATTCTTACAAATTTAACATCTGACCCAGAGCACAGTTAGCGCTACATTAGCTCTACGTTTTCATCTTTCAAATCACATTACAGTAACTTAGCAGAGTTGATTTTGAGGCAGATTCAAGACTAACATCAAAACAGAATCACAATCAGGCCAGCTCTACTGAGGCCTCCTCAACAGTCGACATTTTCCTGGAATAAAAGCGGGTCATCGGTCGTCAGTGTGTCATCCAGCAGATATATGGTGACCTTGAGTCAACCTAAGATGTTTGTTTGTGAAACCAGTGTCAGCGAGTGTGTTGTTTGTAGTGCCAGCTCTACATTTTCATATTTTGCCGCTGTGCAAAATGGACAAAACTAGAATAAAGTCAGGGTTAGCACCAGTATAAAGGAATGCCTCTGTGGTACATTTTGGCACATCACTTACGGTTGGAATATGGAAAGAGTGGAGTTACTAGTGTAGGATAGTTCAGGAGGTGTAGTCACAGACTGTATAGCGTCAGTTTTGTTATGGAGTTGTGTGATTAACGGAGTAGTTTGACAGTTTGTAGGTTTATTTGCTGTCTTGCAGAGCGTTAGATAAGAAAGTTGCGGTGCCCACTAGCTCACCTGGTAGCGCAGGCACCCAATGTACAAATCAAGTCATTCCCACTATCTCTCCATTTCACGCTAAATTTGTCCTATAAAATAAAGGCAAAAAATCTTTAAAAAAATAAAAATAAAGTTGATCCACTCTCATATCTGTACGGTAAATATGAAGCTACCACCAGAGGCTGCTAGGCTTAGCTTAGCTTAGCATAGCGTAGCATAAAAGCGTGAGCGTGAGTGTCTGTTGATTGCCTCACAACATCAAGGTGATGACAAGACTCCAGGAAGTTCCTGCTATCAAGTTACATATTAAAGCGCACATGAAACTGCAACTTGTCATTTTTAGATCTTAGATTTTTGTAAAAATTAGTTGATGAGGCAGCTTTAAGCCCAGTTCACACCAACGCAGCTAGACGAGACGGAGTATCATCTCCAAAGCAACGACTCTCTGTACTCCCGTTTTAATATCCGGCTTGTTATGTTTTTGTAGCTGGATATAATACAGTTGCATTTGTAGTGATGAAAAGGTGACAACAAAAACGAGAGGGTTGAGAATTTGGAGCTGTCCATAGGTGTGACAACGGAATCCCAACGGGCGTATGCAAACTTATGTCGTGATTAAAGATTAAACAAACGTTCAACTGATAGCTGAAATCAAGTAATGTTAACAACACGGAAGATGTGCGCCCTTCCCTTTTTTTGTTCTGTCTCTGTACTGCCGTTCGTCGTCCATTTCTGATTCTCAGTAACATTAACTAGATCTCAGCGCTGAAAGGCTTCCACGACACGGCGTCACGCGAATGTCTTAAAGTTGAAAAATTCTAACTAGCACAAACTGCATGAATTTCACATCTTTGTCATTTGCGTCACCCGGCGCAATTTCAATTTTATTTATAAAGCCCAATATCACAAATTTGGCTCAGAGGGCTTTACAGCATACGACATCCCTCTGTCCTTGGACCCTCACGGTAAATGAGGAAAAACTCCCCCTTCTTCGTAATTCGGTGTAATCACTCCATTAGACAGAGGCAGCAAGCTGTTTCCCCCTGTTTCCAGTCTTTGTGCTAAGCTAAGCTAACTGCCTCCTGGCGTACACACATATGTACACGTATGTAGCATCTAAGTAGCATATATGCTACATATTTAGCACACAGACATGAGAGTGGTTTCAATCTTCTTATCTAACTCTCTGCAGGAAGGTGAATAAGTAAAATAGCAAATTGTGAAACTGTTCATTTAAAGGTGTACTATGCAGGAATTGTCAGTTACAGTTCAAAAACGCGCCTGCAAGCAAAAGTGAGAGCTTTGTCCACTTGGTGTTTTCGTCTTTCGATATTTGGGGGTATTTTTTGGCACTGTGCTTGTGATTCTCGTAGTTTCCTCTTGGTTGCCTGCTGCTTATGTTCTGGCACCTGTGTGACAGCGCCACAAAGGTGAGGGGAGACATGTACAGTATTGTTGGAGGGTTTTGAAGCAGAGTAGCCTTCAAATATACTGTCAATGTGTCTTGCAGTGTCTCTATCTTGTTAAGTTAACTTGGTTCAGGTGTGCTGCTGCTGCACACAGGTGAAGGGGTGTGGCCTTTGGGGCACAAACGAGCAGGGAATTGTTTGGGGAGGGTTTTTGGACTTTGTTTGCTGAGGAAGAAAGGAGGACGGTGGTGGAGACCGGACAGCCTGGGTTGGAGGAAAAATAAACCTCTTGCTTTTGGTGTTTCCTCGACCGGGTGTCGAGGAAACACAAGTAGGACTGGGTTGTTTATTTTCTTGTTTCCACCCTGGTGAGTTTGATTCCTTTTTTGGGGGGGATATTTTTCTTTTTTGCAATGTTTTGCTTTTTCCTGATTAGCGGAAGTTCCTCTGATTACCTTTATTCAAATTTTTTTCCTCCTGTATTTTCTTTGGGGAGAGGAATAATATATAAATAAATCATGTTTGAGCCTATTTAAGTTTCTTTTAGTTCGTTCTTCTGCTGGTGTCAGTAGGGAGCTGAGGGCAGGCTCCTTAATTCATCTACCCCGCCTCCAACCAAGTTAAAGCAATCACTGTAGATTTTGAATTTAACTCATAACTAGGCTTTAGAGCTAAGCTGATTGTTAGTTGTTAGATTGTTGGATGATCGCTAATTGCTAGTGGGTCATACGTGACATTTGAGGGATTACTTTTGTATGAGTCTACAGATTGCTTTGTTGAAAAATCCTGCATAGTATACGTTTCACTGAACATTCGTCATCTAAAGTTTCTGGCACTTTATATGTTGCCATCTGTGCCAACATCTCACATGAGGTGATGGAGACACCTCTTACATCATGTGTGATAATAACATGTCTGATACAGCAGAGTTCAGTTGTGTTTTTGCTCATGTTTGATCCAGTCAAACTGAATGTTCCCTGATCAGTCTGTTATATGATTAGCATGTTGAAATGACATGTAGTTACATGATACGAGTGTTTGGTCCGAGTGTTTCTCATCTGACAGTCAGATCATCTCAGCACAATCTGTGTAGCCTCAAGAGTCGGGTTAGTTGCAGTCAAAAACACAGTGGTCTCAGAACACAGGTGATGTCAGCTGAGAGCAGCTAGTCACCTCGACGTCTGCAGCAGCGGCCCAGGTAAGTACAGGTACCTCCAGATGGCGTAGTAATGAATGCATGCTCCCACTGCGACGAAAAGATGCCAGATGGCGTGGGCGAACGGGACGAGGCCATCGCTCTTAAAGAAGACCACACCCACCACGTAGAAGACACCTCCCAATGCCAGTTCACACACACCAGCACGATCCACCTGCAACAGTTCAAACAATGCAGGTCCTTTGGTCTTTTCATGGGATTTGCAGACTATAATACATATATATATATATATATAATAATGCCAAACTTAAACCTGAGAGGAAGTCAATCTGAAGCTGTATATTTGGACAACAGTCTGCTGGTATCGCACAGGAACTCCATGTGATTTGTAGGTAATAGGTTAAAGCAAACAAAACCACCTGTTTGGTTCTTTAAATACTGACAGTGTCTGATTCCCACACAATAGCAGGAAGTCTGCTGCAGCGGAAGAAGGCTTTACATAAGTTTTTTTTCCCCTCAGGAGCAGAGAAAGAAAACTCTTTGTGTTCTGCACTCACCATAGACAGGATGACCAGAGCTGGAACGACCCCCATGGCCACATATCCAAACAGCTCCACCAGCTTGTACCTGCAGGTAGGAAACAGAATATAACACCTCCAATCTTCCATCTAATTGTTTCTGCTTCAAACAGCAGCTCATTGTTTGCTGTAAACACTTCGAGGGGCAGGAGTCTGGTGTCAGGTTGATTGTGTCACACGGGGACACGGGGACACAAAGACAGGCTGTGTTACCTCTCGTGGAAAAAGAAGACATACATGGATCCTACACAAGCCATGACCCATATCAGCCAGCGCATGTGGCACGCCCAGGGCCCCAGCTCCCTCAGCATCAACCTGAGCACACACACACATCGGTACGGTCACTGTTTGTCAACCAGCTACGTTACCCACCAGACTGCATGTGACTTATTGACCCACCAGGGAGAGTAGGACGCAGCTATGAAGAAGTAGATGGCCATTCTGTCACACATGTGGAAACGCTGCTCCACCTTCCTGCACACAGACAAAGAGAGGACGAGCTCATTCGTAAATCATGATAACCTTTATCTAGTTTAATCCATAATCTCCAAACTGTGCAGAACCCAGACTGCCCAAAATATCACCAAGCAAAGAGCTGAAGCTTCACAGAGCAGGTTTGGTTGTTGTGAATACACACACAACAAATTCAAACTTCCCTTGACTCCGTCCTTCAGCATATAAAACAGAGTTTGTTGTGTCTGTAGGACTATCATGTGTCATATGCCAGAAAGGCTGTTTAACAGTTGGAATCTAATCACCACATTCTTGGTTGAATATGTTAATAAAATCAGAATAACCGCACAAACCTGAGCTAGAAGCTAAAATAGCTCAGAGTTACACAATAATTAAAATGAATGAATTTAGTCCTGAGCTCTGTTTTAAATACATAAATGACTGAGTTGGATTATTTATTGTTTATTTGACATGAGTCTGGATGTCTCGGTTCTTGAAATTAAAGCATCTGGAACTGTTGATGTTGAAACAAGTCCTTAAAGGTATATTACACAGGACTGTTGTTTGTAAAAACACACGCCAGCAAAAGTAAAAGTAAAAGCCAACCCCAGACTCACTCTTATTCAGCGTTTGACCTCGTTATATTTGAGTTTTTTTCGTCACTGTGTCTTTTGGATGTGCTGCTCACAGTCTGGTACCTGGTTGGCACCTTTTTCGGAACCCCCCACCTCACCTGAGCGCCTGAACACAGACATGAAATTAAGATTTTTTGCGCACAATTAATATTAAAATATACAAGTGTGGCTGAAACCATTATAACAGTCAACTGATTCGTCATGCAAAAACATTTCACTTTTTTTACTTATTAAATTGATTTAAATGTTTCTGAACTGAGTACCTTTACTTTTAATATTTAAATACATTTTCCTGTTTATAATTACATAGTTTTAGGTAAATAACATTTTCGATGCATGGCTTTTACCATAGACTGTATAAAGAAAATGGACGTAGCCACTGTAACATCAACCACTGGTTTGTGGACTCCCATTTTGAAGCCTCGGGCTCGACATTTTGGTGCTCGCCATCTTGGGGTTTTTTTGCAGCCAGAAGTGACCATATTTAGATGAGAGGGTGGAGCTGTGGAGAAGCGAGGGGTGCACCTGACTCACAGATTGTAGTACCGCTTGTAGGCAGCCGCGCCCCTAAATATGCATAACTTTATGCTTTAAATAAATAAAAAAATAAAAATAAATAAAATAAAATGTAAACAGGTGAGTTTTATACAAATTCACCCCCTGTACAGTTGTCATGAATGTTGAAATTAGGGCTGTGAACGTGTTAATTTCTGCTGTAAATTTGGCAATTTTAATATATTTTTCAACGGGGACCCTCGGGGACCCTCAAGTGGCCATTAGGGGAACTGCAGTTTTTTGGCACTTCTGCATTGGCTTCATTTTTAAGCCCTGGAAGCTGCTGCTTTATCATTTTCAGATACTTATTAATCTCTAAATAGTATAATGAAGTTTTAATGTAATTATACTTTGAAATAAGAGCATGCAGGTTTGGGTGAAACCATTATTTCTTGGTGTTATACAAATCAATTAAGAAAGACCCTTCAACCTGAAACCTAAAATAGTTTGGGATCCAGTGAACAAAAAGGGCACCACCTCAAATAAAAACGATTAGACCACTGAAAGAATTAACAATTATTTTGGCCTGATAACATGTTAGTCTGGATTAGTTGAGCAGTATTTTAAGAGCATGGCTGTGTGAGATTTATTTTATGGTTAAAGTTTTATGGGGTTCATGACAGGAAAGTGGACAAAACTGAATGTGGGAATTCAAAGTGTTTTCATGTGACAGTGTGTTTGACTGTTAATATGTGAGCGAGCACTTAGCAGAGGGGTACGAGCTGAAGATGATGTGAAATGTTTTCATTACCACGCCACATCTGTTGTTTGCTCTCTGGCCTTCTGGCTCTGTCATAATTAACAAACTGTACGTCTAAGTGTGATGTAAATGTCTACCGGAGCAGCACATAAACACACACATGCACATCTGCCAAATCCCTGCCAGCATTTTCTGCAACACACATACACACACACGAACCGGAGGTGGCTGATTTTCCAGGCAGCAGTGTGGAAGAGTGTTGAGGTGACAAACAGGCCTGTGAGACCGCTCCCATAGAGCCAGGCAGCCGTGCGATGCCATTGGTCCACAGACAGGAAGTAGAGCACAGACCCGCCCAGCAGACTGGGGAGGATCCACAACTGGAAAAAGATCAGAAACACACAAAACCACAGGTTCACATCTTTTTCTCGTGATACATACTGACAGGCTGCATCTTACATTTCATCTGAGACCTTTTTTTTTAATTTTCCAGTTAAGTGTTTAAACTGTATATAAAATAAATCTAGTATTTGCAAACACTAAGAATGTAACCAGGCATTTTACTCGGTAGAGCCTCTTGAGGGGAAATTATACTGTCCTTTGTCTTCCTGACATTGTTAACATTCCTCTGTGAATCCAGGAGAAACAGCTGGAACCTCTGTTCAAGCAACAGTTCAGGAAATACTCAGTGTCTTGCCGAGAGTTCAATGAGAAGATTGATACCAGTCTCGTGTCTGAACGCTAAAGGCCTTCACACACCAGATGTGGCGAAGAAACAACGCAAACATGCTAAATACTCACCACAAACACATCAAAACTATTCATACCAGGATGCAAATTTGTGACATTGCAACAGGTTCATCATATTTGTGACATGACGATGTTCTGCATAGCATGGTTGATCCTTTATTGCAGTGCGAAAAGTTCAGAAAAATTGTTCTCATTCCAAAAAATGTATTATATTGGTTTTTGCTGTGTTAAAATACTATAGTTTAAAAATATATATTGCCATTTGAATTAACCACAGGCTAAAAAACACCCCCCGCACACAAAGGTGTTTAGTACAAAGGCAAAGCTAGCACTAGCCAGTTAGCTTAGCTTAGCATAAAGACTGGAAAAAGCTAATCTAGCTTTGTGCAACGCTAACAAATTCCACCTGCCATCTCATGCTCACAAGTTAACATTTTATATTTGATCCATACAAAAAAAGGAGCGTAAAAAAAAATCAATTTGCTGTTTTGCCACGAGACCTGTTAGTCTAGCACAGAGACTGAAAACAGGGGGAAACCAGAAATGTCCCCCTGTAGAGCTAGAGAGCCACCATTTTAGACTGCGCATGCACAAGCACCAGACTCTCCATTGTATGTTGTACGGACGGAGATTGCTAAATACATATTTTAGATTTTTGTTGTAAAAAATAACGTTAGCCTTGTGTTCACAATTGCTTGTTTAAAGCTGAAATAAAAAAAACTTCTCTACTACCTAGCGCACAAGCTCGCTAGCTAACACTGTTTCCTTATCAGTTCCTTAATCATGGATCAATGGAGAATACAGCAACTTTCACCACAGTTCATTTCAACAGGACCACTCCAAGGAAACGTGTTCTTTGTTTAGATCATCAAATGGATAATGGATTGTAGATACGTGTTTCTGGCTACCAGCGTAATGCTAGCTGAAAAGTTGTCTATTTACACTTTAAAATGTTGATTAAAGACATTGCCATCTGTCTGTTTTTTATCAATATTTTGGCGTCGAAATAACATTTCAGCTAACTTAGCTAGCCTGCTAGCAGCGCCAGCTAACGTGCGCGCTAGCGTATTAGCGACGCTAGCTAATGATGGCAGTCAGAAACAAACAACTATGATTCATAGTTCGTTAATTGTGATATGATTTAAACAAATAAGACATTTTCTCGCTGTGGTCCTTTTAAAATGAGCAGTGGTTGAAGTTAATACATTCCATTATGCTCAAGGAGTTGATGCGCAGACGCTAGCATAGTTAGCTTGTTGAAACGTTGACTACTCCTAACTGTGAAGTGATTGGCTGAATTAAAATCTGACAGGGGATTGTGAGCCTCTGATTGGCCACATAAAAAAAATGATTGACAGATACCCCGCCCTCTCGAGCTCCCGCATCTTAAACAGTGGCTCTGAAACTCGCATATGCGCACGTCTATAACCTTGGCTGTGGAACTCGCACATGCGCACGTCTGGCTCTGGCACTGTAGGGGGATGACAGTGGGTGAAACAGCTACAGATTTAACTAATATAACACATTAATTAGTGAGCTTTTGAGGTGTTAGGCAGATTTTGGTCTTTTGGACAGAGCCAAGCTAGCTGTTTCCCTGCTTCCAGTCTTTATGCTAAGCTAAGCTGTTTCTATGCTGTAGCTCCATGTCTACCACATGAACACAAGCGTGGAATAAATCTTCTCATACAGAAAGTACTAGTAAAAGGTGAAGATGATACTTGATGTTTACAGGACACGCTGCCCTGTGAAATAACACTTAAGACAGCTGAGTGAAAGAATGAATGAATGGAGTTAAGTATCAGAAAACCCTGTCCCGTTTTAAGGATTTAAAGTCATTACGGCCATGTTTCCTCTCTGTTTCCTTCCATGTCTCTCTGTCTGTTTCATTCACTGTCTGCCTTGCTCTGTCGGAGGCGGAAGCGCGCAGGGATTACAGCAGATTAGAGAAAGCTACAGGCTGAATCACAGATTATAGCCTCTATGGCACTGCCAAAAATCCTCCATATTCTGCCTCATTCCTCGCAATCCTCTCCATCTTTGCAGAGGCTTCTCTGAATTCACTGACTCACCCAACACAGAACGCACGGTGACAGGGCTTAAAGATATGAGGAATATATGTAATAATTTTGTTGAATGTACCATTAACAATATTAAGCTTGATAAATAAAAAGATATTAAAGTGTATTCATTTCGTGACTCAGACTTCCTCTGTACCTATATTTACCTGACTTAGGTCTTGAGGATCTGCAGAGTTTATTTAAAACCTGTACATTAACAACCAGTTGACAGCTTTACTGCCACTTTCTTCTTTGCTCTGATCGCTAACAGCTGTCTACTGAGCGCAATCTAACATACATACATGTCTCTCTCTGGATCTCGCAACTGAGCTATTCCTCAAAGCCTTCCATTATAACACGAGTCATCTTTCTCAACCCAGTTGTGTGGTTTTCACTCAGATGCAATAGATGTTCTTTTGCATATCTTTGTTTTAGGATTGACCGCCATTTCATGGTCATTATTGCAAAATGAATCCTGGCAGGGTAATGCAACACCCCACATAAACCCCTTTTAAGGTGATGCAAAACCCTCCACTTCTCGTCAGGGTCTTGCATCACTCTATCAGGGTTCATTTCTCAATAATGACCCACTCACCGCACAATATCCCACTTATTACTTGCTAAGAAAATCAGTAATATGACACCAAATATCAATTTTAAAATGATTACATTGATTTAACAATGATTTTATAGCCTTAGCTTAGCATCTGTGATCAGAACTGTGTCCATGCAACGATCTGCTATTCAGAAATAACAGGCTGTAGAGTGCCATAACTGAACAATCAGAGAAGTATTCATGGACAGGATCTGAGGGCGCAGGCGTGGGGAGGAAGAGGTCCGGTTTGGTGACCTCAGAATTGCACCTCTGCTTTTTGCAGATGATGTGGTTCTGTTGGCTTCATCACACCGTGACCTCCAGCACGCACTGGGGCGGTTTGCTGTCGAATGTGAAGCAGTCGGGATGAGAGTCAGCACCTCTGAGTCTGAGGTCATGGTTCTCTGCAGGAAAATGGTGGATTGTCCCTCTGAGTTGGGAGAGAGTTACTGCTCCAAGTGAAGGAGTTCAAGTGTCTCGGGGTCTTGTTCATGAGTGAGGGTAGAATGGAGCGTGAGGTTGATCGGCAGTATGGCACAGCGGCTACAGCGATGCAGGGAGCTGAGCCTTAAGGCAAAGCTTTCAATTTACTGGTCCATCTTCGTCCCAACCCTCACCTATGGTCATGAGCTCTGGATACTGACCGTAAAAATGAGGTCGCAGATACAAGCAGCCGAAATTAGTTTCCTCTGTGGGGTGGCTGGCCTAAACCTTAGAGATAGTGTGAGAAGCTCGGAGTAGAGCCGCTGCTCCTTCGTTTCGAAAGGGGTCAGTTGAGGTGGTTCAGGCATCTGATCAGGATGCCGACTGGGCTCCTCCTGTTAGAGGTGTTCCAGGAATGTCCAACTAGTGGGAGGTCCCGTGGCAGACCCAGAACATGCTGGAGAGACAATATACCTCGTCTTGACTGGGAACACCTCGGGGTCCCCCAGGAGGAGCTGGAAAGCGTTGCTGGGGAGAGGGACGTCTGGAGTGCTTTCAGAGCAGAGCAAAGTTTCACACAGTTGAGCAGACGTTACATTGCTCGCTTGCTTGCTCGCTAACTTTTTTGAGCACATCAGGCAACTAGTTGATCGTACTTACTGGACCAGCGTAACTTTTTACTGGCACCAAGCCATCCTATTGTTGTCCGGTTGCCCTGTTGTTGGACCCTGCCTATTGGTGAAGGCTCTGTCTGACTGACCAGAGGATAAAATAGTGCCTATAGACAGAATGTCATTTAATACGCTGTTACTACATTTGTGTGTTTATCGTGCAGGTTGATACTGCAAAGACGGTAAAAAATGACGGTATAATGTGCAGCCCTAACAGGGACAGTCTGGGATAGAAAGAGTGAACCAGAGGAACACCAGGAGGGCTGAGGAACAGAAAGCTTTTACTCTGACAGTGTGTTTCTGTCTGTCTGTATTTGTTCAGCTCACCCCGTGTGTGGCACAGTTTGCAGCATGTTCGTATTCGGTGGGCTGGTATCTCTTACTGGCTGGAACCCTGCAGTTCATGAACCTGAGAGAGAGGTGAGGTGAGGGGGGGCAGAGACAGAGAGACAGAGACAGAAACAGAGAGGGGAGAGTGAGACAGGTTCAGGTAATGAATGCAGATCTGGAGGCAAAACAAGGTTCAGCTTTATTAGTTAATAAGTTACTGTGTGCTGAAGCCATGAAGGCTAATGGTGTGTGTGTGTGTGTGTGTGTGTGTGTGTGTGTGTGTGTGTGTGTGTGTGTGTGATGGTCATTCTTGGAGGATTTACAGGTCTCTAATCCACATCACGTTGTCTGCATTTTAGTGCACCTCATCGTTACTGGGGCAACTGTCTGCGTTGCTATGGCCACCAGTGATGTCACTGCCTGTACTAAAACAACAGGATACCACTGACCACTAACTCTATTTTGCATTATTTGTTATGTTGCCATAAACTACTGAGGAAGTTACTCTGTGTGTGTTTGCTTGTGTGTGTGTGTGTGTGTGTGTGTGTGTGTGTGTGTGTGTGTGTGTGTGTGTGTGTGTTGTGTACGCTATTTAATCAGCAGTAAATCTCTCAATCCCAGCTTACAGGGAAAAACACATCTGGAGATGTTACGAAACCACATTTTATACGACAAGATGCACACACAAACACACACTCACATAAACAAACACTCACACACACTATTTTGAATGTAGCCTCTCGTGCAGGGCCACAGGTGTGTCTGCGTCGGTCAACTGTGTTATTTGATTACACATTTAGGCCGATGCCTCATCATCACACACTGACATCACGCCTCATTCCCAACACACACACACGCCCCGTAACTGTTTGTTGTAACGTATTAATTCAGCACAGTGAGGAGAAAGTGAATCAGGAGAAGACGCAGATAAAGGGATCCCGTCTCTTGTTGCAATCTTCACCTATAAAACACCCGAAACCCAAAACATGTCTGTTAATGTAGCTGGAAAAAGTCTTGCATAACACAACGACCGGACATCTGGCGAAAAAAAGTAATTTCAGAGTCCAAACCATGCTCGGGTGGTATCAAGGTATTAGGGTATACCAAAGTATTTAGAAATACAAAAGGTTTAATTTTCATTTCAACAACTCTCTGCAAACCTCAACCTGCCAAATATCCATTTTTTTCAGGTATTTGCAAATCAGATATTTCCTTCACTCTCAGATACCAAGCCTCCCTGAGACACCTGATATGACCACTGCTCATATTACTCTTTGCCTAAACGTGTCGCACAAACATTTAAAATCCACCATCTCTGACAAGTTAGCGGAGATCAGACACGCCCCTCTTGACAAAAACAAGATTTAAACACGTCATCATCTAGTTAATAACATGTCGGGCAGGAAATCCAAAGTGTGGGATCATTTTGAGAAGGTGAAGGACGAACCCAAGGTGATATGTAAACTCATCTTCATTGGTCGACTACAGACATGACGTATCATCTGAAACATGGAAGTAGCTACATGCCCATTAGCCCACAGCGTCATTAACAGGCGGCTCGCTCAGTGTGTGACGTGCACTTGTAGATAACATATAGTCCTATATTAATGAAGGTTCATTAGTACGGTTTTGTATTTCTCTGTAATGTAGTGTGAAAGAGTGACTTCTGTATTAACCCTTTGAAAGTGATTAGAGGTTAAATATTCGGGGAAATCAAAAGATAACTCTTATCTGCAAATGAAAGGAAACCTAGTCAGAAGAACACGCTACATATCTGCTGCTCTTATCACATCTTGATCACCAACATAAGCTTTTCAAAAGCTGTCACGTGAATGTGGTCGTCGTTACATTTCAGCGTGAGATGAGTGTGTGTGTGTGTGTGTGTGTGTGTGTTTGTGCACTCTCCACCAGAACCCTCATAACAAGAATGTCAGTGTGTTTTCCTGTGGTAGGTCAAGTTGTTATGAGTGTTACGAGGCATTAGGGCTGCACAGAACACATCTGACTTGCACACACAACCTCCACAAACACCGCATCTCTTTTTTATTTGCTAACTAACACTAACATAGCAAAGTTATTACGCCTGTCTTTACTCATCTTTGCCAAGACACAAGTCCATATGAGCGGCCCCACACAGGTCAGGTGCACACACAGGTGTTTCAGTTTGGGAACTGTGGAGATTTGGAGCCCTGACTTCTGCCAGGAGGTTCGGGGATCCTCCTCTCTCCCACCCTTTTTCTTCATAAGGTGTATTTTGATGTTTTTTTTATACACTGTGCCACCTTATTCACATTCAAAGTACAAATAAATCCCAGTATGAATCAGTTTATTTTCATTGTGAATAAGAAATGAAGCTCGAGCAAAAGTTCAGTCACGCTCCATCTGTGGCTGTCAGTGTTGGGGGCTGTCAATCAAGGCTTCACCTGTTCTACAGCTGATCCACAATCAACCAGTTGCGCAGCGACACACCTTCTCCGTCAGACTATCATCTCACTGCTCCTCATTTTAAATATGGTCCACCTAGTCTTCTCCGATGCAGCCTCTATTCGCCTCACCAGTCATCAACCAAAGTCATCAACCACCACCATCTCCACCAGTGTCTGGACTCCATGGGGGGGTTTATCTTGCTGCCGATCAGATGTCCCAAGATCACAAATAATCTCCTCTGGTCTCCAAAAGACTTTTGCTAAATCTTATCTGCACAAATCATCTGTTAGTCTGTACACTTATATTTCACATTAAACTTCATTCTTCTGTCTCTCCTGATTGAAACAGGTTGGCGAGCCCCCTGCACCGAGATCTGGCCCACAGGCTGTAAGCTGAGTATCACTGCTCTGGACTTTTCTAGACTTAGGATTACTTGTTACGTGTGAATGTTTGCATGATTGTGTCACATGCTCTATCTTTCTCGAGATGTAATCCACAGGAAGAAAACACTTAGTAACATTAGATTATTGTATGGCCGCCATGCCTTTAGTTTGCCCTGCAGTTCCACCGACAGTCCGTGCCAAGTGCATAACAAGAGAGCAGTATTTTTCTGAGCACTGTTGTGGTATTGTAGGGCTATCAATGGACCTGAATGTAGCACTCTGATGTCCTCTAATCGGTTATGACAGAACTCTGTGTGAGTGTGTGTGTGTGTGTGTGTGTGTAATGAACTGAAAGGACGGGATAGGGATTCACAGGCTCTGATCAGAGCGGGCATTGTTGTCCTCATCAGCACACTATTCTCTCCTTTCTTACTTTCATGTTTTCAGATTGTTTCATTCCATATCCTTTTCTGCACGTGTGTGTCATATGGTTCGATGTATGTTTGCATGTGTGTGTGTGTGTGTGTGTGTATGGCTTGTTTTCACCTCACAATACCAGTGTTTGGTTACAAAAGCCCATTACAGCACATTCCATACATTAATAGGATTGGTTGCATCTGAGAGGATCAGAACCTTTGGGTCATTGCATGATAGCGTACGCGATAGGAATGTGTGTGTGTGTGTGTGTGTGTGTGTGTGTGTGTGTGTGTGTGTGTTCGTGTATACACTCTCTGTAACTGCAGGGCTTTTCCTTTTACAGTAAAGCTCAAGTTCATCTCCTCGGGGACTCAAACTCTGGTTCTCACGATTATCGCCATCTCCCACACACACACACACACACACACACACACACACACACAGAGTCCTGGATGGCAGAAAGACGGACAGGAAGTAGAGCTGTCAACGATAAAAGTAATTGCTGACTGATTTGATAATCAATAGTAGTACAGTAATTTTTTTTAAAAAGGAAACAAGCCAAAATCATCTGATTTCAGCTTCTTAAAGAAACAGTGTGTAAGATTTAGGGGGATTTAGTCGTGAGGATTGCAGATTGCAACGAGCTGAAACGTCTCCTGGTTAGAATTCCCTTCACGTTTATCGATCAGGAGCCAAATTATCCTCTCCGAAACAAACGGAGCAGGTGATTTAAACCAATAAACAACACTAAATAATGCGGTTTCACATTAAATATCAGTGTATCTCTGACACTGTTTGGCATGTCACAGGCAGGCCGCTCACCTAGCACCTGCTAATGTGCTCACCCTATCCAGATGTTCATGAGGTTTTAACCGGAAGCCAGATTATCTGCAGAGGCTTCTTCCTTCCTCTCCAGAACAAACAGAATTGGTGATTTAAAGCTGTAAAGCGGTTTCACGTTAAAAAAATCTGTGTTTTCCAGCACTGCTCATCTCAGAGGTACCAACACTAAAATGCGAATGACTCTATCTGGAGCCACTGTTTGATTTGTCTGCTCTGAGCTCTCAGTTATAAAACAATGCATAGGATCCATACTTAAAATGTACATACTGACAAGAGCCAAAAATGGTGTGCACCAAAAAATATTCAATTCAGTATTCAATTTCCCATCTCCAAAATGTTCGTAAGCATGAGTCAAAGTTTCTCCTATCAAGTCTGTTTTCATAGATGTCAACTTTTGCGTGGGAAGTGGCATACGCCTCTTTCAGGCCTCCTTTTGTACATATGCAATGTTTATAAATGAGACTCCTGGGCTACTGTAGAAACATGGTGATGCAACATGACGATCTCCAGAGACAAGGACCCATTCCCTATGTAGATATAGAAACATACTTATTCTATTACATTAAATTTCTGTCCATATATCCCCCTAAATCTGACACACTGGACCTTTACATGTGAGTGTTTTCTGGTTTCTTTACGACCGTAAACTGAATATCTTTGGGTTGCGGACAAAACAAGACATTTCAGGACGTCATCTTGGGCTTTGGGAAACACTGATCACGTTTTTACACTATTTTCTGGCATTTTATAGACTAATTTATAAATCAAGAAAATAATTGGCAGAGTAATTGACAGTGAAAATTATCGTTAGTTGCAGCTCGAGTGGGAAAACAGATGGAGAAGCACCTTGGTGCAAGATATAGTGATTCTAATGAGCACATCGTTAAAGACTACGATATCACTCAGGAATTATCTGAGTTAGTTGAAAGAGAGTATCAGTAGAAAACTGCACTTTGAATTAGGGCTGCTAAACATGCAAAAAAGATATATTGACTATATTTAATTTCCACTGAAAAATGTATAAAATGATGATAGTGTGATTTTTGCTGGGTTCTGTACCACACAAGCATGTTCCCTTGTATCTAGAGTATGATCTGTTGCACCACACCATTATCAAAAAATATGCAGCTCCTGTGATCTAGACATTGCACCTGCATATTGCAATTCAATAATATTTCAATTAATTACGCAGCTCTACTTTAAAGGTCCAGTGTGGCAGAAATGGAATATAATATAATAGTGTATGATCACCTTAAAAATAAGAATTGTGTTTTTGTTGCCTTAGAATGAGCCTTTTAGCTTTACGTAAAACTACTTTATTTAGTGTTTTTACTGGTTTAGATCTGTGGGTTTGTTTGTTTTGGAGAGGAAGAGACCTCTACAGATAATTCAGCTCCTGGTTAAAACCTCCGAAATGTCTGGATCAGAAAAACATCCCGAACAGCAAAGGAGAAACACTAATTTGTGACATGAACCTGCTGTGTTCAGTGTTTTTACTGGTTTTAATCACCTGGTCCATTTATTTTGGAGAAGAAAAAAACCTCTGTGGATAATTCAGCTCCTGGTAAAAACCTCTTGAGCAATGAACACAGAGGGAATTCTAACCAGGAGAAGTTTCAGCTGGTTGCAAACTGCAAACCTCACTGCTAGATGCCACTAAATCCCCTTAAAACCTTCCTACTGTTCCTTTAAAATGTTTTTATTGGTGCCTTCTGTGTTCACTTCAATGTGCAGTTTGTCCAACAAGATAATACTGTGAATAATTTATTTTAGTTTGTTGTATTTTATTGTAATCTTTCAAGTAACATGTTTTCACTTTCCTCATATCTTGCAGACCTTATTCTGTTGGTAAAACTGACAATGAAATTGTTATCATGCTCCTCTCAGCTTGTTTGGGTACTTCACTAGTAATGAAAGTAATGGTCTACACACACACACACACACACACACACTAATCTATAACATCCCTCTGTTTGTCGCTGTGCCAGCGCGTCAGTGCGCATGGATGCACAGGATGTGTCACACAAGAAAAACATGCTGCCAGTCAGATATCAGCTCTCAAACTTTCCTGAGATAATGAAAAAAATTACCTCCCAAATTTTGTTTTCTTAAAGTCCATCTCGTGCGTGTAGGCTCTGTGCGCGCGCGCGTTGGTGCGCTCTATTTACCAACAGCACACACACACAGCAGCGAGCGTCGTCTCCTCCTACGGATCCCCCATTCCGGATGTCCCACCGCCGCGCGTCCGAACACACACACTCCAGTCCGACAGCGGGGACATCGACCTGCAGAGTCAACTACACAACAACAACTCCACGGCTCTGTCTAAAGTGTGGGGACTCCTCCGGTGGGCAAACTAGCAGCCATCCCGGCGGCGGGAGCTCGGAGGAGACGTGAGCCGCAGCCAGCAGCAGCGTGAGAAGAAACTGTGCAGAGTTTTGTTCCGAGTCTCAGATGTGTTTGCAGGATGTTCCGCGGGACTGGGTTTGTAACCCCTCCTCTCCTCTCCTCTCCTCCCCTCCCCTTTCCCCTATCCAGGCTGATGATAACACAGCAGCAAACACAAACCGCTCCCCACAACACACACACACACACACACACACACACACACAACACAACACTCTCTCCTGATTCAGTTTTCACTTGCAACTGGCTGCACCGGTTGTGGTAACATATCCAATGGGAAAATACAGAACACTGACACAATGATAAAAACAAAACGTGATCAAATTATTATAAACAATGTGAGAAAGTTATTCATGGTGTCCTACCTTCATGTGCAGGGGTGAGAGAATAATGTGCGCGCACACTGGTGGGCAAAAAGCAGCATTTACAGTCAGCCAGCTCCAGTCAGGCTCGGATTTAAGAAGTCCAAGGTTCCCCAAACGCACCTCAGAAAACACCCAAAAAGTTATTTCTCATTATTTAGATGTTTGTTTTTTAATTTAGTTAACTTCTTAATATTTTCTGCACATTTTTGCTGGACAGTAATTATACCTTTACTCCAATTAATTAATATAATTTAAGGTATTTGTTCTGTACTTGAGTATTTACATTTTACACTACTTTTACTTCAATATTAAATATTAAATATTGTTGTTGTTTTTTTTACTCTGCTGACACCTTAGTTTATTTTTCAGATTAAGACTTTATGTAAAGAAAACAATCATTTTAGGAAATAGTTATAATAATATATTTATATTGCACCTTGCATACAAGAAATGCAGCACAAAGTTCTTTACAATAAGGGAATTATATGTAAGTGCTTCAAATGTCAATAGAACAGACGTAAAACAGGCCAACAAGGCAAGTCAGTATAAGATGACATTTTCATACAATAAAAAAAATGAAAATAGAGTACATAGAAGACATCATAGCTTGATATCAGCAAAGCAATAAATCTTAAAATCATTAAATCATAAAAGTATAAAATACAACACATCATTAAAGTATAAACCAGTGGTTCTCAACACTTGTTTTTAAGTTGTTAAGGTGATATCCCATCTAAACTTCTCAGATGGTTTCATTAAAAAATAATTTTAAAAACTGCTCACAGCCAAAAAATGCAATTTTTTTCACAACATACTTTACAGAAAAATGAAAGATTTTAGAAAAGTAAAAGGAGGATATAATTTTGTGTATCATTTATTTATTTTATTATTATTTTTTATTATATTTCACTTTATTTTATTTAATTTTTGTATTTGATTTTATTTTATTTTATTTATAAGGACAATGCACATTAATTAACATGCAAAATGTTCTGAAACCAATAAAAGGATAAAATTCACAGGACAAAGACAACATAAAGACATTTTTTAAACATTTATTTTTATACTATATTTTTTTTATATTTATATATTATGACTCTTTGGAGGGGGCTCGACTCCGAGGTTGGACTAACTGTACAAAAGTATCTCCACTGTGACCAGATAAATGTTGCTTACATAGTCATGCATCACAATCTGTTGATGTAATGTCTAATATATCAGCCACAGGGTAATTTTTCTACAGAATGAGTACTTTTACTTGGATACTTTAAGCACAATTTGCTAATAATACATCTGTACATTTACTTTAGTGGCATTTCCCTTGTAATAGAGTACTTTTACATTAATGTACTGGACCTAACACTGATTTTATTTCCCTACATTGGAGTCTAAATGCTGCCTGCTCCACACTGCCAGGAGCAAACAGATGGAGTCATTTATTTACTTATTTATTGGCCTTAAAGTATGTAAATATTGTGAGGATAAAACATATGAATCATCCTGTAAAATCCCCTCAAAATGTATGTTTTTACTTAAAGTCCAAGGTTCCTAACAAGCCTTATCTCCAGTTAAAAGTGAGAGAGGTTTGGCAATCTGCACTTTGATATGTCAGCTTTAAAACCAACAGGTAAATGATGTAATGTGTCAAAAGGATCAGTCGTACAAACACCAGCAGGGACGTAAGACAAATTCTGTTTACTGGTCATTTCAACTAGAACTGTCTCTGTAGCAGTTATTTGTTCTACTACTGCGGCTCTGAAGTACATCTTTCTCATCATAATAAAAAGGGAAGCATGTCATTCTCTCTGCCTCTCTAAATTTGATTTAGCAGATCCACACACGCACACACACGCACTCATATTGCATGGAAAATTAAATATTATCCAACAATAACAGCGTCCAGCAGAGGCCCTGTGTGGCACTGTGCAGCAGCTGTGTGAGACAGAACAGATACATTATGCAAACACACACAGAGAGACATCCAAACAAGTCTCCACGCTGCAACCAGATCCGTGTTACACATTCACCACGACTGTGTTTACAGATAAGATTCAAATATCAGTGACAGTGGCCAGTCGAGCATATTAGCACAGCGTCTGTTTGGACACATTATGTATTTGTGGCGCTCTAGTGAGTATCATTATTTTCTGTCTCTTGAAATCAAAGCATCTTATCATCATCCCCATATCAACTTGTTTCTACCAGCTGTGTGCACAGCTTTGCTTTCTATGTCCCCATTTCTGTCTCTGGCTCTGTGTCCATCATGTTTATTTGGAAGCTATGGCTTGTGTAAACCAAAGGCTTGTACACAGTGTGTTGGAGCTCGGCCTGTGCTGACAGACCTCTGGAGGAGAGACAGACATCGGCCCCCTGAAAACAAAAACTGGACCAAAGGACACAGCTGACACAGAGTCACAGCGTCACAGGGGCAAAGAAAGAACTTTGGTGCTCTGGTTTACAAAATGGACGCAGTCACTGTCGTCGTTTTACATCTAAATGTATCTGTCATTACTTCAAGGTCCAAACAGTTGAATACATTTAGCAGCATACTTGCTTTGGACATGTTGTTCAGGTAGTTTTCTGTCTCTGTCAGGTAGCTGTCCATTAGTCACTCACTCTACAGCAAAAAAACCCCACTTCAAAATAAAAGCTCTGTGCTGGAAATTTACTGTGCTTCAAAATAAAGTGGAGCCCTTTTTAAACAGGAGTTGTGCAAATTTGCAGGAAAGCTCAATCAGTCTTTTTTCAGCATTGGNCAACAGCCCCTCCCGTGGCAGAAGGCCGCCTCGTTCTGTTTAAACCAAAAAGGTTCCGCCAATATGTCTACCCTACGAGGCGGAAAATTAGGCACCTTGGATCAACTCGCCAATCCGGCTCTGTGTGTCTAAACGCTCGCAGCTTGTCGACAAAACAGCCCAACATTCGCTGAAAATCTGGCAGTGTAAACGGGGCTTGTGTTTTTACGAACTTGACATGGTAGCAAGTCATTGCAGTGCATTCAAAATGGACCCACGACCTACTTTTGGTGCGCGTCCCACCAGTTGGGAACCACTGCTCTAAGGAATCAGGGTTTCTCCTTATGTATGGCACTTACGGCTGAATTTCTCCTTAGCTGAGGGACTTACACAGTTGCACAGAATCCCTTCATAGGTTTCCCTAGTTAAGGAAAAACAATATCTAATTTACTGCGCTGAAAGATTTTACAGCGGGAAAAGTTTCCATGGAGATTGTTTGTTTGCTTGGACTCACACTTGTGACGCCTGTATCGTCTCACAGAGCTGGCTTATAGTTAGATGGTGGAAAAAATGGCAGAAGAATAGAAGACAAGAAAACCATATTGGTCAGAGATGGAGAAGATAAAGTAAATCCCAAATACCAGAAAACAACTGTAAGAAGAAACTGTTAATTGCAATTGATTCAGTCAAATCTGAAGTGTAGAATCAAAAGCGCATCCATCAGTTTCTCGTGGTTGCAGAACACTCTTCTCAGGGTGTGTTAATGTTTTCATTTACCATCAAAAACTCTATCATGTTGCAGTTAAGACAGAGTCAGAGGTACCTTAAGTATTTTTTTTTAACCTTGCTGTGGCTGCTAAGGTCTTTTGTGCAACGGTTGAGGGATTCCTTTAGTATAAGACCAGGACAAGGAGAAACCCATAAATACTTAAGTGAACATTTTAAGGAAACCTTAAGCAGAAGACTTAAGGGTGTTTTGTTCAACCAGTTTTATTTTGAGGAAACCTTAATGAGGACATAAATCTTAACTTAAGGTATTCAGATATTCAGTTTTGCAGATAAGTTGCACTTCTGGCTCCAAGTATCCAAGATGGCGACGACCAAAAAGTCAAACTCGAGGCTTTAAAACAGGAGCCCACAAACTTATTGCATCCTCTTTTTTTGCTTTCTTTCCTCTCATTATATTTGTGCCAACTAGCTGATAGTGTTACTACTCCACATCCGTCTTTTGTTCTGTGAGATCCTCGCACAGGATGAGCAGCTGTCTGCAGAGCCTGTCTCTGCCTTCATGTTGTTATCCACTGAATAATTTGCGTAGCTCGCAGTCCCACTCCGACATGCTCAGACTTACACCTGAAACTGTAATGAAACTAATACACGCACAGAGAAACAGTGACTCACACCCCAAATTACACGCTCAGCACTTCAGATCACCAACGGTTTCCTTCTCATCCCACGCCTGCCAACAGTCATTATTGTGTGTATGTTGCAAAGACAGGCCATTCAGAAAATAATTAATATGGAGTTCACAAAAGCTGAAATGCCTGCGGTCTAACTTCAGTTGGTAACTTTTAGTAACACTGCCCAAACCAGTTATATGCACCTTTTATGCCCCAACTGTGGACAGCCCTTTGGCACGAACCAAACTCCACCACTGACACAAATCAACTTCATAAGACATCTTTAAAGACTCAGATCCATCAGGCCTCCCTTCTTTGCTGCTGGCACAAGAGCTCTTCAGCACCTCCTCCATGCCAGGTGCACTGCACCTCTTTAAGCAATGCAGCACACCTGGGCAGATCTACACTGGAGGGAACGGGACAGCAGCACAGAGCACACACAGCCGTAACACAACTGATGTAAAAAAGAAAATGTGATACATGGCCAATACATGCACATATATCAATAATTATTCACACATATTAAAACTATGTGTGTCATATGTTGCAGAAATATCTGTTTTGTTCAAATGTTAGATTAATGCATACATGTATGTTGTTTAATTCACAGTGCAACATACACCCCTATGTTCACCATAACGACTATTATGCATTATATCTGATATTGCTACAAAAATAGAGCTTTGCATTACTTTATATATGGTCGTACAACATGTGTTATAACAGCAGCCCACTGGAATAATTCAACCATGTACAATTTTACTTTAGTTTTGCAAAACACTTGAAAATTTAATAATAATAATTAATGATTATATATACTATTGCATCGTGTTAAATATCATATAGATATATCTTATATATATCTTTATATCAACCCAGAGCGGCACAGAATGACTTGAATGACAAAATGTTCAACAATAATTTTTGCACTGACACAAAATGGACATGGAGCGGGATCAAAATAAAACTCTTTGTTCGGGAAGTCAGTGTCAGGGTGTTTGTGATTATCGTAATTAAAGTGATGATTATCTACAGTGCGTCTCTTTCACTTAAAGAACAGAACAAGAGAGAGAGTGTACAACAGGCTACAGTTTTGTCAGTTCATATTAACAGTATATTTAGATCACCACATATAGCCTACATTGTTGAGCTGCACAGTGTTATAGTTTATTTATACTTAGGAAATTAAAGAAAGCTGAGATATTTGAATAAAGATTATTTTTAATGAACTGGTAAATAGCTTTTGGGGCAGCTTTACAAATTGTGTGGTACAATCAAGATAAAACATTGATACTTAATTATAGGCTGGAATCAAGAGGAGATGGAAGCTGGTCAGTATTATCAGCGATATGTAATAGTAATAATAATAATAGTAACTTTATTTGTAGAGCACTTTTCGAACTGAATGTGCTTTCCAATGTGCAGACAATACAAAACAAAAGTTATACTAATAAAACACAAGCATATACATATACGCCTACACCATACATACAACATATCCACTTAAACACATATATACCTGCAAGCATGCATACATAAACACATGGCTGCAAATACACACACTCCCACACACACAATTAATCTATAAACTGTCAGGAAAGGCCAATCTGTAGGAGTAAGTTTTTAGATTTAAAGACGAGATTTAAAGACATGAACAGAGTCAGCTGGTCTGATACTCAGTGGGAGGCTGTTCCAAAGATGGGGAGCAAAAACTGAAAAGGCTCGATCACCCTTTGTCTTTAACCTGGACTCTGGAACAGTTAGAAGACCCAGACGAGCAGACCTGAGGGGCTTGTTTGGACGGTACGGTGTGAGAAGCTCAGTTATATACTCCGGTGCCAGATCACTGAGAGCCTTGTATGTAATTTAAAGATTTTAAAAACTGATTCTCAAAGAGACTGGAAGCCAATGCAGGGAAGCCAAAATAAAATGTAGAATAAATACACTATATTTAACATAGCTGTAAAGGTACACTGTGTATCTTGCTCATTTATTTCAGATGTTGTTTGCACCTATTGACAGCAGGGGGCGGTGTTACACCAAATCATGCATAATTACTGTACAAAGTAGTGTTTGAAGAAGAGTCGTGTTTGCTTCCTGTTTCTCTGGGTCTCTCCTGAGACTTGATAATAAACCAAAAAAAGCATTCAGTCATATTATATATGACTAAATTTGTATTTATTATCATGAGGATTCTGTTTGACAAAACGGTTCTGTTTCTTTAAAGGCACAGCACGCTGCGTCCTCGGCGCACGCGCAGTAAGGGGGAGCAACAGCCCCTATGACAAACAACAACAATCACTACAGCGGGGCTGGAAAAACAGAGATGGCTCCTTGAAGCTCAACACTTCTGGCCCTTCACAGTACCGATCCCAGCCCAGCTGCTGCTATTTCCACCGGAGCTTTATATGTCGATGGTGCCGAGCCCATGAACCTGGCCAGTCAAAGCGGGGATGCTGGCGGAAGCCAGCTCCTCTTCGCCAACTTCAACCAGGACAACACGTAAGACAGGGCCGGGGACAGAGGCTGGGGATCCGATGGCCTGTGCTGTCAAGCTAGCTTAGCTGACGTTATCTAGCTCAGTGTGGACATGTCTGGGCGCTTCACGGGCTGACAGGGCTGAATGTGAAACAGTCTGCATGTGGTTTCTCACAGTAGAAATAACCACTAATATAAGCTAGGTGTAGCTAGCTACGTGGAGTGTCCAGTCGAGGCTGGGCTACGTGTTATTTCACCCGTCACTAGCTTAGCTCTAGCTAACATGATGCTGTGTGGTGATGCTAACTTTAGCCACAATACACATGTAGGTTAGGTGTCATGTAACTTAGTGAGAGGCTGTGGTGACGATTGTTATGATACATATCTGGGATTATAAAATGTATAGAATAGCTGAGTTTATTTGGTTATGTATATTTTTAGCGCAAGTGTTGAGTGGGTGTTATTTATCAGGACTGGCGCTACAGTTAAAGGCTGCTTTATGATGCTGCAACACACACAAACTGGGTCACTGTATTTCACAGACGTCAATAAGACATGCAGCTGTATGTGACATTGGAGTAGTACGCTGTATGTAGCGGGCACTGCTTTAGACCGCAGAGGCCTGGTGTTATTGCAAAACTGCTCCAGCCGTGTGATCACTGTCACAATCTGACCAGTACATCCAGTAGGTAGTGGCCAGATCCTCCAATATCCAGTGTGTGTATGGGTGCATTAGCCTGCAGATGCAGTGATTGTTCATGTCTGCTGTTGTGTCTATTTCCATAGGTCCTTAGCTGTTGGCACCAAATCAGGATACAAGTTTTTCTCCCTGTCCTCTGTGGACAAATTGGAGCAGATATATGAATGTAGTAAGTATTGTCTAAGCTCTGTTTCCTTGTGACTACAATCTCATTAATCAGGGACCAGACTGAGAACAAAATATATATATTTTTGCTCACTCATTTTGTGTTTAATGCACGCTGTCTAGACACAGTCACCATTAGAGCACTGCTGTAACTTTAAATATTAATAAATATTGTCAGCACTTTTCCCACACCCATATCTTAAAGCATCAAGGTCGCTCCTCATTAGTGGATTTACATAATTTATAATATGATCTCTGCAGCAGTCTTATGTTGTATGTGAACCACCCATGTATGGTAAGCTAACATGTACCTCTTGATAATCCTGTTGAATTTGAATAGCCAATGCAAAGCAGGTAGTAGGAGATAAGTGAGTAGGATCAGTAAGTGCTCTCATCTATAATTCATAAACCCATCTTTTGCTGGATATGTTTACTGAACATGAATAATATGTTTAAAGTTTTGCAGTTGTGTTCAGGAACAGCGAAACCTCTGTGACTCAGCGTACTGCCCAAATGTGGCTGATATGTGATGTTTTAATCTGCACCATTTCACTCACTTTTATTTGGGGGGGTCACAGAGAGGCAGCTAATAAAAGATGACAGGAGTGAACGTTGTCAAGTGTTGATTGGTGTGTCTATGTGTGTGTGTCTGCAGCGGACACGGAGGATGTGTGTATAGTGGAGCGTCTGTTCTCCAGCAGCCTGGTGGCCATCGTCAGCCTGAAGGCCCCCAGGAAGCTCAAAGTCTGTCACTTCAAGAAGGGAACTGAGATCTGCAACTACTCCTATTCCAACACCATACTGGCTGTCAAACTCAACAGACAGGTAGGAAGACAAGGGCAAAGAAAGACCTGTCTGTCAGATGATCTGTCTCACACATTTTCTCTTGAAATAGTCACACGTTCATTGAAGAACAGATGGTGTGTTTATCTTATGCAAATGTCATACCTGGCTGTGTATTGTTTGATACTGGTACAGATACCATGACGTTGATACTGGTCCCTGAACTGTACTTTCTCAATACTAATTTTCTAAAATCCATTTTAATGAAAAGAAAATTACATATTACAGTTCAAATATGTGTAGCACATTATCACAATATCAGCATTTGCCGCCACATTTGAATTGTTTTGGAGCTGTATTTTCCCTCTCCTTCTTGGCATAGCGACTCTGAGCACAGATGGAGCAGCAGAGTGCCAAGCACAGTGAAAATTAAACTTTCACAGCGTTAATTCATACAGCTTTAGTGTTGCCTATCATTTTTCCAAACTACTTAAAATGAAACCGACTGGAAACGGCGTACCCCACGGCCCAGTGCTGGGTCTAACCAACAAAAGAAAGTAGCGGCTGTTCCTGTAATCCATCGATCTGATCTGATCAACTTTGATCTTTCTGAAGACAAACTGATCGAGAGGATGTCTTGGAGTGTGATGATCATACACTTTGTTTCTCAATTTTCCATCCGACTGTGGCTGAAGAAATAAGTAAAACTTGTGAAGATATCCGCCTGCGCTACGTTCACAAACTTGCAAAAACTTCTGAATTCAGAGAGGGAACACAGAATTATCACAAAGGGACACACAAAGGAAAGTTTACCAATGTTGCCCGTTCGCCAGACGTCGCCACACATAGAATATATTTCTGTAGGACTTGCAAAAATCGCAAGTTTTATTTGTCTGCTCCTTGGCATTTTTACACACTCAAAGCAGTTTCATTTACCAAAATTTGGTTTACTTAAGTTCTCTGTTTAACTTTTTAATTTTATGTTTCGACACCCTGACATTTTAGCGTTCAAAGCTGTTTCTCAACATAAAAAAATAAAGAGTTTATCACAACTTGAAGCTGTCTGTCACCATAATATCAACATGGCTCCCACTTTAAGTCACCGCGCCTGTTACTATAACTTTAACTTTCATAAACAATCATGTACAAGTTGGCCGAATTTTTTTGTTTGTTAAATGTTACCTAATAAAATGCCAGACATCATAGCTCCGTCCACAGTAATCTGGGATAAGGGGGAATCCGGTAGTGGAGATTTTGAGGGAGGCTGTGTAACGTCAGGCAGGCTTGAATGCTGAGAGGAAGATGTCTGTGGCCTGTCCATCTTGCAGTCGAACATGGAGCTTCTCCTAAATTTATTCTGTGCATGTTTCATCGAAATTGTCATGTTGCCAGTCTTGACAATAATGTCCTTTTTTCATATATTTCATTGCGCACTTTGGACACCAAGCCTGAGAAAATGGAGACACGCTTTTGATCTCTTCCTAGATGTTTGTTACACCTATGTGACACGTGCTGTAGTCAAGCCTCACAAAATACAGCAACACGTAACGTAGGTTTTTCCTGCCCGCCTCTACGATATGTAACGTAGACAGCCAATCACTAGCTTTATCAGACCTTGGCACAGGCATGCTGGATGCTTACTGGCTCACAGATGCTAATGAGATTTACTCCTTAGGTATCGAAATTTGGTTAAGAATGACGCAGCATTTTTCAATACTTTGTATTATGGAATCTATTCGGTCGGTGCCATAAAAGTATCAGAATTCAGCCCTGTACTGTAGCTGGCCAATGTATCAGCACAGCAAAATGTCTGTCCAGTGTTTGCAGTTGATGGTTATGTCATTGATGTTTTGTGTTTCCTCTGCAGAGGCTGATCGTGTGTCTGGAGGAGTCACTTTACATTCACAACATCCGAGATATGAAAGTGCTGCACACTATCAGAGAAACTCCACCCAACCCGTCAGGTGAGTCTGAAGAATGACGAGGAGCACAATATGTATGTGTATGTGTAAAGTACAGTAGGTATATTATGATAGTAGAGTGCTCATAGGGGGAGGAAGAAGGTTTTTCCTTTTCAGTATGCTGTGTGCTCAAACTGAAACCAGAGACGTGGCATTCCTCTGGTTTTTGGTGCTTTTAGTTTCTCTTTCATTTTCACAATTTTATTTTTAGTTCACTCTTAGCTCCATTTTGTTTGCTGTTGCCCCAAAGGCTGAAAACTGTCACTGCGGTCTGAGTTACTCCTGTGATGTTTGTCTGTTTAATACACCCACTGAACACAAACCCACTCATGCTGTCAGAACCATTTTACACATTCAGATGACTGTAGTCTCACTATGTGCCTGAGTCACTCTTTCACTTTCTCTTATTGTCGAGTTCAGATGAAGGTGGCTTTGTTGGAACCTGATGTATCATTGTGCCTTTGTTAATGAGTTCGTATTTGTGCTCATGTTCCTCCAGGATTGTGCGCCCTGTCCATCAGCAATGATAACTGTTATCTGGCCTACCCTGGCAGCGCCACGATAGGAGAAGTGCAAGTGTTTGACACAGTCAACCTGGTAAGTGAACGTGTCTTTCTTTAAGGCACTGTGTCCACCAAAGCATTTTTTTCCTCGCTGAAAACAGCAGGTGCTCACACTTGTGGTCTCGCAGACTTTGCAGGTGCGTTCCCGGGAAGTCTGTGAGTGCTTAGTGCTGTCCAAATCCACAATTGTCGTTGTTCAGCACTTGTACATATTAAGATTTGACGGTTTGTCTTATGTGGTATTCATCCCTCCTCCACTGTCATTGAACGGCTGAAGTGACAGTGACAAGGGCAGCATTTTTCAGCTCTTGGTGCTCAGAATAAAAACGCTAAATGCACAGCGTTCAGTGTAGAATAGACACTTAGGGCCTCGTCATGCTGCTGGCGTTTGTAGTGTAGCATAAATAAGTGGCACTCCCACTGCAAAGAATTAAAAAGATGCATTTGCTATGATGGACATGAGCCCTAAAGGTGGACTCCGTCTGTGTTCTTGTCTGAGTTTTTCTAATGGAAACACTCACTTAGCTGTTAGCACAAAGCAGTGAAGGAGGTTAAAGTGCTGTTAATAGTAATAACTTCAAGGACCACCTAAAAAAAATCAAAATCAGTTTAAGTGTACGCTATATTCAGAGTATTTTAACCCCGTTACCATGCTGTGTCCTCAGCTCGTATTTCCTGGTGTAGCTGAGGTGCGATTTCTTTATGCTTATTAAATTGTACAGTGTTTATTGTTTGTACTTCTAGAAAAGACCCGAAGCTGACATGAAATGTAAACTGTCCTGTGAGGCTCTGTCTTTTGTGGTCTTACAGCCAGTGGTTCCAATTATCCGCCACTGCGTATACTCACTATTCTCTGAAGAAGAGCATCTCTAACTAGTGTCTGTATATGTGTCTTCCAGCGAGCAGCTAATATGATTCCAGCCCACGACAGCCCATTAGCAGCTCTGGCTTTCGATGCCAGTGGAACCAAACTGGCCACAGCCTCAGAGAAGGTAACACAGTCGATGTCTGTGCGGCTTATTTATGTGTGGTCTTGTTTCCTGCCTGGGCAAATACACATCACGGTTGTTGCTTCGCTTTAAGTGTTGTCATCCTCTGTGTATCTTTCACTTCCTCCCAGGGCACAGTCATCCGTGTCTTCTCCATCCCAGAGGGACAGAAGCTCTTTGAGTTTCGAAGAGGAGTCAAGAGGTAGATGTTTTGATGACGAGCATGATTTTGCACCTGTGTTTGTGCTTGTGTGTTCATATGTGCTGTGTATTTGTGTTCACCTGCGTCCCTTTCTTATCTCAGGTGTGTGAGCATCTGCTCACTGGCGTTCAGTATGGAGGGCCTGTACCTGTCGGCCTCCAGCAACACAGAGACGGTCCACATTTTCAAATTAGAGACGCAGAAGGAGAAGTATGTGTAAGTATCTTTCTGTTGCTGTCCTGTTATGTCAGATCACAACCATGGATCTAATATGGTGAGTGTTTGAGACAAATATGGTAAAGAGGAGTGTCTTTGATTCTCACAGTCTGTGTGTGTGTGTTTGTGTGTGTGTAGGCCAGCGGAGGAGCCCACCACATGGGGAGGCTACCTGGGCAAGGTTCTGATGGCGTCCACCACCTACCTGCCTTCTCAGGTTACGGAAATGTTCACCCAAGGGCGAGCCTTCGCCACTGTTCGCCTGCCCTTCTGTGGACATAAGAACATCTGCGCCTTAGCTGTGTGAGTATAACACACACACACACACACACACACACACACTCAAGTCCCAAGTTACTGTGGTGAAAATCAGGCGTGTCGAGTCAAGTCAATAACCGCAATAATTCAAGCAAGACAAGTCATATGAAATTCTGATGATGTGGTCAAACATAAGCTTTCTAGCTAACGTTTAACCAGCCAGGAAGCTAATAAGTTAGCAAACAAGACACATTCACATACCGTTCTCTGTGGGTTTTATGGAGTTAGATGTTGTGTGTGCTGAGGCCGTCATTCTCTGCTGGAAAACGCTGGATTGCCCCCACTGGGTTGGGAGTGACTTAATGCCCCAAGTATCTCGGGGTCTTGTTCACGAGTAAGGGTAGAATGGAGCGTGAGATGGATTGGCAGTTTGGTGTGTCCTGTTAGAGGTGTTGAGGGCACGTCCCGCTGGTAGGAGGCCCCGGGGCAGACCCAGAACACACTGGAGGGATTACATATCTCATCTGGCCTGGGAACACCTCGGGGTCCCCCAGGAGGAGCTGGAAAGTGTTGCAGGGGAGAGGGACGTCTGGAATGTTTCACTCAGCCTGCTGCTGACACAACCTGGCTTTGGATAAGTGGTTGAAAATGGATGGATGTTGTGGCAGTTGTGTCACTGACTTTTGAGCTGCACACTGGTCTTCTCTCAACATAATCATTAAACCCAAATTTTCTTATTAATTGTATTATTTATTATTAGCCTCGCCTATGGTAGCTGCCTCATGTGTTGACCACTGCCTCCTAGTAGGTTGCCAGGTTTGCATGTTTAAAAAAGAAAATGTGATTTCACAATATTTAGAAAAATGCAGATATTTAATTAAAAAAATTCAGGTCCTTTTGAGTCATCTGTCTCAAGTTGTAAGTGAAGTCTCAAGTCATGAATACCAAGTCAAAGTCAAGTCTTTTAACAGTGTTAGTCAAGCAACTCTCAAGTCCTCAGTTTGCAATTTAAGTCTGACTTGAGTCAAGGTCATGTGACTTGAGTCCCCCACCTCTGCGTATATGCAACATACAGCACTGTTCTTGTGTGGGGCTGTTTTGTTTTTGGGCCCTTCCTTTGAAATGTGAAGTGAAAGTGGAATTAGAAGTGATGTGCATGACTCACGGCCAGATTAACATGCACAGACAGGTCATGCGAATCTGTGGTGTGCCTTTTATTCCATCTTCATTAATTGTTATAAAACAACATCAGTCAAATCAATCATCTGTGATGTTTAAAATTCAGCTGATGATGTTTACTGATGCAGTCTTGTTACTGCTGCTCGTTTTAACCACCAGTTTTGCTGCTTCTGTGAAGTATGACTCATTAATCTCCTGTGGTTTATCTGAGAAGAAGTTTCTCAACACTTTAAAGCAGTTGATTTTTAATGAACCGCATGTTTTGGCTCGACTTGACTCAACTTTCTTTTGGTACCAGGTTCTTTTCGTTCTCCGCTGCAGATAGTACCCCCTCAGTGTAGGCGGGATTCTCAGCTTATCGCCATAGCGACGCCAAAAGAGAGTGAGTCGAGTTGAGCAGTGCCGTGCCGTACCAGGCAGTGGTGTGGTCAAACATAGTTTCAGCTGTTACATAACAACATGCGAGCCATGGTAGAGAAGATTGGTGTTGAGTAAATGAGAAGGGAGTTTGTGAATCTTTGTTTTTGATGTTTAAAATCAGGATTCAGAAGATTCCCAGGTTGCTGGTGGCGGCGGCTGATGGTTACCTGTATCTGTACAACCTGGATCCACAAGAGGGAGGGGAGTGCACACTTATGAAGCAGCACAGGTAACACACACACAGTAAATACCTGGTCACAGGTCACTGAAGACTATAATCTGACGTTTTACAGCCTGAAGTTTGAGAGTGTTACTGAGAGTTTCTGATACTGGATCTCCTCAGGTTAGACGGCAGTGCTGAGCCAGCCAATGAGATCCTTGAGCAGGGGTCACATGACCGCCCACTTGTGGCCCAAACCTACAGTGCTGCTGTCACTAAAGGTATGTCACACAAATGTTCACAACACTTCATTTTACTTTAATTTCCTGCTATTTTTCTTGTGAGTTCCCTGTGAGTTTGGTGTAAAGGACTCTTTTACTCTATTGACTTCGACTACTTCTCCTGTATTTTGAATTCTATGCTTCCCTTTTGACACATTTATAATATGTTGGAGTGTTTTTGTGTCATCATGTTTAACTAGAAGTTCAGCGATAAATTAAAGATGTACAAAGAGAGTTTGATACAGAGTCAGAGGTGGGGCTCTGTTTATTCTGATCAAAGCTGCTCAGTGGCACATGAAAACGAACAAGTTTAACTTTCTTGGAATAAAATCACCCAAATCTTCAGCACATCGTTGGGCCCATAGAGCAGAATATGACACGAGACTTCCACCAGCCAAGCAACTAACTTCCAGTGTAGCGCTCTGTTAACTTGAGGATGGTTACAGGGCAGGGCGACTATGTACGAGCCAGATATAGATTTAGACATCACAGTTTATATCGATGTAGGGTCACGTTACATAACGCTGTTCCTCCGAAAAGCCACGCTGCTGCTCTGCTTAATCTGTCTGTTCATTAGTCTACAGTAAGACATTGGTATGTGTGTTGCACAAGCTACACTAGATCAGTCTGTGAGATGAATGAAGTTACTGCAGCACACACGTAGTACAGCGCTGCGCTGCGTGTGTGGGAGACAGAGCTGCTTGATTGTGGCATTTGTTGCCAGTTTGTGTGTGAGGTGGATCATAGTGCATCACTGTTCTTCTTGGTAGTTGTAGTCTGTTGTGTGACATGGAGACAGCGCCTGGATGCAGGCAACAGATGTGTTTAAAAAATGCAGCGACAACTGCAGTTTGAAAGGCCGACAGATGGAAAACGGCTTTCTCACTCCGCCCACAGAGATTTTTAATTGTTTCAAACCTACTTGAAACTTAAATAGTCATGTTGTAGTTCAGTGTCCTGTGCTGCAAACCTTTAAACCTCTGTAGCTCCGGTGCTGTGTGCAAAAAGTTAACGTACAGCCCTGCTGTGTATTTTAAATATTTTCATTTACACGTTGTGCAGCTGTATATTTTCAAACAGCTGTCTTTGCATTTTAATTGAGCATAAATTGTAATTTAAATTTATCGCCCAGCCACAGTTTGTCACAGAAGTCATGCACAAACTTGTTTCAGTGTTTGACCTCTTGTTTCCCAGGTTACTGTGAAGAGCAGGGCGCCGTGGGCGGAGCAGGGCTAGAGGACGACCTCAACGACTTGCGCTTAGAGGAGGAGAACGAGCAGCCACCTCTCATCCTAGAAACTGACTGACTGACCTAACGGACGGCTGTACCCACCAATCAGAGGGCTCCTCTGGTGCTGCTATGAACATGTGACACAAGGGGGGCACGGGCAGGATCAAAGACGGGGGCGTTTTTAAACGCTCAGAGTGTTCATGGGCCTGTCTGTCAGTCTGTCTGTGCGTTTGTCTGTTCACATACATGTCGACCTTTCCTTCCTCCCTCCCTCCTTCCTTCCCTCCCTCCCTCCTCTCTCTTCCCTCAGTTTGCCTGCGCAGGCTAAACTGACGCTTTGCATGTACATGTGCCAACTGCTAAAAACATGCTCCGATGTGAATATCTGTGAGTGTGTGTGTGTTGGACGTTTGAGGAAAAAAAAAATGTAGCTGTGTCTGGGCTGAAGACACACATAAGTAAGCACTGTGTAAACTGAAAGTGATTGTGTAAGTGCCTCTCTGCCCCAGTGTCACGGTTTCTTGTGTCTGAGAGGGAGGATCTCTTTGCATTGGCTCAATAAAATCTATTTTCAGTTGTCGGATCTTAATCGAGAGTGTGTGTACTGTCTTTTCTGACTCACATAGTCACACACTGTCCTGCTGGGAGTGTGTTAGCACTCATCTGGCTCCAGTTGACCCTCCAAAGAATGATTTAGAAGCCTTTGGCATGAGGCAGAGGTGTTTGCGATGAGGAGTGTGTGTTTGTGTGCTTGTCGTGAGGCTTTGTGTGTGTGTGTGTGTGTGTGTGTGTGTGTGTGTGCTGGGCATGTACATTAGCAAAAACACTGAGTGATTAGCCTCCACTTGCCCCCCCCCCCCTCACTTTTACCTCATCCACACAGAGGCTCAGTGGACCCTCCCGCCCTCTCCCCCCTCCTCAGGCCTGCAGTCATTGGTTGGTTTTAAACTGATATTAATGATCTTTTTTTTAAATCTACATAACCAATCATAACCAACGATGTGTCATGCGTAAGAAAACATGCATGGTGTTGTTGATGTGGTACTTTGTCCATACATTGAAAACATGTGGGCGCTGAGGATCAGTTTGAAGTCAGTCAGCAGATCGGTTGAGAAAGGCAGGAGCTCCTCACCCTACTGTATCTCTACTCTGTACATTACTAGATATCATATTGTCAGGTTATGACCGTGGCTTGAAGATTTGACACTCTCTGGGACAGTCGAGTGAACTGTGGATTATAATTTGATTGATCTGGAGCTCAGCCTCATCGACTGGTCCAGGATGCTGCATGAATCCCACATTAATCCTTTGGTGTGTGAGGCCGCTAAACAAGGATTAGCCACGGGATTGTCGAGCATTTTCTAATGATTTTGTATAAAATGTAAAACGTTCATCTGAAACTAAAATGAAAATAAATTCCATGTTGATGTATGAGATAGGTGCCTTTTGTCCTTGTGATGGTGATGTGCTAATTTACACTCATTAAGAGAGAACAATTAAAGTTGTATTAGTCAACATCACAGCTACTGTAACTACAAAACATACTTTTGCTTCATCTGATTTTATTTTGCAGTAATTTCATGGAATAGGTGAACACTTTTTAACCTGCATTAATTAATTTTAGCCACCTGAGGGCAGCGTAACAAGCTGTGAACACAACACTAACATTAACCATTAAAGTTGTTGTTAGCAAACTGTGGAGAATAAATCTGTAAAAGAATAAAGTAAGTGTGGAAATATAAAGAGATCAAAATAATTGAAAAAATAAAAAACATTTTAAAACAAATTTAGATGCTGTAAAATATAAATATTTACAGAAAAAAATTTGAAAATAAATAATGCTGCCTACTCTGATTTATACTTATAATAATTTATATTTTTTTGTCTTCATTTTTCCACAAATATTTCTCTTTATATTTCCACATTTCTTTATACTTACATATGTATCCCTTTGCTCTTACTATTTCTACATTTTTAAGCAATTTTTTATTAGCATTTTATTATTTTTTGTTTTCAATTATAAAAGAAATTAAATAAAAATATAACAAATATTAAATATATTATTTTATTACATAAAAATAAATAAAATAGTCAGTCTAGGCAGCATATATAGTAAACCATCAAATGAAATGGCAAACAAATAAAAAAAAGAGATTTTTTAAATTTATTTTTTTATATTTCTCCTTTTATTTCTCCATATTTTTACATTTTTATTTTATTTTTTCATTTATATTTATCTATTTTTTCCATTTATATTTGATCAATTTATATTTTATTTTTTCATTTATATTTTATTTTTTCATTTTTATGTTATTTTCTTAATCTTTTACAGAATTATTCTTTTTTTATGGCACCCCTATGACTCCATAGCTGCCTTTTTACACATCTAGAGCGACACAGAGCTACATGTAAGTCCAATATTGTCTCAGCGCTGCTTTTCTGTCCACTCCAGCGGACATTTTCACCTAAGGGTATGTATCTGTTCACTGCAGTGGACACTATGCATCAATGGTATAAAAAGTGATTCAATGGAATTCAATACAAGCATGAAAAAACGTGTTTTGTCATGTGTATTCATACCACTGGCTCTTAGAAAATGTTTAAATGCATATTATGTTATATTGAGTAACATTAAATCACTTGTTATACCACTAAAGCATGAACAGATAAGTAACTTCTTCAAAATAACATATTGGAACAAATATAATTTTTTACTTGTTTGAAAGTGAAACAAACACTAAAATTACTACTTTGTGATGTAGTAATTCATGTATTCATGCATGCATGCTTGTGTTACCTGAAGGCCACCGTAGTTTCTACTACATGCTTGAAAAGGAAGAGGTGAGCAGAGGAGTGTTCAGTTTTGCTCCAGTCTGCAACCTCACCACTAGATGCCACTAAATCCTACACACTGATCCTTTAACAACACATGAACACTGTGACTTCACATCTGTACACAGATGAAGACTAAAGAGTCAAAAACACTTCCTGTATTGTTGCAGGATGTGTGCCTGATGAATACGCCACACACTTTCTGCTCATTTGCTTGTAGTTTATTAAGACTTTGCAGCCGATAACTACACACACACTTTTAACACACATGCAGAGCGACACACGCAGGTGGGCTCTCTATCGTTGACGTGAGAGCACAGCTTCACCCACCCCTCCCTCCCCAGAGGACACACACTGACTGAGATCATGCAAGGTACAGACACATATACTAATAAACAATATGGCACTTTACAGAACCATGAGAGCAAAGGTCGGACACGACCAGCGCTCTGTACCTGACAGTGAAACACGTTCAGGTGAACATTCAAAGCCTGCGGACACACACAGTACAGTCAAGGCATAAAACATAGCGTGCGAGCTAAAACCGACTACAGGTTAAGTGAGCAATCCTAACACTACATTGATTAAGACTATTGGTGATGTTAAAGACTGTTTTAATTATTTAAGACTTTCTAAGAAGCTCTGGGCCATTTTAAGACTTTCCTCGGGGAGCCTGAGCTCGTACTTCCTCAGTGAAGCGTCCTCTGGAGGGCTGGATGGGTGTGTGTCACTCTGTGGGAGCACAAAGACAACACATGCTGAATGATACTGTGTGTATCAGAGATGATACACTCACATAAGTGATCTTCATTACCTGCTAGCGGTGTGTGTGCGTCTCTTTTCCCTTCTACCCTTCCTGTCCCCCGCTGCTAGGCTTGGTGACCTGGACGATCTCCACTGAGGTGAAGCCCTTAGTGGTGGAGGCTCGGTTCCTCATCCTCATCTTATTCAGGGTCATCTCTGCCACCTCTGCGCGCTCCTCGGCGTCATCCAGTTCATGGATGGTCTTCCTGTATTTAGACAGGCTGCTGTTGGCCTGCTCCTCCTACAGCGACACAGGCAACACATTTGTTACAAGATGTCCGCGCTATGTCTTCAATACGCTCACCAACATGTCTGCTTTTGAGGAATTAGACGAAAGTGCCTCTTTTTGATTGACATGATTTTAATATTCAAGGCTCTAATGGGATTCAAGGAGTGTAATTAAAAGTGACACAATTTAAAGGAATTGTTCAACATTTTGGAAAATATGCTTATTTGCCTCCTGGCAGAGAGTTAGGTGAAGAGACTGATGCCAGAAATTCTCTAAGATATGTACCTACAAAGAACTTGTCCCTTAAAACATCAGAAATTCACAAGAAAAAAATAAAACTAAGACTTTAAATCTAGCGTCTCCGCTCCTACTCACAGCGTCCTCTATCTGCCGCTTGTAGGACTTGAGCTTGTTCTGGAGTTTCTCCACCAGCTCCTGCATGCGCTGATTGGTCTTGTGGTCCTCCTCCGTCTGGAAGATCAGCTCTTTGAGTCGACGCTCTCCCTTACGGAGGTTTTTCACCGTCTCCATGTGGCGCTTCTGCTCCTGGTCCAGGTTATTCTCCAGCTCCTTGATCTGAGGGAGGAATTGACACAATATGTGGATAAGAGGCCTCGGCGAGGTGTGGTCTGATCTGTCACCATTTTGTCACTCTTTGCTTGCTGTCAGCACAGCTCCTCACCCTGGTTTCCAGTTTCTGGATGGCACGTTTCCCGGCCTTCAGAGCCTGCTGCTCAGCCTCCTCCAGCCTCAGTGTGAGGTCTCGGATGTTCTGCTCCTGGTTCTTCTTGATCTTCTCCAGGTGGGAGCTGCGGTCCTGCTCCTGCCGAAGCTCCTCACACAGTCGCGTCGCCTGGAGGGAGACACGTGCATGAATGCGTAAATCATTTTGAACTGACCTTCATTAAGACATAATGCTTCTAAGGCTGAAACTTTCGTGTAGTCCTGCAGCTTACATCAGTCACAGCCTTCTTGGCTCTCTCATCAGCAGAGCGAAACTCTGAGATCAGCTCTTCATTCTCGCTGGACAGTCGGGTGAGATCGGCCTCCAGTTTTCTCTTCAGGATAGTCAGACTTTGGTTCTAGAGCCAGAAAAATTAAACATTTTTATTAAAATTATATGATAATGATCAAGATGTCAGAGCAGTAATTAAGAATACATGTGTTTGTTTCCTTCCGTCAGTATGGAAGTGCCTACCTGCATGTTGACCTCACTGAACCTCTCCGTGATTTCCACCAGCTCCTGCTCGATCTGTTTACGGGCCCTCTCAGACGCCTCCAGGCCTCCTCTCAGCTCCTCCATCTCTCCCTGCATCAGGCACAGACGCCGCTCCTGCAGGCTGTACTTCTCCCTCAGCTCGTCGTGCTGACGGGCGTCCTCGTCCATCTGCACCTGCAGATCCTGGATGAGACACACACGAGGATTAACGCTGTCATATTTTCAAACTGTTTTTCCTAAGTGGTTTCCTACAAATAAAACTCCTACTTTGATCTGCTGCTGCAGCTTCTTGAGGGTTTTGACCAGCTCTGCGTTGTTCCGGTTGGCGTGCTCCAGCTGGATCTCCATCTCATTCAAGTCGCCCTCCATCTTCTTCTTCATCCTCAAAGCCTCGGCACGACCTTTGGCCTCTGCCTCCAGGCTGGCCTGCAGCGACTCCACTGCACGCGCATGGTTCTTTCTAGTCGGCACAAGTGACAGGTCGTAGTTAAGAAGTAGTAGTTTATAAAACACGGATACTTCAGGCGAGGATGTGGAATTTAATATCCCAGTCTGTCAGTGGGCTTAAGTAAATCTGTGAAGATGCTCATAATGTCACTGTAACTGCTTGTGGCTGTTAGCGCTGATCTTTGTGAGTTAGAATGATTTTGTTAATTTTACACATAACTTTATTTAAATACGCTCAAATAGCACAGGAGCACCAAGACACTATCTGCTTGGCAGTGCAGTTAGAGATGCATTTGACCCTCTGCAGGTGCTCTATTTTTTTGTCTTATTCATGCAGGTCTAACGCCTCCAAAATCCATGCAATCCTTTTGTGAATTCACCCGGGAATCTTCTATAGTTATATAATAAACCGATGGTTTAATTAAGAGTCTGAATGAAAATCATAGGGTCTTTGCACTGGGTGTTTATTTTCTTTCACCCTTTTGCTGTGAGATTTACTATCAAAAAAGGACATGAAAATACAGATTGTTTGAGCACCATGGATGTGATTTGCCATGTGCAGAGGACAACAACCGTGTCTTTTAATTAGTACTTTATCTTCTAGCAGATGATAGGACATTTTTTAAGTGTACTATAATTTTGGCGTTTGCTAAATCCACTTATGCTCGCTCTTACAGAATCTATTTGCTAACCTGGTGACTTCAAACTCCTCCTCCTTCTCATGGATTCTGCGGTCGATGTCAGCCTTGACCTGAGCGAGTTCCAGCTGCACACGGACCAGCTTACCTTCCTCCACCTTGACACACACACACACATTTTGACAACTGTAAAATAGACAACTACATGATGGACAGAAGCAAAAAGTTTCTTGTTTTGCTCCTGTTACTTTTCCAAACTTTGTCTACATCATCTCTCAAACTGTTCTGCAGTCAGAGCTCACACATGCCAAGTTCTGTCTCGGCCAAAAGAAGCTCTCTGTACCTCTAGTGAAGTTTCGGCCTCCTCCAGAGCCAGCTGCAGCTCCTCCTTCTCCACTTCCAGTTTCTTCTTTGCCTTTTGCAGCTCGTGGACGCTGCGGCCTCCTTCGCCAAGCTGCTCGACCAACTCCCTGATCTCCTCTGTGGGGAGAGAGGGCACATTGTAAAGCAGGAAAACATGAGTGCATGCTGGGGATCAGGGCAAGACTACCAACTTTCCTCATTATAATCTATTGTACATGTTATCTGGAGCTGTTAGGAGGTACCTGAGAGGGTTTTGTTCTCCTTGCGGACGGCCTCTATCTGATCCTGGCTCTCCTCGTAGGCAGTCTTCAGCTTGTAGAGCTCCGTCATGTACGAGCGGCTCTCCTTCTGGCTGTTGTCCAGTTCCAGTTGCAGCTCCTCGTTCTTCTGGGTCCACTCAGCCGCAAGCTTGTCGAAAACTCGCTGCTTCTTATCCAGAGCTGCTGCCGCCGCGTTGGACTAGTCACACAGACAGAAAGGAAATAAATGTTCATGTTTTTGTGATCTTAGATTATATCTGCAGATTCAAAGACAAATCAAAGTTTCAGTAAGTGCATTTGTGTGTGTGCATACCCTCTCCAGGTCTATGGTGAGGTCCTCGACCTCTCCCTGCAGCCTCTGCTTGACCTTATCCAAGCTGGCAGCTCTGGCTTGGGCCGCCTCCGCTGCCTCCTCAGCCTCCTGGAGACGCGCTGCAAGTTTGCGCCTGGCGGAGAGTGGGTGGAGGAAGAGAGAGGGAGAAGCAACCGTGGGATTACATTAAAAAGTATCAAGACTGGTTCGGTTGTGTTGTTACAACCACTATTTATACACAAGGGTGATATTTAAAACTTTGTATTTTATTTACAGATGTAGTTGCTGTATTTTTCAGCTCTATTAGACCTACTTCGTCTCCTCCAGCTCCTCGGTGCGGTGGATGGCATCCGTCTCATACTTGCTCCTCCAGGAGGTGACGTCCGCATTGAGCTTGGACACAAGGCGTTGTAGCTCCCCGCGGGCTTCTGACTCCTCCTCCAGCTGCTCCTTCATCAGGGAGAGGTCGTGACGGGCGTTGGCCAGGCCCACTACTGCTGTGTTACGGCCCTGCAGAGGTGGAGAGAGCCTTTAGCAGTATAGTGTTTACTGGAGGTGTTTTAAAGGCAAGAAAAAGAAAACTACTTTTATTGAGAAAAGGAGAATATTCTTATAAAGTAGACACTCTCCGGCCACTTTATTAGGTACACCTTGTTAGTACTGAGTTGGACCCCTTCTGCCTTCAGAACTGCCTTAATTCATGGTGGCATATATTCAACAAGGTGCTGGAAACATTCCTCAGAGATTTTGGTCCATATTGACATGATGACATCACACAGTTGCTGCAGATTTGTCGGCTGCACATCCATGATGAGAATCTCCCATTCCAGCACATCCCAAAGGTACTCTATTGGACTGAGATCTGGTGATCTGACTGGTCATTTAAATCACCTTTCTTCCTCATTCTGATGCTCAGTTTGAACTTCAGCAGTTTGTCTCTTCACCATGTCTACATTCCTAAATGCAGTGAGTTGCTGCCACGTGATTGGCTGATTAGCTATTTGCATTAACAAGCACTTGAACAGGTGTACTTAATAAAGTGGATGATGAGTGTATATATCTCTTAAGTCTTGCAAAATCAACCTATCTTTGCACCCCAACGTATTGTTCAAGCTCCCCTTTAGTACCAGGAGAGATAATCCTAGCGCCAGCCATGCTTGTACCTTGCTCTCCTCGTCCACCTGTCGCTTGAGCTCGTCAATCTGCGTGGTGAGGGAGGCCTTCAGCCTGGTCACCTGCGTCAGCTTACTCTGCACGTCCACCAACTCTCTGCTCATATCGTTGTTCTCCGCTACATTTACACAAAAAGGAATAAAGTGTATAAAGAAAACTCGAGTAATAGTGTTTGTGGCGGTGCATGAGTGTGTTCTTACCAGTCAGATGGATTTTGGCGGTGTTGAGCTCAGTCTGAGTGCGTTCCATCTCAGCCAGGCGAGCGTTGGCCTCTGCCAGGTTGTCCTCCAGTTTATGGGCGTGGGCCTCAGAGTTCATCTGCGCATGTGAACACCCAAATACACACAGATGAGTTTATATTCATATATGATTAATACACACAGTTTTCCAAACGATGCTGTACCTTCGCTTTCTGAATGGCCTCCATCGTGACGTTGAGATCTTCAATCTCCGCCTTCATGCTCTGTTTGTCCTTCTCCAGTTTAACTTTCAGCCTGGTCAGGTTCTCCAGGTGCTCGCCCATCTCTGCCATCGCATCTGAGTGCTTCTTCCTCAGTGCTGCTGCCGTGGCCTCTGACTGGAGCGCTGATTCCTCCAGCTCCCGCCTCAGCTTCAGCAGCTCCGTCTCCCGCTTCCTGTTCTGCTCGATCTAAAGGGTTTAAAAGGACATAGGTAAAACATTTTTTGCCAATTTTATTCCCTCTTGATTGATTGACAGCTGTCAGTGACGCTCACCTGGGCGACGGTGGCCCCTCCCACCTCCTCCAGCCTATCACTGAGGTCCTCCAGATCTCGGGATAGCTCTGCCCTCTGCTTCTCCACCTTTCAGAAAACAGACGACTTTAATCTCTCTAAGTTATATCCCACCTGCCTGCCTATTTATACTTGTCATCATATGGATATGTAATTTTAATTCTGCAGTTATATATGAGGTTTAATCTGTACCTTGGCTCTCATGGCTCGTTCAGACTCCAGCTCCTCCTCCAGCTCCTCGATGCGGCTCTGAAAACCAGAACATTTATCATCCCTCTTTACTTCTTCAGTTCCTCATTTCACCTTCTCCTCTACCTCCTAACCCTATATTCACACTGCTTCTCTCTTTTTCTTATCTACTATCACACCTATCCTCCACACACTCATAATCATTTCTCCCTCCACTGACTTCACGCAACATTCAGCGCATCACATTTACCACTGCTAAACACCCATGATGTCAAGCTGCTCATAGGATTTGCAAATACTAAATTCACGACACTGGGAGTTTAACACAGTAAAATTCTAAATTAACGGACATGTACTCGATACAGTTGAAACCAGCTTGTGTCGTGCATCATGGAGTAAAAGCCTGCAGACTTCTGCATCTCTAAAGACAAACCTGGTGCTCTTTGAGCTTGCGGGTGAGCATGGTGCTGAGAGACTGTTCGTCCTCCAGCTTTGAGTTCATGTTGTTGATCTCAAAGTCTCTCCTGGGTGAACACACAGAAAACACACACACAGCAGCAATGCATCAGGACATCAAGATACTTATAAGCTTTAATGAACTTGTCAGCTTCAGCGCGTGTGTGTGTGTGTGTGTGCGCGCAGGCTTTTGTCTCTCACTTCTTAATGACTTCCTCGAGGTCAATCTTTGTGTTCTCCATCTCATTCAGGTTCTCGATCGTCATCTTCAGGTCTCCCTCTGCCTTCCTCCTCGCTTTCTCCACCTCCGCCCTGATCCTCTTCTCCTGCTCCCAGCTGTCCTCCAGCTACACACACACACACACACACACACACATATACACACACAAAAATCCAAACATGATTTAGGTACTAATTCTGAGTATATTCCGCACACAGTCTCAATAAGTCAAAAAGACAAACCACTTCTCAGGTCACGTACCTCATTCACTTGGGAGTTAAGCTTGCTGTTGGTCTTGGTCAGATGGTTGACTTTGTCTTCCTCTGTTTGGAGATCCTCCAGAGTTTTCTGATAACATTATAACAATTTAGTCAAGTATGAAACCAGTATTTCAATTAGTAGATAAAATGCGTGTGCTTGTCTACCTGTTGCAGTTCCTCCAGAGCTCTCCTTTCCTTCTGCAGTTTGCTGATTTGGTCGTCCCTCTGGCTCAGGTCACCTGTCATAGTTCGCACCTTGTAGTCCAGACCCTAAACATGCCATTGAGCATAATTCAACTTCTTGTGTCCACTGATACAGATAATATTTAGTGAAATAAGCAACAGCTCTCTGTCCACAGCCTCCTTTCCTCTACCTGTTTCTCCTTCTCGGTCCTGGCCAGTGTGGACTCCAGTGACTCCAGATCTCTCTTCAGTTCATTCAGCTCCCCCTCCAGCTGTCTCCTCTGGCCATGAAGGGAGGCGGTGTTCCCTTCTTCTTCCTCCAGGCGCTCACGCAGATCCTAAATACATCGTTATTTTAGACACAGGACAATTTGTCAGCTGTTCACCAGACATATGACTCTCCAATTTCACAGATGATGCTTGTTTGTTGCCATAATAACACAATGTCATACACGCCCAGGAGGAATTCTAGTGTTAAAAATTAAAGAAGCTAATACACTTATGATGTGCATATACACATATATGGTTCACATATAACATGTTACCTGCACTGACTCCTCCAGCTGGACCTTTTGGTGCATCAGCTGGGTGCAGCGCTCCTCAGCATCACCCAGCGTGTCCTGCTCCTGTGGAAGGACAAGGAGATGAGTATGTAGTGTTTCTGTGTGTGTTTATAACTATACAGGTGCAGGGACAGAGGAAAGACACATCACTAACTTTGGCTTGAGAAAAGTTGACCAATATGGTTTTCTTCTGCCATTTTTTCACTATCTAACTATAAGCCAACTTTGTGAGACGATAACAGGCGTCACAAGTGTGAGTCCAAGCAAACTCCATGGAAACTTTTACAGCTGTAAAATCTCTTTCAATGCAGTAAATGAGTTAACTTTTTTCTTTAACTAAGGAAACCTTTTAAGGGATTCTATGCAACTGTGTAAGTCCCTCAGCTGAGGAGAAATTAAGCCATAACTGTCATACTTAGGGAGAAAATTTAAGGTGTTTTGTGCAACTTTAAATTGTGTGTTATGTCATGCAAATTGAGCACAGACATATGTAATATCCTGCTACCATTTGTTTGGATCGGTAACAGTGGCACAGCTTGAGAAATTAGTTTAAATCATTTTACTGTGCTGTAGATATTTTTAGTAGAATATTTTTTCATCTGCATGGTTCGAGGAGTCTTTAAGGATTCTGGAAAGACCTTCAGAACAGCAGTAAGTGTTGCTGAATGACCCTCTGGGTTTTTCAGACATTGTATTTACTTTTCAGAGGAGCTGATTCTCAGCGCCGTGACTTGAATGTAATAGTAATACACAAGAGGTACAGACTGGGGCTAGAGATTTCTGTGATACTTTACACCAAAGAATATCAAACGAACAAGAGGAGAGGATTTTACACCAGTGATTCACCCGTTCTTTGATTTGACTGCCTCGAGGCCAGGAGGAGTATTTTAACCTTGTGTTTTCCTGCATATAAAGATTTGCCAAAAGCCAACAAGAACTTTACAAGGTCTCAGTAATGTGTGAATATCATATGAATGTAATAAGATTACACACAAACATCAGTTGATCATCACTTACTGCAGCCAGCGCCAGGGCGAGGTCGTTCTTCTCCTGTGACAAAGTGACCATCTTCTCCTCCTGATCTTTGATCTTACCCTCCAGCTCCTTCACCCTCTCCACTGCCACCCTCAGCTCCTCTTCCTTCTCCTTGAAGATCTCCTCCTGACGGGCGACCATCAGCAGGGGCTTCACCTGAGGGAGTGAGGCAGCAAATATGATGATGAGGACGATAATGATGATCATTTATCATTTGTCAAGAGAAGATTCTAGTAACCTTAGTGTAGAGTTTCCACCAGCCCCAGAAGCGTAACTGAAGGAACTTCCTCACGTTGCGTTGGATGGCCATCAGTGCAATTCTGTATCACACACACACACACACGTGAATGCAGAAACACTTTTAGTAAATATGGACACATAATTGACCAAAATATGCTCCATCTCTGAGCCGCAGCTGTCTGAAAGGAAAACACACTGACCGTCTGTCCACCATCTTCTTAAACTCGATCCTCATCAGAGTTCCTCTGAGTTGAGCCTGCAGCATGGTCATGATCTTCGCCAGCCGCTCGTCACGCATGTCCTCCAGCTTTGCCAGGACGCCCGCGCGGAAAAACACCTGGAGAGGGAAACACAGACATTTGATAGACGAAAGAACAAGAGGGATACCTGTTAACACACACAGCTCAAAGTAGATTACACCCAATAAGAAACAAAACAGCCAGTAAACAAAAATTGATTCAATTTTCAAGTCTTTAATATTGATTCATTTGTATTTGTTCAATAAGAGATATAATCTAAATGTATTTTATGGCTGATTATATAACGGTGGTGTACCTTGGTGTGGCCGATGCGGTACTCCATATTATCCAGGCCAATTGAACTGAGGATGAGCTCAGACGCCTTCTTGTTGTCAACAAATCCCTTAGGGATGACGTTGGGGTTGAGGATATAGTACCTAAGAGACATTTGGAAAGGCGAAATGTGACAGTAGTTAAATTTTTTTATAATGTAGATTTTTATCCATTTTAACACCGTGCTCTTTAAATTCTCAATTTTTCTACAATAATAATAATGAACAAGTAAATAGGGTTCCAAAAAGCAAAAGAGCTCCTGGTTCAAACCCAGGGTGGGGGAGCCCTTCTGTACGGAGTTTGTATGTTCTCCCCGTGTCAGCGTGGGTTTTTTCCAGGTACTCCAGCTTCCTGAATGTGAGCGTGAATGGTTGTCTGTCTCTCTGTGTTAGCCCTGTGATAGTCTGGCGACCTGTCCAGGGTGAACCCCGCCTCTCGCCCAATGTCAACTGTTGTAGTCTTCAATGAAAACTTGCAAACATCCACAAATCTGTGACCACTTTACCACCCACACAACCCTACCACCACATCCCCTATGCCACAAAAATACAAAAAAAAGGGGATTCCTGAGGAGCAGGGTAACAGTGGGTTTACATCTTATGTGCCAGTAGTTCACCTGGGGGCTAAACGGATTGCTCCCATCGCCAGTAATTAAATGAACATGGAGGAAAATCCCGGAATAAAAGAGATAAATATAGACAAAAATGGGAGTCAGACCTTTGTTTGAACTCTGGGTACTGTAGTCTGTTGGGGAATCCTTTCCTGCAGATGCGGATGCCCTCCAGCACGCCGTTACAGGCTAACTGGTGCAGGATCAGAAAGTTATCTGTCACACCTTTACAACACAGAAGAGAGAACCAAGGACAGCAAACATTTTACCAGTATCTCAGAAAGAATACGTTTCTTGTTATAGTGAGACACACTATGGTTTCAAGATTCTGACGTCAACACACACTCTTCACCCACTGACCTGGTTTCTTGTACTCATTGGGCACAATGCAACGGACAAAGTGGGGAGCAGTGCTTCGCAGGGTGCTCATCAGCTTGTTCAGTTGTTCCTGTCATGCACAAATAATCAATGGACACCTATGAGATCGTGAGCATGTTGTTGCAGAGCTAAGTAGTATTCTTATATACACAACATGTGTAGACGTCCCCCTGTGTGTCTGGCTGAGTTACCCTGTAGAAGTTAGAGACGGTTTGAAAGGACGAGCCTTTCTTCTGTTTCTTGGATCCTGAAGCGGCCTCCTCCTCTTTGAAGAGCTGAGCCAGCAGAGGTAATGAGGACTTCTGGAAGAGTCCCACCACCGTCTCATTCAGAGGGTCTTTGTTCTTCTCCAGCCAGCCGGCGATGTTGTAGCCCACCTGTGAGAGGCAAAAACAGCATTAACAGACCTATGTACACACAGTTACACATCCTACTTTACAGTCTAAGATATAAGTGGCTGTGTATGCACTGGGGCATTGTACTTAAAGCAAAACTTCATCCTCCAAATGACCACTTGCATATCAATAGCTCATGTATGTGTTTGTTACTCCAGTCCCCACGGAGGCATTTGTCTAGCCACTAACATCGCCACAACAATCCAGTACTCACAGTGCCGGCATAGTGCACCAGTTCAAAGTGGACCTCGGGTCCTTTCTTCCCCCCTTTCGGCTTGAGGAAGTTGGGGGACTTGCCCAGGTGGTTTTCATACAGAGATGCTTTGAAGGTTGCGTCTGTTGCCTTTGGAAACACACACTGCTCCTCCAGGATGGAGAAGATCCCCATATGCTAGAGGGGGAGGCAGAAATAGAAAAAAAATGGTGTACTCAATATATACTTTTTTATATGTTCATGTTTGTGCACTTTATGCTGACTGTGTCTTACCTTCTCCAGCAGGTCGATGCAGGCCTGGAGGTCCAAGCCGAAATCGATGAAGACCCAGTCGATGCCCTCCTTCTTGTACTCTTCCTGCTCCAGCACAAACATGTGGTGGTTGAAGAACTGCTGCAGCTTCTCATTAGTGAAGTTGATGCACAGCTGCTCAAAGCTGTTGAACTGGAGATGAAAGACAGAGTTACATCGCAGAGATGAGAGTATGAGAAGAGACTGTCTGACAAATGTTGGAGACATGATCATATCCAATTCATTGATTCAAATCTCACCTCAAAGATCTCAAACCCAGCAATGTCCAGCACTCCTATGAAGTACTGTCGCTGCATCTTGGTGTCCAAGGTCTTATTGATGTGGTGTACCATCCACTTAAACATGCGGTCATAGATGGCCTTTGCCAGAGCACCGATGGAGTACACACACTGGTCCTGGTTCTGACCTGACATTTCAAGTTAAAATATTGTAACGGGTGCATTGTCTTCTCTCATTTAATAGTCTCTGTTTACAAGAAAATAATTTGAATCCTCTAAATAATGTCTTTGCAATACCTTTGGTCACAAACTCGTTGCCAACCTTGACTCTGGGGCGTGTAATGCCCTTCTGCAGCTCCCCAGAGTTGATGGCCATGAGGTGGGCGACTTTGTCAGCCACTTTAGGAAGGGAAGAAAAGAGCAGACAAGGAATTCAGGATATAATTTCAACAATGTCTCATAACACATGCTGAAAAAATGTGTCACCGCCGTATACACAAATGAGGTAGGGACTGATGAAAGGAAAAATAGATAGATAGAAAGAGAGCGAGGTGGACATTATATACCCTCAGTGGAATCCACATCAGCCTGTTCCTCTCTGGCTTTCTGTTTGAACTTCATGTTACCGAAGTGCATTATGCCTCCAGTCAACTTGTACACACTCATCTTCTCCTCAGAAGTGAAGCCCAGGACATCAAAGGCTTCCTGTGGACACACAAGCATACAGAGAGAGAAAGGACAGAAGAATGACGATCAGTGCTGCACAATAGTTACACAAAGAGAAGCAATAGCACCATCAACAGGCTCATTTATATAACTTCTCATTGGTCATGCACAGATGTACAGTACTGCATCTCAGTCTTTATCACTGATTTTAAATCAAAGCACAACATTAATAACTCAGCTCCCACAGAAAAACTATGAACTCACATCAGTGAGCAGCAGTTCCTCCCCATCATCCACGTTATCCACCACAGTGACTCCCTGACACACCCACACATACTGTTTGGGGTCTGGTTTCAGCAGCAGAGCCTCTGGAAGACATAATATGAGACAATAGTCATTTGTTACCCCGAGAGCAAGTCCGGATGTTTAATACTGGATAAAAAAAGTATCATTTCAACCAGTCGTTCCCAACCTTTTTAGACTGATATACTGCCCCAGCCCTGCCAGATGTCCCCAGGCACCCCTCCATCAGCACCACTAATCATGTTCCAAACGTCTTCATTTTAATTGATTTTAAATTGAATGTTATTAAACTCAACATAAGAAATACTATATGAGATTTCGATTAATAGGATCTCAAATCACTGCCACTTTTAAATGAAAATTGTTGAATCCATTCTGTCCATTGTCTTTTTTCATGTGAAGCACTCAGTGCTTATAATGCCCTTATTGTAAAGCACTTTGTGCTGCAGTTCTTGTATGAAAGGTGTTATAGAAATAAAGTTCATTATTATTATTATTATTATTATTACTATTATTAGTTACTACTATCTTTCATACTACTAGTGGCATAAGCTCCATGTTTTTACTATTTTGGTATTTCAACTATTATCCACTACTTCTAGCTAACAAGTTAATGCAACATTTTCTTTACGTATTTTTTTTAGCTCAAATTGTTTTAACCATTCATCTGCTACTGCTAATGTTAACTATTTCAACTGTTAACCCATTATCCATAGTTGAATAACAAATTTGAACTGCTTACTCATTACATATAGCTAACTAGGCCTATTTTAACTGTATATCCATTAATTGTAGCTTACTATTTCAACAGTTTTTTACAATTTTATCTATTAACTCATTACTTTTAGCTAGCAATTTCCTGTTTATCAATTACTTCTGGCTAATTATTTCAACCATTTATCCCGTATTTTTAGCTATTAAATTGTTTTACCCATTACTCATTGTTAACTATTTTAACTGTTAGCCCCTTACTTTTAGCTCGCTATTCCAACTGATAGCCACTTACTTTTAGCTAGCAATTCCAACTGTTAGCCACTTACTTTTAGCTAGCAATTCCAACTGTTAGCCCCTTACTTTTAGCTAGCAATTCCAACTGTTAGCCCCTTACTTTTAGGTAACTATTCCAACTGTTTATCTTTCACTTTAAGCTAACTATTTCAACTGATAGCCTTACTTTTAGCTAACTGTTCCAACTGTTTATCTTTTACCTTTAGCTAACTATTTCAACTGTTAGCCCCTTACTTTTAGCTAACTATTTTAAAAGTTAGCCCCTTACTTTTAGCTAGCAATTACAACTGTTAGCCCCTTACTTTTAGATAACTATTCCAACTGTTTATCTTTTACCTTTAGCTAGCAATTCCAACTGTTAGCCCCTTACTATTAGCTAGCAATTCCAACTGTTAGCCCCTTACTTTTAGCTCGCTATTCCAACTGTTAGCCACTTACTTTTTGCTAGCAATTCCAACTGTTAGCCACTTACTTTTAGCTAGCAATTCCAACTGTTAGCCCCTTACTTATGGATTGTTTTTCCAACTGTTAGCCCCTTACTTTTAGCTAACTATTCCGACTGTTATCTTTCACTTTAAGCTAACTAGTTCAACTGATAGTCTTACTTTTAGCTAACTATTCCAACTGTTTATCTTTCACTTTTAGCTAACTATTACAACTGTTAGCCCCTTACTTTTAGCTAACTATTCCAACTGTTAGCCCCTTACTTATGGATTGTTTTTCCAACTGTTAGCCCCTTACTTTTAGCTAACTATTCCAACGCCCCTTACTTTTAGCTAACTCTTCCAACTGTTTATCTTTCACTTTAAGCTAACTATTTCAACTGATAGCCTTACTTTTAGCTAACTATTCCAACTGTTTATCTTTCACCTTTAGCTAGCTATTCCGACTGTTAGCCCCTTACTTTTAGCTAACTATCCCAACTGTTTATCTTTCACTTTTTAGCTAACTGCGTCAACAGTTTGCTCATTGCTTTTAGCTAACTGTTTATCTATTACTTAAAACTATTTCAACTGTCTTACATTACTCATTACTTTCAGATAACTACTTTAACAGTTACACCATTATTTAATGTTATTTCAGCCATTTATTCAGTACTTTTAACCAACAATTTATTAATTACTTTTAGCCAGTTCAATCATTTATCCAATATTATTTATCCAATACTATTAGCTACTTTTCACACATTCACCTGCAACAAGTGGTGTTCACATGTTAACAGCTGACATAGTAGCTTAGGCCTAGATTGCTTTTAAATTCTAAAATTTTTAATTAGTTGAGTTACTCCACAATATTTTAACATTACCCCTGAGTTACAGGTATACCTGGCTGTAAATCACTTTGTATTTTTAATAGCACTTTACCAATTTTATTTCTTTGCACATGCAGATGTTTGAAACTATTGCATTATGAAGAAAGCTTTGGGCAAAATGTTCATCTTTCAACACTTAGTGTTTACGAATAAAATATTAAAGTGTCTCCAGCAGTGCAAATATCTCTAGTTTGTAATAAGTGTAGTGTTAAGTACTGTGGCTATACTTTTCTTACCTAAGAGTTCTGGCTTCCTTCCAGACAGGAGTTGGTAGAAGATGTGGTAACCTCTCTCAGCAGCCTGCTGTGAAATCACTCTTGATTTCTCCAGCAGATCTGAAGCACACACGGAAAAAAACACCACAGACACAACAAGACAAATAGTATTAAGGATGCTAATTATATTTCTGAAACAGCTTCCACATGAGGACATCTTAATTTCTTTAAACATAGAAAAAACAAGTCTTGGTATTTGACCAAAAAGACAAGACAATGAAATCCACTCACAGCTCTCAATGTCGGCGCCAGCCAGCTTAGCTGTCGGCCCAAAGTGGATCCGGATGAACTTTCCCTGAAATGACACAGAAATACTATTCATACAGATATGCTAATTGTAGGATTCTGCTGTCATTACATGGACATTGATTGTTTCATTTAATTATGTAAGAAAAATATCCAATGATGATTTCTGTGTTTTCCCCCTACAAAGCGTGAGGAGTTGTTGTTCCTGATGGTCTTGGCATTGCCAAATGCCTCCAGCACTGGGTTAGCCTGAATGATCTGGTCCTCCAAAGAGCCCTGAGAGAAGAGAAGAAGAAGAGAAAGTTGCTTGATTTTGACAGATAAGAAAAGCAGCACACAAAATCATGTTTATACATACACAAAGACCACTTGCCTTGGAGTCGGGGGCTTTGCACCCAGAGGCTCCAACATTGGCAAAGTACTGGATGACCTTCTTGGTGTTTTCAGTCTTGCCAGCACCAGATTCTCCACTGGAGGAGAGAAACGAATAAGGATTTAATATTAACCACACATGCTGGCCACACCTTATATTTATACGAGACATAAAACATGTTGTCCTTACGTGATAAGCATAGACTGGTTCTCATGCTCTGCGACGATGGGACATAAAGGGAGCGGGAGGGAAACGGAAAGAGTGTGAGAGAGATGGGAATAATTACTGCTGATTTCCCTCTGAGCAGATCAGAGGAGTGCTGATGTTCTCTGTCAGCACTACCAACAACACAGACAGCTGTCAGCTCTCCCCTGATGCCATATAATGGCTTCAAATATTTTTCTGCTCCCTGAACAAATCATCACACGCCACACTGATTACACAGCAACTGCCCCACTCCCTCTTTCCACATAAAGAACAGCATAATGACTTTCAAGCAACACGTCTCATGGGGGCTCAACCCAAATCACCACATACCACTTGCATGCTTACTTCTCCTCTTTACCTCCCTCTGCTCACCCACCAGTGACCTACAGCATGACTGATTAAAATGTTTCCCCTCCCTCACCCTGCCATCGCCCTCTCCTCACCCATCAGCATGTCATGGTAGGCATTGTCAGAGATGGAGAAGAGGTGAGGAGGAACTTCATTGCGTTTCTTGCCCTTATATATCTGGGCCACTTTAGCGCCATAGATGGGCAGCCACTTGTATGGGTTGATCGTTACACAGAAGAGGCCTGAGTAGGTCTAGAGGTGGAAGGGAACATATAAAGAGAATTAAATGGTCAACAAACTCAGTCACATGAGAACAAATCTGGCTCATAGGCACCTTGACATGCCTTTCCTTCTCTTTCCTCCTTATCTTTCCTATCTAACATATACATTCAAACAAAAAAGTCTGCTGCTTTTAAGGGATAAGTCCACAATTTTATATCTGAATATGAAAATATATCAAATTCAATACAGCTGAGGAGTTGTTTTGAGAAAAATGCCTTCACATACACTTCGTAATTTAAGTCTGCCTAGTTGTGTTCTTGTACTGGTGATGTCCTACTGCCCTTTAAAAGAGTATTCCACTGATTTATCATTAACTTATATGGAGTTGGGAGAATTGTAAGAGATGTTTTTTTTTTAAAAATCACAGTCAAAATTAAAGCAGCAGTGGGTGAGATATTCTAACCTTTAGTCCCTAGTATGTGTGAAACTTCTAAAACATTGGATCACACACTTTCCAAATGCAATGAATAACATATTTCATGAGGGTTCTCATCCCAGGTCTTCAAATACCAATGCTGTTTCGTGCCTTTGGCATGTGATACCAACACCGAAAGCACCTTTTGGCGTGTCTGTGCGACACACCCTTCAATGTCTGCGTGTGACGCACCGCTCTCTCCTGGGTGAATCTTATGACGCATGGTTAAAGTTGTCAAATGGATCTGGTTAAGTTTAGGCAACAAAAGTACTTGGTTAGGCAGAGTCAGTCACAATCTATAACAAAACGTTATGTTTATTCTACATAAACTATAAAAACTACAAATAAACTATATATATAAAAACACTAATCACTACTTAAATAAATCACTTCTTGTTTTCTTTGGTATTTTTGTCATATACAGATGATAGAAAAATGACTACAGGGTGATAAATATGTTGATGCGCTCCAATGTAAAGTCGTTATTTTATCATCTGACGAGATGCTAGGATATATGGTAGCTAGTTTAGTCAAAAAATCTGACACTAGGACCCGTCATGACTACCTTACATGACATGAGTGACATCAGACAGATGCAAGTTAAGTAATGCTACATTAAAATAACATTAACTTTACTTCACACAGGACACAGGTGAAAGTCTGTGTTTGTTTGACCCATCTACGTCCCCTCCTGCCCACCGTCGAGCCTTCTCTGAGCGTCAAATATTACTGCAGATGGGTTTAAGTTGAAGAAGTTAGTCGAAAGCCAGTTGTGAGTGCGACACATAGAGACACCAACAGGTGCCTTCGGCGTTGGTATAACATACCGAGGGCCATAACAAAGCATCAGTAATTGATGACCTGGGAATGACAATGAGCTGTAAATGCCTGTATCTCTCAAACTCCTCTTCCCTATTTAAGATATATACGATATTAGACATTATACAATGTCTTACCCTAGAGTTGTACCCCACATGACGAAATCAGTGATATTCATGTGTAAAATCGATGTTGAACTTGCCCCATTCAGCTTTTCATTAGAAGTGCCATATTAACATACTAAGTAAAGTTTATTCTCCTGTCCTCAATGTGTCATGTGGACATGGTTTTGAGTCAGGGTTGTTGTGGTGCTGTGACAGGCTTACATAGATCCTCATGTTGACGTAGCGGCTGCGCAGGTTTTCCATGACGCTGGCCTCGTTGAGGAACGTGAGGTTGGCCATGTCGCTGGCTTGGAAGAACTTCGGAGGGTTCATCTGCTGGACGTCATCCTTCCTCACACTCACAGTCTGATCAGAAAGAACAATCACTCAGTCAATCTCTTCACCATCAGTGAGACTGTTAACATTACTCGTCATATAAATGCAAACCTTTAAGATAAAATAACTCACAGTGTTCTTGGAGGTCTTGACGGTGACTTTGTCCCCATCTTCAGACTGGATCTCCCCGGCAATGAAAGCCTCCTTCTCATCTTTGACCCAGCAGGAGCGCTTGATGTCGTATGATTTGCTCATAGCATCCTGGCGCTCCTTCTCTGAGGGAACCAGGAAGGGCATGGGGTCCACATCGTCCCCGCACTCCCCTTTATATGGCATGGCTGCTGCTGCTGCTGCTGCTGCTGCTGCCACCAACGCACACTGACCAACTGTCAAGCTCACTCACCTACAGGCTGAGAGAAAGCAGAATGTGCTAATAGAAGAAGCAGAGGAACACTGACCATTAGGACCAAATATCTGACACACTCACCAATACAGGCAGCGGAGGTGCGCTCAGGAGGAATATGGGAGTGTGAGCTGAGGCCATGCTGTTTTATATCAGACCTTCTCCGTCCTGATATGGTCACTACTCTAAAACCAGCCATCACCCTGAGGTCTCATCCCTCCTATCTGCCTGGCAGCGCGGGATCTGGGAATTCTTCAATCTGCCTCCGTCCATTTAGGGTTTCCCTGGAAAGCCATCACTCAGGCTGAACCCATCTCCTTTCCTCACCCCATCACTCAATCCATCTTCTCCACATCTCCGCCCTACCACACCTCGATTTTCATCCCACCGTGCCTCGGCCCTGGACAGTGGGGATTGGGATGAGTCAGGCATCTTAAATTAAAACCATGAACACGCAGAAACAGAGGGACATTTTTCTCATATTTTTTTTTTACAGCACTGTTCACTCTGCTGCTCATCAGACTGTCCAGCAAGATGCACTGTTTTATCTGTATATGGCAGAGTACGTGTGTGTGTCATATGTGATATTAAAACAGTCCCTTGTAGATAGGGACAATGACAGATTTCTGAGGCACCATGGGGCAATTATGGGACAATGGGCCCCTGGGCACAGACATGTTAAAGGCGCCACCCCCTCTCTCCTACACAGGACTGGAAACACAACTCAGGCTTTGTGGTAATTTTGCCACTTTTATGTTGTCTTTTTGCAGTATTCGAGGTCTTTTTTGGCTATTTTGTGTCTCCTTGTAGTCATTTTGTGTCTCTTTTTGGTTGTTTTGCCCCTTTTTGTGATTATCTTGTGTCTCTGTGACATCATTTTAAGGGCTTTCTGTCTTTTTTAATGATAATTTTCTGTCTTTAGTGGCCATTTTGGGCCTCTTTTAAGTTGTTTTGCCCCTGTTTGTGGTTATTTTGTGTCACAATAAGGACTTTTAGTATCTTTCTTGGTCATTTAGTGTTTTTGTGTGTTCTTGTCATCATTTTGGGGGTAATTTAGTCTTTTTTGGGTAATTTTATGTCTTTTGTAGTCTTTTGTGCATCTTTTTGGTTGATTTGTGCCTCCTTGTTGTCATTTTGTGTCTCTACTAGTTCATTTTTAGTTTCTTCTGGGTAATGTTGTGTCTTCGTTTTGTCCATCTTTATGATTATTTTGTGTCACTTTTGTTTTTTTACTGTCTTTCTTAGCCATTTTGTGTCCACTTGTAGTCATTTTGTGTCTGTTTTTGGTTGTTTTGCAACTTTTTGTTGTTACTTTGTGGTCCTTACGGTCATTTTGTGTCTCTAAGAGGTAATTTTGTGTTTTGTTTAGAGTAATCTTGAGTCTTTTGTAGTCATATTGTACCTCTTTTTGGTTGTTTTGCCACTTCTTACGGTTATTTAGTGTCTCTGAGATCATTTTGTGTCCTTTTTGGTTGTTTTGTGCCTCCTTATTGCCATTTTGTTTCTCCATGAGATAATTTTTTTGTTTCTTCTGGGAAATTTTGTCATTTTGTCACTTTGTGTTTCTGTCTGGTTGTTTTAATCTGTTTGTAGTTGTTTTCAGTCTCCTTGTCAGCATTTTGAGCCTTTTTGAGGTGATTTTGTGTCTTTTGTAGACATATTGTGTCTCTTTTTGGTTGCTTTACCCCATTTGTAGTTATTTCGTGTCTCCTTTACATCATCTTGTGAGTCTTTGAGATAATTTTGTGTCTTTTCTAGTCATTTTGTGTCTCCGTTTAGTTGTGTTTGCCCCTTTTTGGTGTCATTTTGTGTCTCTTTTAGGTTATTTTGTATATTTTTTTCTTTTTCTCTGCAGTCATTTTGTGTCTATTCCTGGTCAGTACATGTTAATTTGATTGACATTTTGTAGATGAAGATCAGGGGGGGCAGTAGGCCCTTGAAGTAATCTGACCATGTGAGGCACAGTTTGATTCTCGGCCAAATATGAAAGAGTTTTGCCAAGTAATTCACATAATAAAAAGAAAACTCTTGTGTCTGTTGGGAAACTTTATCCATTTATAGCATCACTGCCTTGGTCGTATCCAAAATGTCTCCTCAATCTCAGTTTAATTTTTCAGAACTGAAGCAGCTGTTCCCCCTGCTTCCTCAAGGGCGATCTAGACTGATGCTAATCACACACACAGAGTAAGGCTAAGAAGAGTTAATGGTTTGACTTAGTCCAAGACTCTGTTAAAAAGTCCACATTATGCAACAATATTGTAGTTTAAAATGATCTCTGACAGTTTTAGTTGTAGATTTTCTGGCATTACACAGATTCTCAGGAGCAAAATTGTTCCACCTTTAATAAAATCACTGTCCAGCTTTATCTTCATTTCTTTTCCAGCCTGATGTCGTTTGTTTTTTACCTTTTTTTTATCTTTTCTTTTTCTATGTAAATCATTTTGCAAGAACAAACATACATTTGGCCTCCCACTGGGATTTTCCAACTGTTCTGCGCAATGAATGACTTCATCCTCATTATCCGTGTGTGTGTGTGTGTGTGTGTGTGTGTGTGTCTGTCCCAGGGGTATAACTAAGTTTGTCTCTATGACTGGAATTATTTAAGTAGTTATGAACACACTCAGTTGGTCTCAAGGGTCCCAACGGCCCTTTGAATAACTCATACACACACTGTACAGTCTCACACAGACACACACATAATCATACTAACAGCTGTACATGACCGTTTCTGAGGGATAAAATGATTTGTGTGTGTGTGGGAGTGTGTGTTTCTGGCGATACTACTGTACGGCCACCTGTGGCGTGTTGACACATGCGTGATACATAGAGCCACAAGTGGGATTCAGACAGATGCGCAGTTGTGGATAAAAGGTGGGAAAAAGAGATTGAAACAAAAAATTACTTCCACCTGTGCCTCTTGTGTGTGTGTGTGTGTGTGTGTGTGTGTGTGTGTGTGTGTGTGTGTGAGCCTCCCCTCTGGAAGTGTGTGGTGTCCTGCAAGCCGTTTCACTGCTTATGTGGATTTACTGTGTCCTGTAAACAGGCTGGTGAGAGGGTCCATTGTTCCACCAGCTAATACTGCAGCCATGCAGCTAACCCCTGTGCCGCTAAAGAGCCAAATCCCTCCAGCCATTATCCCTGCCCACCCAGCTCGCCCTCAGACTTTATCAGACTGTACCACACTTAAAAATCCTGACAAACAGTCTTAAAAACATGTCATATCATTTGAGATAAAGTAATGCATTATTTTAACTTGATTCTTGGGCGATAGTCTCATCTGCATTATCATCATTAATATTTTTGTACATAAAGGCAGTTTAAAATAAAAACTGTTATTTAAAGTCTTCTATCTTGTTGCTTTTTGGAAGCTCCAACATCTAAGATGTAACTGTCTGTGGGGACGACCTGGTTGTTTTGCCCCTTATGTAGTTATTTTGTGTCTCCTAGTCGTCATTCTGAAGTGATTTTGTCTTTTTTTAGGGTCATTTTCTGTCTTTCTTTGCCGTTTTGTGTTTTTTTTTTGTTGTTGTTTTGTCCCTCTTTATTATAATTTTGTGGCCCTTTGAGGTCTTTTAGTGTCTTTCTTGATCATTTTCTGTCTCTTTTTGGTTGTTTTGCCCCTTTTTGTTGTTATTTTTTGCCTCCTTGTCACCATTTTGTGACTTTTTGAGGTAATTTAGTGTCTTTTGTATTCATTTTATGTCTCCTTTTAGCTGTAATTGTCTCTTTTTGTTGTTATTTTTTCCCTCTTTGTCATAATTTTGTTTCTTTTTTTATTCATTTTCTGTCTGTCTGCAGTCATTTTGTGTATCTTTTTGGTTGTTTTGCATTTCTTTGTGGTCTCTTCGTGTCTCTTCCTAGTCAGTACATGTTGCCTTGAAGTTTGGTACAGATATGTTCATGGCGCCCAAAGGATGAAACCCTAATGACGTTGTTTGCAGTGGTAGAATGCAAATAAGAACATATACTCAAGTACTGTGCTTAAGAACAATTTTGAGGTACTTTCACTTGAGTGATATTATTTATGCAACTTTAAATTTCTTTTCCACTACATCTCAAAAACTAATTTTGCACTTTTTAGACCTCTACATTTATTTCATAGCGATAGTTGCATAAAATACAGTTGCAGATTCAGATTTTTAATAATTGTAATAATGCATTTTCTTTACAGGCACCTTTCAGAGCACTCAAGAACCTTACAAGACACAGGTAAAAAACAAAACAAGCAGCAATGTATCCATAGATCATAAAGTCAAACCACTTTGTGACCACTTTGGGGAAGCTAATGGGGATCCACATAAAGAGTAAAGAATAGAAACAAAATGCATTTAATTGTAATAATTGATTTCCCATCTTACATCTTTATTATCCTACTGCATTTCTTAATAAAATGAATCTAATTGTCTGTATTTGTAAACCTTAAAAAATAGACATTATAACTTTCATTCAGTGTACCATTACTATGTTTGTTTGTTTTGTTTTTTTACAAATGCAAAGTCACTTACTCATCACTGCCTTCTTTATGATTTGGTGAATTGGACGTCACTGACCATTCACAGACAACAGCAGTGGTGTATTTTTATCTATGCAATTTTGGGCAACTTCTGACCTACCTCTGCACCCTTCTGTGTGTCTGCTACGCTCCCCCAGGTAGTTGCTTTTCAATGTACCCTGGGTTTTAACAGATCTGGGGAAAACTGCATTTTCCTACTCTGCACCATGGACATGGAACAGTCTCAAAAACAGATCTAAAAGTAGAAACACTTATATGTACTGATGAATTTAAGGGCATCATAAAGAATGTGGTGACAGAGACATGTGCTTGTTTTTCTTGAGAGGCCACTATGTTTGGATAGATGTTGTTTTATTGTGGATTTTTGTATTATATGTTGTATTTGTTGCATTTTTAAATGTGTTTTGATTGGCTGCTACCTCTGCCAGGTCTCTCTTGTAAAAGAGATTTTCGATCTCAATGGGACTTCCGGGTTAAATAAAGTTTTTTTTTTTTTTTTTTTTTAAACCCATAAAATAATTAGGGGACTTTTCGTACTTTTTTTTTTTTTTTTTTTTAAACCCATAAAATAATTAGGGGACTTTTCGTACTTAATCATGAAGGCAGCACCTAAAATAAAAAGCAAAACCAAAGGTCTGGAGGTTCCAGGAATATCCTCACGGGCACGCTCACGCTTCCCGGACGCGCGCCCGTAACGTTATACCGTTAAGGACATGACGTCATTACGTGCTTTGAGCCTGCCCGAAAATGCTCTCCCGTGTTGTTGGATTTCGAAAGATCACAGGACTTTGCGATGAAATAATACATTTTTACCGGTGAAGAAAACACAAACAAACCGCATGTTTTTAAACTGAAGTTACTCGGGTTCCCGTTAAGTGGCGAAACGGTGTTTTTGGGAGACTCCAACGGGAAGTTTGTGTGATCGTTTTTCCCGGAGTGATGTCGAATCCTGGGACTCGGAGGAACGGGTCCAGCATCAAAATCCGACTGACAGGTAAAAAAACGACACCGAGAGAAACAGCTTACGGTGCATGTTTTAACTGGAGCTAAAATGTGTCACCTACAGCCCTCTGTTGTAAAGTGTTGATGTCGGCAAACCTAACCAGACACCACGGAGTGTCTTCGGTGCTCTCGGCTCCGCTGTTAGCCCAAACATCCGGTTTTTGTGTGGCAAACACAGCAGCACAAGTGCTAGCTTGTTAGCCGAGATGCTAACCAAATTACCGAGAGGACAGTCAAGAAGCTGTTCACTATCATGTGGGTTTCACAGCTGAGACAGCCGACTACTCAGCTGCTTGCAGGTCAACAGAAACACAGACTCTTAAAAGCCACGTTTAGAAACTTTATCGATTGCTAACACTTGTTTCCTAGCTAGTTAGCATTAGCTTATAATAACACTGTAGTTAACGTTGACCGCTAACGCTTGCTAGCTACACCCATTTTTTGGGGTTGACCAGCCGAACACATCGCTTGACCTGAATGCGACGGGCTCTGAGAGCTAATATGGGACTACAGCTTCTCTGAAAATCAATGTCTTTGTACATTTGACATGCTTGCCCAGATTACCCATGAGTATTGATTGGCATTTCGCTGCTGTGTCAGCTGTAGCAAGGCAAACGTCTGACTCGTTGAACTTATCCTTACCCTGACACGTTTGCTCTTTTTGAGCATCCTGTACTCGACACAGATATTTTGTTCGTTTTGGGGTCATGCTCTCCTCTGTAGGGCACACAGGAGTCTCTGCCTCATTCTTTCTCTCACACACACGGACACAGCTGGAACAATGGTTTTTACTGTAGCTAATGTAACCCCACTGGGCACCCAGGGGCCTCTATTCAAATGGAAATGACCACTCTGTGCCGCTGGGCAGACGCCTTGTCCCTCTGCTTCAAAGTTGAGCAAACACACAGCAAAATGTGCTCGACCGGTAGACTAAATATTTCTTCTGGTGGTTTGTGTGCACCGGTTCAGGAGGGTTCATCAAGTAGCGTATGGTTGTGATGGATGTTTTTGAGTGTAAGTGCTTTTGTAAATGCTGATGAAGTGCCACATGCTGTCTGTTTGTTTTCCTGCCCTGTCCCTCTATTTCTCAATTTCAAGAGAGCAGAGCAGGCTTCACTTTTGACAAATGGTAGACTCACATATCTGACACACTTCTTCACTTATCACTCTGTTTGCTCATTTCAGTTCAAGTTAAGTTTATCTGTACTGGCTAGTGTCATATCTCAATTGGCTACCCACATACGCAGCAGCAACAGTTCTTGGTCCAGTGCAAGCCCTCTAGGGTGAAAACCCCCTCCAAAACTACAACTTAGCACACAATAAGGGAAGTAAGTTAAACAAACTAAATTATAACAAATTATGCAAACGTCAGAAGAAAAAAATTTAAAAAAGTAACAGTTACAGAGGAACAGTTGCAATTAAAGCAACTGCCAAAATTTCACTGGCTACAGCTTCTCAAATGTGAGCATTGTCTGGATTTCTAAGTTGTCTATCAACGTGTCAGTTTCCAGAGCCCAAAGTAACATCTTCACAATGCATCTTTTGTCCAACCAGTAGTCAAAAAAAGCCAAATATTCTTAATTTATTATTATAAATGCCGAAAAAAAGCAGCAAATTCCTACACCTGAGAGGCTGGAAATGGTAAATGTTTGACATCATTTCTTGAAAAATTACTGATATGTTAAATCAATTTAAAAATAGTTTGCCATTAGTTTTTCTGTGATCAGTTAATTGATTAATCATTGCAGATATTGGACTGTCGGTCAGACAAAACAGTACAACACGCTTGAAGACATGGACTCTGGGAACGTGTGATTCACTGTCTGCTGACATTTTATAGACTTTAACTCGATTTCTTTATTTTGAACGTGTTGAAACATAAATAAAACAAAAAATAAAAAAGGAAGTGAACAGTAATCCTAAAGCAAACTCTTGATTTACAAATTCTCATAAACATTATTAAATATTTATATATCCCAAAAGGAGTAGGAAGATTAAATACTTGTATTATCCTACCTCTTTTCCATAACTCAAACAATGTACTAAAAATTTACCATAAAGCAACTCACAATTTTGGTTTATTATGTGCATTTTTTACGTGTACAACCCAAAAATTCACTCAGTATCAGTCAGGTGTAAGACCAATCAATTAATCGATTAAACAAGAAAACAGTTAATACATAAATTGCTGATTAGAATAATCTTAATTTCAGCTCTAGCTGTAAGAAATACACTAAAATCATTCATCAGTATCAGTGTTGTCACGATACTTGAATTTCTAAATTTACCTATACCTCGAAAAATATTAGCCTAATATTTGTTACTATTCTCGATACCATGAGGGAAAACTTGACATTGGTGGCATAAAATACACTTTTTTAAATTAAACGATAAATATAACATGACAACTTTTCTTCTCTTGATTAATAGCAGAATCATTATTAATGTAGTAAACATTAACAATAAGACAGAGCCAGGAAGTGCAGCTGGTATCTGAGGATCAATAGTGCCGAAAATGAGTATTGAAACCGTTTCAAATATTCAGTATCAATATGTATTGCTCAATCAAGCAGAACGTCATCAGACAGTTGTGTTTCAGATGATAAAAGACAGCAGTGAAAGTGTGTGTGGATGTTTCAGACTGTGGAGGGTGTGTGTTTGTATGTGTGTGAACCAGTCACTCATTATTTCAGCCCGGATGCAAACAGAGGTTATTGCCCCTGACTGTGCCCCGCCCCCACAGGTATGAGTGGAATTCTAATTGGGTGAGGAATGTGTGATGAGCCAATGGGAGTACAATGCCGCCCGGCTGGCCAGCACTGTGTTTAGTCTGTCAGAGAGACGGGTTGTTTGGCCTACATCAGAAAAAAAGGCCTGTGTGTCTGTGGCGGGGACGCAGACAAAGACCAGGCGAGTTTGACTCTGGTTCAGATTTCAGATAGGGTCGTGTCTTAGCTAGCCAAGAGGTGACTTTGTGGGCAAGCTGAAGTTAGCTGAAGGAAGAGTGCTCTATAAGGAGTGTGCCACATTATCTATAGATTTTGTCTTATGTTCAGCTTTTTGATTTTGTTTCCCAAAGCCCAGGATGATGTCCTTACAACCTAAAGATATTAAGTTTTCTGTCATGGAGTGGTAAAGAAACCAGATTTTTTTTACATTTAAGAAGCTTGAATGCTTTTGGAAATTGAGTATCAAACATTTGAACAAGTATTTTAAGTGAGCATCTAATGTTTGATCAAAATATTGTTTATTTTATGGCTGTAACAAACAGTTCGAAGCTTTGTAACGTTGGCATTTGAATCTTAAATCAATTTTTGCATGTCGTTTCATTCTGTTTAAATCTGGTATTTCTGGGCAGTTGCAGCCCAAGATAAGGCCACACTAAAATTATTAATATTATGCTATATTTGTAGAGTTGGATTCTAGTGATGGCTGTGTGGGATTGTTGCCTACTCCTCGTGTGTGAACCATTTCCTACAACTCCACAGCGTTGTTAAGGCCAAAAGTCAAAATTTATTGATAAAAGATAGATGCAATCACCTTCAAAGTTTTTATCTAACCAAATATTCTGCTTCAGTCCACATTTGTTGGCATGTAACCTTTAAAAGAACAACATTTTCACTGCAGATATAAAATGGTTTGCTCTCCCGCTTGCTGCACAGAAAGGGAGTCGCACCTATATTAATGTGGTGGTCTAGCAACAACATAAATTACATTTATATAACCACAACAGCAAAAAATCTATTTTGGCTTTAGCTCTGTTACAGTAAATAGACTAAATCATTTAATCCGAGGAATCCGTTTATTCAAATTGAGGATGTTTAATTAATTTTTATTGTGATAATGCCATAAAACATGACAACAGACATTCAGAGCTTCATTTGAAAACCTCAGTGGAAGCTTTAAAAGTAAAACATGACATTTAGGACATCCCTGGTCTGTTTTATTATTTGATAGTTTTGCACTTTTTACGCATTAATTTATATTCATATTGGAAGTACTAAAGAACAACTTGGTGCTTGCACAGCATCGACAATTTCAAACAACACCCGACCCAGTTCAGATTGTGGTTTTAAAAGAATCTTCGTTCCCCCACTGCCGGCAAGGCTTGAATGCAAAACACAGGGAAAAAATGGGTCAAATAGTTGAAAAAAGGGTGTTTTTGTTTGGGAATGAATGAGCTTTATTGTGGAAAAAAAATGCTGTCTAATGAACGAAAGAATCAGTGATTCAGCAGGATAATGTTAATTTGGTCATGGAGGCAACACGTGCTGCTCAGGTTTTGTTGCCAGGTAGTCGGATTGAGCAGCTCAGGAGTAAAGTGGGAGAGGGTGAAAAGGGAAAGGGGGGAATCATGCTTACTTAGGAAGCAGCATAAGCACTTCTAATCCTCTCGCTTACTGAGCCGGCAGCTTGTGCACAAACACTTATACGCTCTCAAAAGCACACTGAGTAAATGTAGAAATTGAGAGTGGAGAGACCATCGCTCAAACAAGCACATCGATAATATTGTTTGATTGTTTTTAATACTGGTTATTTGACGACTGGTTCGTGAGTGGCTTGTGATTATGAAACCTACTTTCTGTACTTGTGTGGCAGTACACGCAGAGGCCCATTCGTCATCCTGCATGTGTGTTTGGATGCCGGAGCAGGGCATGTTATTAAGAAGGTGAGATATTTACTCACGTGCCCTCTGGCAGCTGCTTTTGTTTTCGGAGCTGAGACGAGAAGGCTACACAGGAAGTGACGTCGCTGTAATCTCATGGGTCACTCTGAAGTAGCACTGTCTAGTGAGAAGGATCTTAGTATTCTCTTTTTTTTTGCTAGATGTGCCATCACAAGTATTGATTTTAGAGAACAGATAGTTCACCGCACCTTGGCATCTTCTCAAATGAACTCCACCATTATCTGTGATTTAAGAAGCTTTAACGAGCTCCTAAGCTTCTACAGTTTTATGGGTCCTGTCATTACCTGAAAAATAGCAGGTGCTCTCTGCTTAAAGAGGTGTTTCACTGGTCTTTTTATAAAACTGGGCTGTCGATGCAGCAGAAAGACTTTTGGTATTGGCGCTGTATGACCAGAGAAATCAGAGAGAAAGGGCTGAGGTAGAAAACCAACAAGTACAACTACAGCTCAACAGTGCACTAAAGCATGTTTCTCAAGACATTTGAGGTGAGAAAAAGGAAATACACCAATAGACTCTTGGTTTATTTTGAGATTATATTCAGAGACACTCTGTCTGCTTATATAATCTTTTTGTACATGGTGACAGACATACGAAAATGCGGAAGTGCAATCTGTAGTTGAGCAACAGCCCTAGAGCCAGCAAAAAAATTATGGGATTTGAGCTGAATGATGAGCAAGTGCTGGTAAGACAGAGGGAAGTTTACCACAGTTCATTTGCACATGCCACCCACATTATTATGACACAAAGCTGGTTAAATAAATCAGCTAAGTATCCCCTTAAAGAGACTTTACTCTTACTGTAGTGCTGTTTTTCAGTCTAGATTGTTTTGGTGTGAGTTTCTGAGCGCTGTAGATATCGTCCATAGAGATGTCTGCCTTCTCTCCAGTCTAATGGTAATGGATGGCGCTCAGCTTGTGGTGCTCAAAGCGCCAAAAAAGTACTTTTAAAAAACTTAACAGCTACGTGTCTTTGCAGCAATCATGACCCGGTTACTCAAGATAATCCACAGACCTTTTTTTGAGCAGTTTCATGCAGGTCAGGAACTGTTTTCTTTCCACCGACCGACACCTGACGACTGTATGACTGCAAAGACGGACGCATGCTTCGACTACTAGCTCACCTAACACCACTGAGCTAGCTAAGTTATAGCCAAGCTGAGAAGAATGCCATTAATGTTTGCATCTTGCGCTGTCACAAGCACGAGCCTCTCGGCCATGAGTAGATGGATAATTTTTTTAAGTGCCATCTAGTTAACATTATATTGGAGAGAAGGCATCTCCAACACTTGGCAGCTCACACCAAAACAGTCTAGACTGATAAATAGCACTACAGGTAAGAGAGAAAATATGTATTTCTTATTGGGGTGAACTGTCCCTTTAAGCTGCAAGAGCAGAGCTAGATTGCAAAAATATTTGTGGGAGATGTTGATAGTGCTAAAACATGTTGTGGCTATAAATTCCTAGTGGAGTTGCTGGAGATGTACAGAGGTAGCTCCTCTTTTCATCATCTCCCTTCAAGTGTTTCTGCTTGTTCCCTCAAGATTGGATGAATAGAATTCTTCCCCTGCTGGCTCGCTCCAGCTCTCAGGTTTTTATGAAAAAAGAAAAAGGACATAAATGCCAAAAAAAGAAAGCGGCAGTGGGGAAATTGAGAACCAGCTGAGCTGTAGCTGTGTGTGTCTTTACCAGCCGTGACCTTGGCAGAATGAGGAATTTCCTGAGACGCTGAGAAAGAGCCTGTCACACATTCAGTGCCACAGAAGAGCTGGTCAAGAGGCGGAAAAAGAAAGACGGGGTGAAATTAGGGGTGTCCCTCCCTTGTTGTCCCTGACGAGAGATTGGAGGACGAGAGGGGTGGATAGTGGAGCAGTGACAGTGACGGAGAAAGTCCTGTCTGAAAGAGGAAGCAGGGGCAAATTAGAAACTTGATTCTCTCCCACTCCAGCTGTGTTTCTCGCATTGTGTCTGTGTCGAAGAGATGAGGTCTCTGTGTGGAATGTCTGAGTCAGGAGGAGGAGGAATGGAAGGGGTCGATGAGGAAGAGGGAAGGATATCCTGCAGCCATTCTCCATGGGTTAATCACAGGAAATAAACCACACTTCGCCAGACACATCTACGCCACCACACAGTCACCACATCCTAAACCACTGGCTGGCTGACTAACTTCCTAAATCGCTGTCTGGGCCAAACCAGATCATGGCAGATTTTAAGTGGACCTCAAAGCCATGATAACAGTGTCAGGTGGTGCAGCAAATCACTGAGGAGCAGTTTGAATGAGATGCCTTTGTTTCCCTGAGCTGAGACAGTACTACGAATCTTCAATACTTAAACGCTGCCGATAAAACCCGCCATTGGGCAATCAGCATAGATTGTTTTCAGGTTTGCAAATTCAGTATTTGTTTCACTGTTGATTCATCAGCATATATTTAATTGATTATGTCAAAAATTAAATTAATTGCACTTTTCTGGAGTATAAAGTGGCATCCGTATAGCTTGTTTTATTTGATCAACAGGTAATGGATACTAAAACAAATCATATTTATCTATTCATTGATCAGTTTTCACCTTTATTGATAGTACAGCTGATGATTGGATAGGAAAGATGGGGGAGACATGGGAGGATGACATGCAGCAAAGTGCCGCAGGTCAGAATCGACCTCGGGATTCTGGAAAGGACTCTACCCAGCGAGCTAGAGATCGCATCTATAACCAAAGATATCAAATTAGAGTGATTTAAAAGTAAACAGAGAAAAACAGCTCATCCTCACATAGGAAACACTGGAAACAGCAAATATTTGGCATTTTGGATTAAAAACTAACCAAATGACTCAGTGATTTTCAAAATAAAGCAACAGATGAGTCACCTAGTTGTTTCAGCTCTTATTGTAACGCACAAAACCAAATTTAAAGCTCTGAGCCTTAAGAAATTCAGCCTATGTAGGGAATGACACTCCTCCCTCCCTGTCTAAGGCAGCCTGCCTCTCCCCCCGTCTAACTAGATAAAGATGATTGACATGATATAGTCACACATTCCACCTCACTGGTCAGATGGGCTCCCAGTTATTATTTCTTGAAAGAACAGCAGAGAAATGGGGCCAGAGGTATTTCTAGAAAACCTTCTGTCGCATTCTTCCACTTGTCTCCTGACACCAAAGACGACAATTTATCTTAATTACCTGTCAGTCAGTAGGTGCGTTGACATGGACGCCAATATTCCACTTATAATCAGAATAATGGCCCAATCTCAATGAAATTGCCTCATGTAACCACCTCAGTTGGAAGAGACTGGCTTGATCGGAAGGAATTTTTAAATCTGCTTTGATAATCTAGCACCTAATAACCTTGTAAATATCTACTTCCTGCATGTTTGCTCTATGTGGGAGGACATTAGATGACGTAGGGTGTGCTTGCGCCACACGACATGCTGCGACAGCTCTTTCTACACACCTTCCTCTGCTGATTTTGACAATCATTCATAAATTTAAAGAAATATTTAGCGCTCAGGTGGTGCTACGTCCTTATGTGACTGCTCTGATTTTTAAACAGTAGCTTCATCTAACATTGTGGGAGTCGCTGGACATAACAATCGTCTATCACTACCAGTTCAACTGCCAGTTCTTCTACACTTTATGTATCAAATGAATTCAATTTTCTCGATGAAGTTGGAAAACTTCTTCTGTTATATTTGCGAAAACAGTTAGAATCACTAAACATAATGATTTCACCTTGTATAAGAAATATTGTCCATGTAACGGCAGCTAGTGTTAGGCCATGTTTACACGAAAATGATCCACTGAAAACAGAAGGCCATGTTTACACGAAAATGATCCACTGAAAACAGAATTGTTTCTCATTTTCGTTTTGAAAAAAGTTCCGCGTTTAGATGACAATGTTTTGATAACAATCGCCATGCACACGGATCCACAAGAATGACCAAAACGCTGCAGTATACATGCCAGGCCAGTAGTTGGCGGTGTGACGCTTACACTTCCCTCTACAGAGCGGCGATGTATAAACAAACAATTTGGCAACTGCACAAACGTTTGTCTGGACGGATGACGAGGTGGAGTTGCTACAGTAAATCCACACTCTGATGGGGAAGCATTAATAAATTCAATAGGGTGAGCAGCACAAGCAGAGCTCGGGAGTCCGCCATTGTTGTTGTGATGGTCGACTTTCTCGCGCATGCCTAGTGACTGGAAGCGTAATGCGCATGTGCAAAAAGTCTCAGTTTTCAGAGGAACTGCATATTGCAAGTTTACATGACAACGGAGATGGTGCCGTTTCCAAAAAATTGCACTCTGGAACCCGTTTTCAATACGTTGCATTTTCAGGGACCCAAAATGCTGCTGTCGTGTAAACGATCGGCCAAAACACAACTAAAGTTTACCATTTTCAGTTGAAATCGTTGTCGTATAAACGGGACCTTAGTTCCCTGCTCTAAGGGAGGAATCCAAACGGTAATTTAACATCTGTTCATAAGAGTAATACAGGTGTTGGTGATGAGTATCTTGCATCCCTTGATTCACTATGTTATTTGAATAATCAGCTCATCATCGATGACGAGACATTAACGAGGGTTTTACATTGCTGAACTAAAACTAAATTCTGTGAAACCACCAAAGGGTTTGTTTGTAAAGTCACCATACTGACACTAACAGCCTGTTTATACCTGTTATTAACATACGTTTTGGTGATCTGAACACCAGTGGACAGTCGAGACACATTGCTGTTCACACCTGCATCTATCTTGCATCTCCAGCTGACCATTGATCAGATTTTATTATTGTCACATCTGTTGTTACTACGTTCAAACTCTAGCCAGCTGCTTGCTAGCATGCTCGCTAGTCAGGTTAGCGGTTGTGTCGACACACTTGGAGATATCATTATCAGCAGAATTTGGGCTGTCTCCTTCCAGAGGACAAAACAATAGACAATCACTAATGACGCAGTCCTTGTCGGGGATGTATTAGTGTTAGCGCTAACAAAGAAATGCAGTTGTTGCAAGTGGTTTGAGTGATCATCAGATGCATCTTGGTGCTCTCAGTTTGTGATCTGAGCAACCGAGACACACGTTAATACCAGGTATAAAACAGAGCCTGATCATCAATCGTGCTATGACTTTTTACAGACTTAAGTTTTATCCACTGAAGGTAGCCATTGGCAACAACAGCTAGACGTACTACCAGTTCTTTGTTGTCTTTATAAACATGAAAACTAATGTTTGTGTAGTCATTTCCATCCTCCAATATCCTGTTAGGCAAAACATACCCTGAAAACCAACTGTTTAAGGTACAAACCATCTCCTTCAGACAAATTGGTTTAACTTGATCTTTATCAGTGTGACCTGGTGGCAGAGAGGTTTAAAGATGCTGACCAAGAAATCTCGTGCTTAGGAAGTATTTGTGTTCCTCACCTAGACCGAGAGCTAATTCTGTACATGTTTATGTGCAATCTTCAACCACATACGCTTCCCAACAACAGCCTCAAATGCTGATATTTACAGCTTGACATCCAGTTTAAATATTATTATAGCTTTCATGTCAGTTGCACCTTACGTTGCAGTCCTTTTTAGAAGGCATTACATCAGCCTTGAATACAAACCAGCAGCTTGTTTTTGTCTGATGCCCACTCTGTCCTATAATCAAGACCTGTGTTTTGACTGACGGGACATGATTGTGTTTCTAAGAATTAGTTTATTGTGGTTCAGCTGTTTTTAGGTTTACAGCAGAGCTCACTGAGCTGACCTAGAGTGACACATGCCAGCTTTCACACCACACAGGCTGTCTGACAAACAAATAACAAGGAATCTCAAACACACACCCATAAACATACACAATAAACTAAATACTATGCACACACACGTACAAACTCTTGGTCAGTATGAGCTTTGCTCTCTGGATCCACAAAGATGATGTGGCAGTAAAGGCATCCTGCCACTCTCACTGTGGGCGGCCTGTGGATGGATGTGTGTGTGAGTTAGCGTGTATGCAGTGATCCTGACACCAGCCTATACTTTACTGCTCATTCTTGTCTGCACGTCACATAAGTTTTCCTGCACATTACCATCCTCTGGCATTCATATATTATCCCAACCAGCATTCTTCCTCCACACAGTTTTTCATATGCACCAGCATACATTTATAGCAGCCTACACAGCGAGGCATCATTTACATATTTGTGTGTTTGGCATTTTGTTCATAATGTTTTTATCTTTTGCAGTATTATGTGCCAAGAACCTCGCAAAGAAAGACTTCTTTCGTAAGTATCTTTTAATATGCTCGTTTTCGTGTGCATGAATCATGATGAGATGATGTGTTTCAATAAGGGTCTGTGTGTGCCATCAAAACCAGCACTGTAGACTGGTTGGTTTAACTTTGTATTTCTTTGTAATGTTCTGTGTATGAGCTTTTGTCTAAGGCTGCGTCTGAAATCACATACCATGCATGCTACACTCCCAATATACGTAATAACATTCAACATACTTGTGTGTACATTATATCTTTTTGGACGCACTGAGCTGTAATTGCCAACACCATTTCCTAAGAGCTTTGTTGCCGGTTGGTGACGTGTAACCATAGTAACCAGGGCCAACCTCAGCTCTCCTGGCACCTGCAAACATGATGAACCTGTGTAGTTTTTGTTTTTTTTTCATCACAGCTGTAGGAGTAACATTACTGTGGCGGTACATCACAGGCATCTTCATCACCACGTAATGCTTAAATTAGCTGTGCTAACATCACTATGCTAACAAGCTGATGTTTTGCAGGTATAATCTTAACGTATGTGCAAATTTTATTGTACGCCATCCAAATAGTGTTTTAAGATACTGCAGTCTGGGTCAAATTGGTGGAGTGACGGACCAACCGTGTGGCCACGCCGCTAGCTCGGCTAACAAAAAGCCCAAACCATGTTGCACCCATAACCAAGCACATAAAATGTCTCGTGACGGAAGTTATTCACCTCTAGATGCCTCTTTTACTTATTGACGTTACAGTCAACGTTACTCCAATGTTGTCGTCACTACCACATTGCATTGTGTGATAATGTCCAGTGTTTGCATACTGTAATATTTCTGTTGAAATAGTATGCAAGTCACATACTGTTGATTTCACACTAAAAAAATCTCACATGCTGTTTTAGCCTACTTCATTGCATGTTAGCATGAATTTCTGACACAGCCTTAGTGGTTCTGATGCGTATATTGTATAAGTGCAAAACTGACGCTGTCTTTAGCCCCTTTTACACTGCCTTTTTCAAGGCAGGGATTTCATGCCAGGCAAAGTTGTCCTATTTTAAAGCTGGCAGCGGATGTAGTAACAGCGCCAAATTGAAGTCCGTGTAAAAGGGACAGTACACAGGATGGAACTATGGACGAAAGGGGTGTGACTTTTTGATGACATTTTATGTGTGCAACTCCTCGTCGGGAGATTTAAAAAGCAGCTGATAGCAGTTAGCAGCTAATGTAAAGAAAATTAACACAGATGAAAATTGAGGAAACCGGGAGGAGATCAACGAAGATATAATAGGGACGGTAAATGATTGTTATTGCCTTGTTATGGCATTGTTATTGTTCAAAAAGCACCGCCAGCGCTTACGTTATGCGTCACACTAGAGGCCAATGCTGTTAGTTACATGTCACACCCCTCACACCACTTTTTCGTTCCACAACGCTGTCCAAAATCCCACGCTGGAGCGGCTGCCTTTGTTTGGCTCTGTTTAAAAATGCTAAGGAGGCATAAAGAAGGGACTTTGGAGCCCTATGGTGCGATCTCTATGTAAAAAGTGCTTTGGCTAGCAATATGATCTCCCCTTTGTTTCTTTAGTGTGTAACATAGTTTTCCCCTTTGATACTGTTTGTATGTTGGCCTGTTTTGTACTCCTCCATATATCAGAAAGTTCAGTAATAATATTGGCCAGAAAAAAACACTAAACAAATTGGCATCAGTGTCCCTCAATTTCTTTTTTTTTCTTTCATGATGATCTCCACCTTGTCCTCACACTCATTTCCACCAGTTTTACCATGCTGTGATTACATTATGCACCACCAGCACCCAGATATTATAGCTGTTATTGGCTTTGAGCTTTTCAAATTGCAGTTCAGTCTCAGTAAACGCACAGATGAGAAGGAAAATCTGCTAAATGCCTGCATCAGTAGAAAGCTGAGCACTGTTGTGGAGATACGTTATCTTGCAGTGCTTAAGCCAGTTGAGATATTACTAATACTCAGATGTGATCGTCTTTGTGATTCAATATGGAGGATGCAAACGTTCAATTTGAGCTGTGTGCTGCAGGCCTGCCAGATCCATTTGCCAAGGTTGTGGTGGACGGATCAGGTCAATGCCACTCGACAGACACAGTCAAGAGCACACTGGACCCCAAATGGAATCAGCACTATGACCTGTGAGTCACCTGCACCACACACTATTATATGTTTTCTCATTGGTTTGCTTTTAATAAAATGGAACAGTATATTGATTCAGTTTGGTCCTTTATCTTCAGTCATGTTCCAAAAAAATGATTTGATTTTATTATATGTGAGCTAATATGCTACTTCCTGTAAGTTTCATATCTCCATCTAATGCCGGAGTGACAAAACTTTTCTGAAGACGCTCAGATTGCTCACACTGATACCAGACTGTGTTAAAAAACATTGGTTAGACACGTGACGATCTTACATCTGTTATTCAGCTACATTGGAAAGACAGACTCCATCACCATCAGTATATGGAACCACAAGAAGATCCATAAACGACAGGGGGCGGGCTTCCTGGGCTGCATACGACTGCTTTCCAATGCCATCAGCAGGCTAAAAGACACAGGATGTAAGTGTGTCTCTCTTTTTCTTGCCCTCTGATTTTTAATACACGTACATGCAAATAACAGATGTTGATTAAACCAGATTTGTTTTACATTTCCTTTCTCCTCTTCTTCCAGACCAGCGACTGGATCTATGTAAGCTGAACCCGTCGGACAGCGACGCAGTGCGGGGGCAGATAGTAGGTAAGGCTCAACACACACAGATACATTATCATTACAAATGACCCCCATCGCCTCTGTCCCCGTGTCACTGTTGTTTGCTTATGTGCATATTCTGCCCTCCCGCTCTGTCCCACTGTCGTCTCTCTGACCTTTACCGCCTGCTCGTTTCCAGTGAGCTTACAGACGCGAGATCGCATTGGCAGCGGAGGCCCCGTGGTGGACTGCAGAGGACTGTTGGAAAATGATGGGTGAGTGTGTCAACACGTTTTTACGCTGCAGCGTACAATAACATGCCTCCATGCCGAAAGGGTTTTTCCTCATTGGTATATTTCTTCTTATAATTTAGAGTGCCTGGATTGCTTTCTTATTTAAACTGTTTTTTCCCTGTTTTGCAAGAGTACCCGACACGCTATTTTTAATCTACATTTGATTATAAAGAGCAGCCACTTATCTCCCTTTAGCCATATAACAGTAATAATTAAAAGTACATGTAATTTAGTTGCTCAGTCTGGAAACTCTGCCTTCTATCCCAGGTCTGGCAAAGACAGTCGGCCACAAAAAAGGTTCCCCTTCTGAAACAAAACTCGAATTAATAATAAAACTTGAAGAAACAATTACATGTAGTATGTTGTTAAATGTATAAATATATTTCATAGATTACTTTATATCACTTTTTCAGTTGTAAGATTTAGAGAGACATTATGGAAAGCCCCATTCATTTGGTTTGTCATGGTCAGTGCTGGTCTTAATGACGTCACAGCGGGTACGCTTACATTCACACTAATATTCCCCTATTATTCAGAATGAAGAAGAAGACAGATGACAAGTGGGGTATGCCAACATTATTTGGGTTTTAATAGCATTATTTGGGTATGTATATACCCCGTTCTGGGTATATATACACGTCTCGACTGGGGTATTTACTGCAGCCTGCGACACACAGCCTCTTGTCTCTTTATTGTCAGTTCTGTGTGTTGTCATGGAGACGCTGTACACAAACCAATCGCCCAACAGTTTGCAAGACTGGTGTAGAGACTCATGCCCAAAAGAAAAAGCCGTCATTTCTGGTTGGACGAAGAAACACACGCACTTTTACACATGATGAAAGACTTGGAGATTAACAGGTTTTTGGATATAGAAAATATCGCAACGCCGACCTTTTTAAGGTGATGTAGGAATGAGAGAGGGAGGCTGTGTTTGCACAGTCCAACATGTCTGCCACCAGTTAGAAAACTCTGCAAATCTCCAGTTTTGATGCAAAGGAGCATGTTAGGGCACGTTAATCAGAGTATGCACCCCTGCATGTAAATGGGAATATCAGTGGAATATTAATTTTCATTAGCCATGTAAACATCTCAGTAGTGCTTTTGAGGTTTTTGGAATAAGGGCAAAACCAGAATATTATAATAATATTATATAAAACAATTAAATGCAGTAAAATTGTAAATACTTTTGTTACATTTTTTCACGAGGGATTGAATGCTATTTTGAACGGGAAAAAAAACATAATAAAAAACAAACAAGACAAAGATAACTGTCTGAAAAGGAGTAGGTAGAAGTTAAATTTATATGTCCCTAACCCTTTCTAACATTTCTTCCAATTAATAAATAAGTAATGAACCCAGTTTATTTAAAATCCAAGTACCATCCAGTGTTACAAATGGTGTTCAAATGGGTTGAGATCAGGTGACTGCGAAGACCTTAGCACATAATCACATCGTTTTCTAAAACCATCAGGGACCCCTCATGTTCTTTATGCAAGCACTCGAATTATTTATTTAGGTTTGGGTTTTATCCGTCTGTGTCATTTAAGGACAAATGTCAACATTCTGTGAACTGATTAAATTCAGTCATATGCCAGTTTCAAGGCTCTTCTGTGTCATGTTGGGATCCAAAGTTGAACTGAGACCTACTTTTGTTGCTTGTTTTTTTGCAAGACAACTTTAGTCACAGTAATCATTCCTTTAATTCTCTCCCAATCTGCGTTCCTCTGAGATCACTTGACTAATCATGTGCTTCAGAGAAACAGTAGATGTGACTTCACTGGTATATGTTTGTGTGTGTAGACCTGTGTTTGAGGGATGCTTCAGTGAAGAGCCGCTTCCCTACTCCGACCCAACTGGCGCAGCGGGGGGCGGGAACTGTCGACTCGACTCGCCCAGTCAGGAGGGCCGCCTACAGACGCAGCGAATCAGAGGGCAGGACTCAAGAGGCCACGGCCACACCCCTCAGAACAGACCTCACGGGCACCAACCGCCTGACCTGCCAGAGGGCTATGGTCAGTCAGACATTCCTCTTGATATTTAACTCATCTCCAAATCTCTCTAGTTGTAGTCGTATAGTCATGTAACACCTCTCTTCTTCTTCTTCTTCTTAAAACAGAGCAACGAACAACAGTGCAGGGCCAGGTGTACTTCCTTCACACACAGACGGGAGTCAGCACTTGGCACGACCCTCGGATACCGCGGTACGATTACACTTCACACATGTCTAGTCCAAGCACAACCTGAAACGAGATGAACCTTGAATAAACCCCACTGACAATCTGGGTCACTGCAGCAGCAGCAGAGTAAGAGGACACAGAGGAGACAGGAAGAGAGAACAGTAGAAATCACCACACATGGGTTATACTGTAGATGACACAGCAGATAAACGGCATACTTGTAATGCTATGTAACTTATGTGAGCTATGTAAGTTATGTATATGTCCCCTAAAATGTCTCGCTGTGACAACAGACCTGTATCGAATTATCTGTGACTCCGTGACAGGAAATAACTCTGTAACAGCAGGCAGATGTAGTCTGTAATTGTCAATCAAAAGGAAAACCAGAAGACTGTCATGATGCTAGCTAACCAGTTAGCATACCGTGTGCCAGCAAACAACACAAAACACTATGATTATTATATTTATTATTATTGCTAAAGAGCTCAATGGCTAAAAAATAATCTAACAAGTTTGTCACAGTCTCATGCCCACTTGACTTCAGACGTTTGTTTGCTTCTTAAACTTCCGTTTCTCCTCTTGTGAACTGAGCTAAACTGTCTATCAGAGCGATTTCATGCATGGACGGGCTCCGCTGTCTCTGACACCGGGAAAAAAGCCAACAAGGGCCAACGTTGTGGAACACACCGCTAAGAGAAGGGTGACATGCGCTCACAGACGGACAAGAGTCAGCTTGGTGTGTCAGGGCCTTAATACGTGTCATGATTGGGATATTTCACGTTTAAATTCAGAGATGTATTAAGAAATTTAAGAAAATAGGCCTCCACTTTTTTGTCAGCTAAACTACATGCTGTTCCCAGATAAGCGCTGCTGTTGTCGCCTGTTGACTATAAAGCTCCATGTTCTCCTTATTTTGTTTTGCACTAATTACACCGACAGATTACGAGTAAATCTCAGGTCATTTCCCTCAGTCCTGGCGCCTGGCTCAAAGTCAGTATGAGGGGTTAAGCACGTACAGTATGTAGGGTCAGACCTGTTACAGACAGAGGTCTGGGTTGAAGGCTGTTGTCTGACCAAGGTGAATTGGTGCAGTGTGTTTTGCTGCTGGCTGAAGTCTCACTCTGGTTCCTTGTTACTGGTGCAGGGACCTGGCCAGTGTGAGCTGTGAGGAGCTTGGGCCGTTGCCAGTGGGCTGGGAGGTCCGAAGCACCGTGTCGGGCCGAATCTACTTTGTGGACCACAACAACCGAACGACACAGTTCACAGACCCGCGCCTACACACCATTATCAGGTACATGCATGAAGTACTCCTGTGTATCCCTCATGGCAAAATCAATCCACACCTGTGTGGCAGACACCCATGACACATGCAGAATAAGTGGTTTTTAAGACTAATCTGTGGTTAATCTAATCTGTCACGGCCGTAATGCTGAACTCAGACTGGTTCTGAACATGACCTACTAACAGTCATCAGCTCTCTTAATAACACTCAGTCGTGTGATTTACAGAAATGTGGGTTTATCATAGATTTAGCTGCAGTTTAATCCAGTCTGCTCTTTTTTTGCTGTCTTCCTGTCAACTCTTCATCTGACCGTCTGTCATGTTGTCTCTTCCCACCTACAGCCAGCAATCCCAAGCGAAGGAATCCTCACAAGCCCCCCAGATGGAAGTGGGGGGTGAGGAAGGGGGTAATGGAGGAGTGGGCGGAGGAGGAGGAGGAGTCGACGGAGACGTGGCGGCACGCTACGAGCGAGACTTGGTCCATAAGTTGAAGCTGCTCCGACACGAGCTGTCCTTGCAGCAGCCTCAAGCAGGACACTGTCGCATCGAGGTGTCCCGAGAGGAGATCTTTGAGGTGGGTGCGGCAGTCAACATTTGTCTCCTGTGAAGGGCACATAGCCAGACAATGATGCCGTCTCCCTCAAACACGCAGATAAATCGGGCATTTGTGCAAATGTGGAGCTACGGAAGCAGTGTGGATGGAGTGGGAAGCTCCTGTGAAAGTTTACATTCTTTCAGACACATCCACACTCCTCCTGACTCATACACCAGTCACAACAACCGTTTATTTCTCCTGAGAGGAGCACAAAAGCAGCACTGATTGTGCTTATAAATAAACTGTTCAACAGAGGAACACTGATCTAAAGGGTTGTGATTTGGGTCACCAAGTCTACATTCAGACTGGAAGCAATCTCAAATCCGATCCTTAAGACAGTTTGATCGGATCGGATTAGTGTGCACAGACATCACCAACCTATCCACATGGGTTGCTGTGGTTACAACGTAGGTGTCATTAACTACGTAGCTAAGCCAAGGACGCAGCTTTCTATCGCAGGAGCGTGAGAAATGGAGGTGCCTACAAAGTGCCAGCAGTCAATTTATTTCACCGTCTGTTGTTGTCCTGCATAGCGCTCTGCTAGTAGCATTGTGGATTCTGCTCAGCACTTAAGTCATTTTTTACGTCGTTGTGTGTCGCGTTGCAAGTGACACAAAAGACAATTTGGGATCTAACTTTAGCGCCTGGACTGACACCAATCTGTAAGAATTAATTGGAATCTTAAATATTGCATTTCATATGTTTTTTGCTGCTGACTTGCGAAGATCAGTGGATACAATCTGGATATCCCAAAAATCAAATATGGGCTGGCAGTCTGAACATGGCCTAATTGTTTCTCTTGTCTCTGATAATGTGTGTGTCTCTGTTATTAGGCATTAATGTTGTTGTTTTTTGTGTGTGTGTGTGTGTGTGTGTGTAGGAGTCATATCGGCAGATAATGAAGATGAGGCCCAAAGACCTAAAGAAGCGTCTGATGGTGAAGTTCAGGGGAGAGGAGGGCCTGGACTACGGTGGGGTGGCCAGGTAATTTGCTGTTCACATCTCTGAGCACTTCACTGATTGATTGATAGACTTAATCAGACAATTTTATTTTTGTAAAAAGAAAAACACCAACACAGACAGGACGTGGGTGCCTACATAAAAGAAGAAGTCAGAATAATACAATACATGGGGATGGGGGAGTGTGCAAGTGAGGGGAACAAGACTGAAAATGTGGCATGGCAAGAATGACACACAAAGGCATTAATCATAAGAACAGTAATACAGTACGCGGGCGTTGCGTTTGTTGTAGGCTATCCATTTTTGTCAGCAAACCTGTCCAAGCATTGCAATTAGCTTTTTTCAGAAGTCTCATCCAAAGAGTTCATCTTTCATCTCCCTGCTAAGTTCAGTTGGTATAATTATAAAGTCATAAATCTGTAGTTTTACAGCTAAACAAATAGGATTTTTGATACAGTTGAAAACATATATATACTCCCATGTTTCACTATATATCAAATTCCAACTTCATTTATTTCGGGACTTTGGGGAGTGTTGTGGACTTTGAACATTTTACTTTAACTTCCAAGTTGAAGTTCTAAGTTGTCAGATCGCTGTACTGTTAACACAACACAGCTTCACTGGGACAAATGAGTCCTCAATGAGTTTGTCATGTGATGTGAGTTGCACCACATCTGGGGGGAGGTTGTTCAGTAGAAATCATCAAAGTTAAAAAGTGATAGATCAGCATTCTAAGTCAGTAGGCTAAAAACTTACAGAAACATTGTGTGCAATAGTCTTCCTTCCCCTTTCTCTGTAACTCTCCCTCCCTTTCAAACACACACTGGCGCCACAGCACCACTTGTGTCTGTCCTCAACCCATGTCTTGCACACTCATTGGCTGTAGCTCGCCCAGAGTCCCCCGACAGGTCCACATATTTAGCCTGCCATATATCTGGGGAGCGTCTGTTGCATTGGTGAGTCTCTAAAGCCCCGTTTCCACCAAACACTTTCAGTATGGTGCCTTTGGAACCAAAGTAACCCTTCAGACATGGTCATAGACCCTCGCGTTCTACTGCAAACAGTACTCTTAAATGTGGGCGGGGTTGTTGTCACTCACTGCTCCGTCCAGCACTCACTGTATTTCCTCCTTTATCAGTCTGCACCTGGTTTATCGTCCACAGAACAAGGCTGCATGCCGACATTTTCAGAACAAAATAAAACAGGCTGCAGTGAGAGTCTCTCTCCATGGGATATTTAAAAATAGCAGGTTTGTGCATTTAGTCCTTCTGAGGCAAGCTCAGGGGTTTAGTGTTGCTGGAGCCCACAGGAACGACGCTCTATGATGCTTTTTTTTCTCCAAGTGAGGATTAGAATATATGCAGTTAATAAAAAAACTAAAGTGATGGTCAAAGTTGTCACAGTGAAATTTAAGTTGAAGTGGAAACGGAAAAAAAGCGCACTGAACTGAACTGAACTGCATTTGTTAACGATGCTGTGCTTGTCTTCAGGGAGTGGCTGTACCTGCTGTGTCATGAAATGTTGAACCCCTATTACGGCCTGTTCCAGTACTCCACAGACAATATCTACACACTACAGATCAACCCCGACTCCTCCATTAACCCTGTGAGTACACGCACACACACACACACGCACACACGCACACACCTAAACCTCATCACGGAAGATCTGAATAAGAGGATTCTCTCTGACCCTGTGTCTCTGTCTCTCTGTTCGTCTGTGTTACGTTCTTTCAGGACCACCTGTCATATTTCCACTTCGTGGGTCGTGTGATGGGCCTGGCAGTTTTTCACGGTCACTACATCAACGGGAGCTTCACGCTTCCTTTCTACAAACAGCTGCTAGGCAAACCAATCCAGCTCAACGACCTGGAGACCACCGACCCGGAGTTGCACAAGAGTCTCGTCTGGATATTGTGAGCAAATGCATCTTCACACAAGTCAAGTCAATCTGTCAGAAGAGTTTTTATCATGAACTAGTTCTTAGTTTTTGTCCTGCACTTTCCCCTTTTGGATGTGGTCAGATTTTCTATTTATAACTTAATTTAAATCTCTTTTTGCAGAGAGAACGACATCACCTCAGTCCTCGACCACACGTTCTGCGTGGAGCACAACGCCTTTGGGAAGTTCTTACAACATGAACTCAAACCTAATGGCCGCAATATTCCCGTCACTGAGGAGAACAAGAAGGAATATGTAAGGTAAGGACAGTGAGACGGTTATGTCCCATGTTTAATGTGGGTGTTATCCAAACTGTGCCCTTGATACAGAGCGTAAACATGATACTGTCTTATCAGCAGAAAGAGGTACTGGTTTATACAGTCTACTTATTTGTCCTACATGATGTGTGTTTGTGTTTTTCAGACTTTATGTGAACTGGAGGTTTATGCGTGGAATTGAAGCCCAGTTTCTGGCTCTACAGAAGGGATTCAGTGAGCTCATCCCCCAGCACCTCCTCAAACCTTTCGACCATAAAGAACTTGAGGTACATATGCTGTCCAGCTCATCGCCTGCCATGTTATGTGGTTTTGTTTAAGTCTTAATTTGCCATGTCGCCTTTGCTTCTTAATCTAATTCTCTCCCTCCCTCCCCACCCGTCCCTCTCCTCCAGTTGATCATCGGTGGACTGGGTAAGATCGATCTCGCGGACTGGAAGACGAACACCCGCCTGAAGCACTGCACAAGTGAAAGCAACGTGGTGCGGTGGTTCTGGCAGGCGGTGGAGGCCTTCAGTGAAGAGAGGAGAGGACGCCTCCTGCAGTTTGTCACGGGCTCCACCAGGGTCCCATTACAAGGCTTCAAGGCGCTGCAGGGTGGGTCATGCACTGGCTCAGAAACCACACACACATACTGTACTCACATCAGTTACGGTTTTCATTTGAAGCATTCATTTGAACATTTGTTCGGCTTGAGGACATTTTACTTATCAAACAAGAATATATAGGACGGAAATGTGCACAGATACTTACAGACTTCATTTAGGGCAGTTAAAATGTATCTTTTTTTTGAAAACCAGTTAATTGTTTTGCTTATAACTGAAAATCAGTCAATCTTTTGGTAAACTTTGATTTGATGTGAGCTTTCACTGTTTAAAGACTGCTGAGTGTTTCTGTGTACCAGAGTAGAGCAGTGATAACTAGAATGTATGTGTGTAAGGTTCTACAGGTTCTGCAGGACCAAGGCTCTTTACCATCCATTTGATAGACGCCAACACAGACAACCTTCCCAAGGCTCACACATGGTAAGAAGATGATCTTTCTCTTTTTATATCTGCAGAGGAGTCAGGTGTGACGTCACTAACTATCTCTGTCTGTCTCCAGTTTTAACCGGATAGACATCCCTCCCTACGAGTCTTACGAGAAACTCTACGAGAAACTGCTGACGGCTGTGGAGGAGACCTGCGGCTTCGCTGTGGAGTGATGAATCCACAACCAAAAACCAACATACACACAGTCACACTTGCGCTTGCACTTGCACACAAACTATTTGACATTTGACATCTATATACACAGACATCAACAGAATATCAAGTATACGCGGAGTATACGGAGCGGCCAAGCATCACAAGAACACAAGGTCTCTCGCCACCTCTTCGCCACCGAACTGTTGGGGGTTAAAGGAGGAAGCACAGCGGGAGAGGAAAAGATAAAAAACAAAAGCAAAAAAAAAACAAAACAGACAAAAAAATTAAAAAAGTATTTTAAAATTTTTCAGATGTTTTGAAGAAGCATTTTTATCCTTCAGTTTTAACAAGCTATGATGTCATTCTTCAGAATGTCTACCGCCGCAGAGACTCCCGACAACACACTCGAGTCAATGGACAGAATCGGCCAATCACATGCGAGCCTGCGAACTTTGAAATCAGACGTGTGAAGAACAAGGCGGAGACTGATTGTCTTTCTGTCTGACAAGCTGATTGACTAGTATTCATGCTTCATGTTTAACCACTGTCGTGTATCAGAGCGTGTGCATGTACGTGTGATTGTGTTAGACAGTGAGAGAGTGAGACTGTATTTGTGTCTGTGTGAGTGTGCGTGTGTGTGTTTTTGTGTGTCAGGCATGGCACCCGGTTACGCTGTAAAAAACGATCAAATGAGCCTGCTCCTCTGTTTGGTAACTTTTTTGTCTCTTCCGTTTGTATCTGCGACCACTCTGTCTGATCCACTCTGATATTTTATTATTTATTACTAAGTGATTACTGACCAAGCTGCTATCTGCTCTACAAAGAGCTCACACTAATCTCTTCATCACCCCCTCTATCAGAGTTGAAGGGTCAATTCACTTGTAATTCAAGCAATCCACAAAGTGGGTTTCATTGAATTTCGTTATGTTTTTTAACATTCACATTATTGTGGAGAAAAACTCTCTGTCCTTGTATAAAAACTGTTAGTGTTTCGGTGTTTCAAAGGTGCAGTGTGTCAGATTTAGGAGGATATATTGGCAGAAATGGGATATAATTTAATCACCTGGGAAAAAAAGAATCCTGTGCTCGTTACCTTAGATTGAGCTGTTTACATCTACATAGGGAGCAGGTCCCTGTGCACCTAGATTGCCATGTTTCTACAGTAGCCCAGAACAGACATTTGCGTTTTCCTTTCTACCACCTTTGTTAGCAGCCCCTCCGCGATGAGCCAAATAGCATCCGAAAAACACTGATTTTAACGTGATACAGCTTTATATGTGTTTGTACTGGTTTTAATCACAGGGTCTGTTTGTCTTGGAGAGGAAGAGGCCTCTGTGGATAATTTGGCTCCTGGTAAAAACCTCCTGAATTTCTGCATATTAAGTTATTAGAGAAAAAAGGTGAGCACAAATTAGCAAGTGCTCATCGCAGACAGGCTGAAGAGCGTCGGAGAGACCTTGATTTTTAACGTGAAATTATCTTATGTACTGTTTTTGCTGGTTTAAAAATAATTGCTTTGTTTGTTTTGGAGAGGAAAAGACCTCTGCAGATAATTCGGCTCCCGGTAAAAATCTCCTGAACGTCTGGATTTTAAGTTATCAGAAAAAAGGTTAGCACATATTATCAGGTTCAGGGCTGGCTGCTTGTCTCCAACATGCCATATAGTGTCGGAAAAACAATGATTTGTAAGCTCAAACTGTACTGTTTTTGCCGGTTTAAAACAATTGCTTGTAGAGGAAGAGACCTCTGCGGATAATTCGGCTCCCGGTAAAAGTCTCCTGAACGTCTGGATTTTAAGTTATCAGAGAAAAAAGGTGAACACATTGGCATGTTCAGGGCTCGCTGTCCATCTCCAACATGCCAAACAGTGTCGGAGAAACCCTGATTTGTAACGTGAAACTGCTTTATTCTGTGTTTTTACTGGGTTTTATCACCTGGTCCGTTTGTTTTTGAGAGGAGGAGACCTCTGTGGATAATTCGGCTCCTGGTAAAAACTTCCTCAACGTCTAGATCTTAAGTTATCAGAAACATTTGAGCAGATATTAGCAAGTGCTCATCGCAGACAGGCTGAAGAGCGTCGGAAAAACACTGATTTGTAACGTGAAACTGCTTTATGTACTGTTTTTGCCAGTTTAAAACAATTGCTTAGTTTGTTTTGGAGAGGTAGAGACCTCTGCGGATAATTCGGCTCCCGTTAAAAACTTCCTTAACAATAAACACTGAAGGAATTCTAACCAGGAGAAGTTGCAGCTGGTTGCAATCTGCAATCCTCACCACTGGATGCCACTAAATCCCCCGAAATCCTACACACTGTTCCTTTAAATACCATGTTACATTTATTTTGACGTGAAAGGGATTGAACCTCCCAGCCCTAATTTTAATCCTTACTCTACTGACGGCTGTGGAGAGGTCCGAGGGCATGACCTGGATGTTTAACAAAATGAGCCACGAGGATGGAAAGAAGGAGTCAGCTTCAGGAAATCTTTGGTTGTATGTGACATGTATAATAAAATCTCACAAGCCTTTCATACATGTTTCATCATCCATTTCACCATCTTTATTTTTTTTTTCTTTTCTTTGTGGCCCTGATGTTTCTCTGCCCGTCTCTTCTTCTCCATAGCCTGAATGTTAGAAAAAGTAGTCCTCGACCTCAAAGACCACCATGAATGAACAAAAGTCTCTCTGCAGTCATTAATCCTCCAACGAAGTGAATGAAATCAAAAAACCTAAATGTTGAGCGAGTAATGTGGAAAAACAAAAATTGGGATTTGTTGTAGATTGATTACTGAAGACTGTTAAGCAGTATCATTTCAATCTGCATTTTCTAGGTTCACTGTGTAATGGATGCAAGAGTATTGTAACTTACTATGTACTAAACATTTATGAAAAAATACAATGTAAATAAGATTATATTAAAAGAAATTAAATTGAAAATAAATTCCTTGTGTCGTGTGCATTATTCTCTCTCTGTGAATGTAAATGACTTATTTAAAACAATCAACAAATAAAATAATCTCTGTATATAACTATCTAATAAACTCTGATGTAATGTACAGTATAGAGGAGGCAAGTCAGTTGTATTTCATGGTCCTTGCCAGCAGTCAGAAGAGCCAAAATTTGTAGCAAAGCTTAGTCTTTTTGATGGATTTAATTAGAAATATAATGTAGATTTATCCTGTTTGGAAATTCAGAATTGACAGCCTTTAATTTTTAATTAGATTTTAATTATGGTTAACCAAAACTAAACTTAAAAACTAAAACTTGGTTTGAAAAAGCACCTTAGTTAGCCTCACAAAATAAACTAGACATTAGAAAGAAATGAAAAACAAACAACATTGTTTACTTTAAAAGCTAAAATACAATAAAAAATATACAGAAAATGTCGGTCTTTGTCAGTTTGGGCAAAACTGTCAACACAATAAACATGAGGAGTTATTGGTGTGTGTATTAATTGAGACTGGGATGTCTACGTGACTGAGTCAATTGTCCTCACATTATAATAACAGGAAATTATATATATATTTATTTTAGACCATAAAATCTAAACTGAAACAAGAAAACCCACACTGGAAACTAACTGAAACTAAACTGATTTAAAAATGAAATTTAAAGCAAAATTAAAGCTGAAAGCGGGCGGCACAGTGGTGTAGTGGTTAGCACTGTTGCCTCACAGCGATAATCTGGTGACCTGTCCAGAGTGTACCCCGCCTCACACCCACTGTCAGCTGGGATAGGCTCCAGCAGCCCCCAACAGGATAAGCAGTTACGGAAATGAATGAATAAAGCTGAAAGCAGCGATGAACAGGTTCTTGCACCCTCCCACCAGCAGGGGCGCTGGCAGGACGCTGGCTGAGGCAGCTGTGCATTTCCACAACAGTTGAACACTGAGCACACGACTTACACGGTTCCTGCATAAAGTGTGTTGCGCTGGAAATGATGTTACTTATTGTGTACCATTCCCTGTGCCCTTTATGTGGCACCAGAGAACACAGCGGTTATACGTCATGTTGCTGAATATCATGTGTAGACCACACCATGTACATTTCATGTAAATTGGATGATCTTTGTCACATAGGGTGACTTCCTGTTGTCAGTAGGGGGCGCTATTAGTGTAGATGTCTTTAAGCCTGGACTCTACTCCAGGCCGGCATATGAAAGCTGGGGCAGATTGGCCTTGCTATTGTTACCTCTCTAAGTGACAGCTTACTGGCTCCGAACCATAGTTGCAAACATGCTGGCTTATTAACATTCATTTTAGCTTGGCTTGTTATTAGCTGGTAACTAGCTTCTAGTGGTCCGGACCACTCTGCAGAAGGAAGGATGGCGAGGTGTTTGGGTGCCGTTCACCAACAGTCTTGCAGTCTTCACCACACAACAATAAACATGGCCTTCTCATGAGGTTAAAGGGCAGTCCTGAGCTTATTTAGACACTTAATTCTTCTGCTATCGTCACTACTTGCTGCATGAGTCTTCACCATGACGCACTGAGAGAGCTGCCAAAACACACACAATGAAGTACACATCACACCCTCACAGGTTACCCATAAGGCCACCGCCCTTAACGGGGAAAAGGGTGAGCTGGTAAAACTATCAGGTTACAACAATGAATGGTGTCATATCAACAGCTAATGGTGTCATGTCAAAACATCGAATTATGCCATTCAACGAAACGCACACTCTTCATAATATAGCATCATCAAGATCTTAACGCTTTTCTGCCCAGATTTAAGGTTTACCCGGTCAGTTTGCTAGGAGCAGTGCATTTAAGTATAATACCTAATTTCCTGTTGCCAGTAGGTGGTACTATGACTATGACTCAAAACTGGTCTGTAGATGTCTTCAGGCAGAGACTTTTATAAAATGAGAATTTTAATGCAGATTGGACCATGTACAGTAAAGTTACAAGCTACTTCCTGTTTCATGGTGAAACATGGAAATTCGACGCTTGGCCACAGCCTCGCCGTTCCCCAAATTTCACCAAAATGAAATTGAAATGGCTGACTTAACATTTGGGGTTAGGGTATGGCTCCAAGAGACTTTCTGTCAAGTCTTGAGTTGATACATGTGCCTTTCGGTTTTCATGCCTCCATGTGAAATGTGCCGCGGGTGCTGCTTAATAGAAATTTGTAGAGGGCCCTTTCAAGCCTTTTTTTCCCACACCCAAGCATGAATCACATTAAATATCTTTATTTCTTTATCAGTTTCAAGCACATTTAGACCTTAAAAATGTAATAATCAGCAATAAATGGAACAATTTCCAAAGGGTAATCGCATCGTTCAGTGCTAGGACCCTAATAAAATGAAAGCTAGCCTGTAAAACTACAATAAATCTGTTACACCATAATATATTTTATAGTGTAACATCTCTTTTCTTTCTTTTATGTTTGATCTGACCAGTTAATTAAGCTTTGTACATGTAAATTGAATCTTTCCTCTGTTCAAAGGCCTAGGGATGGTTTTTTCCATAAGGACTACATTTCCCAGAAGTCCACTGTCTTTACGTAGCTCTCGCACCGTACGCGTGACGTAGATTCTGTTCTTGTTTTGGCAGTTTGTTTCGGTATTCACGGATTGTCAGTCCACCAAGAAGGCGTTTTGTATTGGTTATCCACCACGAAGCTGCGGTATTGTACATTTCTGCCTGTGTATTATTCATACGTATATATTAAATTGTACGTTGCACGTTTGAAGCCATGTTATGAATAGAAATCCCGACAGAAGTGAGCTAACTACTTAACCCCCTAGCTAGCTAGCAAGCCCAAGCTAATGAGCATTAGCTTAGCCGAGAGCAGTGGTTTGTTCCGTGTGTCTGCGCGGAAATGATCGATTTCTGTCCTGACATGTTTGTTTTTATCCACAGCATTTGAAACTTTAAGCTAACGTCACGGTGTTTAAAGTAATGTCAAGCTGACGGACAAAACGCAAGTTCACACAGCTAGTATTTCAAACATTGCCAGCTGCTCGCAGTGTTAGCCTCTGCTGTTGAACATGTAAGATTTACATTGATTTCATGCCAACTTTGATCAGATCTAGGGCGACTGGGGCTGGGTTAGCAAGCAAAGATGACGGAGTAAATGCTTCAACATAATCTGGTGGGATCAGGCTGGCCGTCACAATGAATCAACTCTTAGTTAGCTCGCTAATATTATTTTTTTAATCCCCCCCGGGAGAAATAAAGTGGGAATTGAACTGAATTTTTACTTGATGACACAAATCCTAACCCTCAACTGTGCTTCTCATGTTTTATTTCAAGCTTCATCTTTGTTAAGTCCTCTTTTGTAAACACGCTGGCTATTGGATAGTCCCATATAAGTTATTTATTAGCCCTGTGTCATCGGGATATTTACGGTAATAGGGTGGAGTCCAACCCTTCCCGTGATTGGTGAATGTTATGATAAATCACACATTTGAAAGTGAAAACATTTGTGATAATTCCAGGGGAATACCAACACCTAACTCTGCGTGTGTGTGTGTGTGTGTGTGTGTGTGTGTGTGTGTGTGTGTGTGTGTGTGTGTGTGTGTGGAGTAGATGGTATTGATTGAGCAGTGACTCTGTGTGTGGGCTGATTCAGGGAGCTGGTAAGTGTAGTTTCACAATGGCAGATGGAGGCAGTGATGATGATGTCATTCACCTGGCAAGCTTCAACGTCCACCGCAGCCAAGGTGAGACACATTTTCACATCAACCGCGATACATTCTGGTGCCAGTTTATGACAGATATTTAGTAGTATGGGATCATACACTGTAATCCACTGTAGTTTTTGAATAAGACTGATAGATGTAGTATCAAGGTTGTCGTTCTTAATCGCAAGCAACATTGCTCACTGACATGCAGCATAATGGATATGAGTACAAAACGCTTAGCATCAATGTCCCACTTTTGTCTTACATCACAGACATATTAAGATAAATGCGTCACAGTAATGTAATGTTTCCAAAATGACTTATTGAAGAGTTTGGCTTCAAAATAATCCATAAAATAGAGGTGAAACTACTAAATGAACCTATCAGCATCTCCGTAAACCTCAGGGTTGGTACTATATATATGAAAAATCAAAACTCACTATCTACACATCGTAAACTAGCCTGATTTGCTTTGCAATCATTGCGTGCCACTTTAAGCTTACATTTATCCTGAGAGGCACTGGCACTGACACTTGAAATATCACCACTGACAGGGCTTTTCAAAAGGGATTGCCTGATTGCACGGGGCAAGTAAAGTGCCACATTTGGGCTATTGAATCTAGCACCTCACTTGCCTGATTGGACACTTGGTATAAAATATTTAAGCGTAATTTTTTTAGCTGAGGAGCTAGCCATCTCGTTTCCTTCTCGTCTCTGCTGAGAGTTGCACAAGCACAGAATGAACGAAAGTGCAAGAACACATTTCAGTTATGCTGGACACAGGAGTTTAGGTGCGGACAAAATTCCAACTATGTCAATCAATCAATCAATTTTATTTATAAAGCCCAATATCACAAATCACAATTTGCNAAGAACAATAACTTCAGTTTTGTCTGAATTTAACATCAGGAAATTGGTGCTCATCCAAGTTTTTATGTCTATGTATTGTATAGTTTGCAAAAAAAATTGAGAGCAAGGAGGATAAAACGGACATTTTGCAAGAAATGTTGCTGCACTGACATAGTTTGCTTGGCAGCTAAGAGGGATGCCAACTCGCCCTCCTTCTTCATAAATGAAACCATTTGTATAGGTGAAAGTACAAATTGACTTTGGGTACGTGGATCAGAAATCTACCTGCTTGGGCAAGAGAACAAAAATACTAACGCTGAACACTGCCTCTGATCATGCAGATAAGTATAAATAAATATATTGGCCTGGTCGGTAGGACTCTAGCCCAATATCGGCTAATATTACTATACCTGTAGTCTCCCATACTCCTTCCATGGCCCTTGACAGTAATCTCAGAACTGGAGCTTTTCCTAAATAGTTAAGATTGGTCAAGAGGGCACGTTTCCCCCGAGGGATTAATGTACTATAACAAAGATAAACATAAACAGTAAACAGGAATGTTTCTGATCGACATAATAAATTCATCATAAACAGTCAGTATTGACCTATGCCATTATACAAGTTTGTAATATTTACTTTCCACTGTGCTTGTGTAGGTGCCCGTTCACGTAAGAGGGAGCTCATCACCATTTCCGATGACTCAGACGAGGAGCCTCTGACTCTGGTACCTGCCAGCCCTGTTTTAGTCCCGGACGATGCAGATGACGACGACGTCAGCATATTAGAGGTGACAGATAAAATCTTCTCTTAAAGTCCGCCTCCACTCACAAATGTGTTTGTCTTCTGTGTATGTCCCCTAAAATAACCTTGACAATACTGACTTGTATCTGCGGAGGTTGTCACTAGAGAAGTGTTATCAGATTCCTCTACTGAAGGGGGCAATGTCTGTGCACTTCCCTAAAACCTGAGATTCAAACATACGCTGGGAGCTAGATTAGGTATGTCACTGAAACAAAGGTAATGCATAACAACGGGGGAACAGACTTTGACACAAGACCAACAAAGAAACCTGAAACCTTCACTTGGCAGTACAGAGAGTAGAGTTAGCATTAGCATAGTGAAAGTTTTGACAGCAAACATGGGAGAGTGTGCAGGTTTTGCATGTAAACCAGACTCTATTGCTGTATCAGCCACTGCCAGTTAGCTAACAAGCTAACACACAACATAAATAAAAGATGCTAACGACACCTAGCGTTCCGATATGTCTGCTAGTATTCTGGTATACAACAGACGTCTTACCTGAGACGGGGGACAGACATATCCATGTTTCCCCTAACACTAGGTATCTTGATATGCACTGCTCTTTAATCAGTCAGCCTAGCGCGAGCAGGGAAATGAATGTGAAAGTAAATATGAAACCTACCACAAGCAGCAGATCCATACATTTCTCAATGAGGGAGAAAGAATAGATCTGCTTCCAGCTCCTTTTAAGAGTTTCTTTTAAATGTTAAACAAAATCTAAGTACTTTTAAATGTATCTAGAGGAGGACCTTTTGGTGCATATAAAAAAGACTTGTTATTTGAAGTTTCCCTGTTACTTTGTTTAAAAAAATTGAACTTTTTAGACAAGTTTAATCACTTACTTTTTTATACAGTTGCCATGTTGTGCTGTTATCAGTAGGTGCTGTCAGTAATATGAGCTGCAGAAGTTACAACAGAAGTAACATCTTTGTTTCCACTCATCAACAGCTTGTCTCTTGCCTTCTTTGTTTTCCTGCAGCCGCTAACTCCTGCTCGCAGACACGTGATTCGCCCAGCAGCAAAATGGAGCGGGGCCTCGCAACACAACCTAATTCAAGTTGTAGGTCATAGTAGCGCAACTTCTGGGGTTCCCACGGGGGACCCTGGTTCTGCCCCCTCTACCTCCAGAGATGCCAAGGCCAGCTCCTCTGCAGCAAGGCCAGCCATACGGACACAGACTCCGGTGCAGTCTAGCACTTCCGGACACACACAGCCACAACCTGGCTCGTCATCACACACACTGTCTCAGCCAAAACTTAACACAAACTCACAGCAACAACAGCAGGACGGTACTTCAGCACACACAAAAGTGGAACTCCATGCAGTGTCTATTCAAACCCCATCTACCTCCACAAATGCCAAGGCTAGCGCCAACACATCCAGAGCACCTACACCAGTACGTCATCAGCCTCAGCCTGGCACATCTGGACTTACACAGCCACAAGCTGGCACTTCAGTACACATAATGGTGGAGCCCCAGGCGAGTACCTCTACCAGTGCCACACACTATTCTTACGCAGTTGCATCAAGTTCTTCTGCAAAGACTCAAGAAAAGGCGAGTACAAGTACTCATTCACAAGACAATCCTCAGGCCAGTACTTCATCTGCACAGTCACAGTCTCACGCACGGACACAGTCACAACCCGGTACATCTACACAGCTCCAGTCCAGTGCGACTACAATGCTACAGCCCCATCTCATCCAGGTGAAGGGGGTGAAACTAGTTGTTCTTCCCCAGCAGCCGAGCATCCAAGCCTCTGCTCTCATAACCCAACCCCAGCTGCAGCTCAGGCCCCAGAACCTGCTGCAGCCTGTGTCGCTCCACCACATGCACGGCAATCTTATTCAGATCGAACCCCAGCCCCTGGCCCAGGCCCCTGCCCAGCCTCCAGCCCAGGCCCCTCAACCCCCTCAGGTGATACCGGTCATCCCCCCTGCAGTGCTAATAGCTGCAGCCCCGGAGAGACTAGGACCTCCAGAGGCAGGTCACCGGATCATCCTGGGCAGCCAAGCACCTGGGGAGGCTGTTCCCAATCCTCCGCCACAGGCTGGTGCCTCTGGTGTGGTCCTACCAGCCCGCAGCCTCCACATCAGGGTGCCTAACGTGAACTCTAACCCTCCTGTTCCACCAGCTCCCGCAGCTTCAGTCCCCCAAAATGGGGGAGAGGCCCGTCTTGTTCTGGCACCAGCTCCAGCTCCCCAACGAGTCAATCCAGCCCCAGGTCTGGTCGCAGTCCCTCCTGCACCAGAGGACATTCCCAGAATAGAGGATGCACGGCCTGGTCCCTCTGCACCACGAGGGAGAGCAGAGCAGGAGCCCCTCGTTAGAACCCTAATCACTGGTGTTGTGAGTATCACAGAAGTGTTGCATGCATTGGTATGGTCTGCTTCTCTGTTATCTGCCTCATCAGTTGGTTTATATCAAGTTAAATGATTTGAATATTCTCACCTCCTCTGTCCCGACTACATCCCGCCTGTTCAACTCTCTGTGTACCCTCTACAGTTGGATCTATTCCCAGACGTCCACGAAGCCTATGTAGCAGAACTGATCCAAAAGAATAATGTGAAAGACTTGAATGTGTAAGAAAGAAGCATCAACCTTTTTTTTCTCCAGCATTTAATATAATTGATCGTAACTGATTCAACTTGTTAGGAAACTTAATATCTGATCAGGTTTCTAGATTTGCTGCTGTGTCCTTCATATTTGTGGAGTTGAGAATCTTTTTGTGTCTTGATTTATTCAGATGTAGGTCCCTTCCTTTTTTCTTTAAAAGGATTTATTGAACTGTCAAAAGTTTAACTGAAAGTATTACCCACATTTTCCCAACTTTTAACAAATACTTTTAAGACATTTTTATATTTTACTAATATTTTCTGACATTTTGCTATTTTTTCCAACATTTAACTAAAACTTTACCTACATTTCTCCAAATGTTTATTAATTTTGTTGCAACATTTTCCTAATATATTTTTTTTTACATTTTTTTCCAATATTTTATTGATAGTTTTCTGATATTTCTTCTGACATTTTACTAATACTTTTACAACAGTTTTACAAAATATTATTGATATTGATATTTATCTGATGTTTTTACAATAATTTACTGACATTTTTCAGATTTTTTTTTAACATTTTATTAATAATTTTTCTGAAGTTTTTTCTGAAAATTTTTAAAATATCTTTTCTGGCATTTTTTCTAACATTTTACTAATACTTTTACAGCAATTTTACAACATATTTATATTTTTCTGACATTTTACTAATAATTTTCTGACATTTTTTCATTTTACTAATATTTATTATTATTATATTTATTTCTTTTAAAAGATTTATTGAACTGTCAAAGTTTTTTGATTTCCCACATTTTTCCAACTTTTAACAAATACTTAAAAACATTTTTCCATTTTACTAATATTTTCCAACATTTTACAGTTTTTCTCCCAACATTTTCATTTATATTGTTGCAACATTTCTTCCAATATTTTATTGAAATTTTTTATGACATTTTCCAAAGGCAAGACGAGTATTGACCTGGTAGTTGAACTATATTATTATGTATCATTGTTGTATTTTTTCTTACTCAAAACTAAATTTGGTGTACACTTTATTGCCTCATATGCAATAGAGCATAAATCTTAAATCTGTATACTTGAATTTGTTCTGTGTAGATTGATGGGTATTACTAGACCATGGTACATGTAACTGTGTGTATGTCTGTGTAAGCTTGTTCTCACGCAGCTCCCCTCTGTTGTGTTTCCAGTATCTGTAACCTGCTGTTGGAGAATCCAGAGTATCCAAGGGGAGATACCGTGGCAGCCACAGCAGCTCCCACCAGCATCCTACTGGAGTCTGGAGACACCCAGACAGAGGTGTGTGTGTGTGTGTGTGTGTGTGTGTGTGTGTGTGTGTGTGTGTGTGTGTGTGTGTGTGTGTGTATTTGTGTGTGTGTGTATTTGTGTCTGTTGAATCCGCAAGAGAATGAAACCTGTAGAACCTGTAAACGATGAAAAACAGAAGTCATAGGGGTCTGCGTTTGACAACAGCAAAACTATGTCAAAACATCTGCTAACAAAATCTCACACACACAACTCCTACAGTATAATCCAAGTCTCATTTATCCAGTAGTATGCTAGGTACTTCCCAAACAGACAGCTAAAAGTGAAACTTACCTATGCTCCCTTCAGTGCCAAACTCCATTGACAAAAGCACAAATTTTATCTCTCTGAACACAGGAGCTGCTGGTCCACCACTGCCTTGATCAGTTAGTTCGTTTGTGTTACTGTGTGACTTTGGTGAATAAGAACTAACCCTTTAAAACACGAAAGACACACAAAAACACAAACTAACTGTCTTACCAAGGCAGTGGTGGACCAGCAGCTCCTGTGTTCAGCGATGTTAAATTAGTGTTTTTGTCAATGGAGTCTGGCTTTTAACCCTTTGACACCTGAGCAAAAAACATGGGAAGAAGGGAATGAGCAAGGAAAGTAGAAATGAGCCAAAAAACTAGCAAGAAATTAGTAGATAGAGAAAATTAAAAACAAGAAAATTAGTATAAAAGAAAGAAAGAAAAGAAAGTGTTTTCCCCTATCTTTTTTCTTTTTTTTTCCCCTAGATTTTTTTTTAAAAATACATTTCTAAATATATATATATTTGTATTGCAATTTATGGGACAATTCTTACCAAGTTGCTCATTGCCTTTTTTCCCCCCATGTTTTTGAAAAAAGTCACACCAATTTGCTCAAAGTTCAAAGGTTTTAATACTTGCGAAAGGTGTCTGAAGGCAGCACAAGAAAAGTGATGTCTATTCTTTAATTTTTAACATACTAATTTATTTATTTTATTAATTAATTAATTGATTTTATTTTTTCTTTTAATTTGTCATTATTTTTATTTTTATGTATTTTAAAATATTTATTAGTATGTTTTTGTTTTTTACCGCGTGTTTTCATGGGTTGAAATATGTTTATTTATCATACCACTAGGACTGTCTTTGAAAGCATAATCATATAACAAATGTTTTACCTGTGTTTGAATTTTGTGTTACCTTCCCTACAAAGAAAAGGGAGGAAAAAAACAAAAACAGAACACTTTGCAACTACGATGTGATGTAAGAATTGTGCTCCGATGTTGTTCTAAATAAAAATTTAAGTTAAAAAAAAAAAAGGGGGTTTAGAGAGCATAAATAAGTTTCACTTTCAGTTCAGTTCCCCGTCGGAAAGGGCTGTAAGTTTGGAAAGTACTGAACATTCGACTGGATAAATGAGACTTGGGTTATACTGCACGAGTTGGGTGAGAGTTTGTAAACACATATTTTGCCGTCATCAAATGCCATGTCTTCTATGACATCAGTTTATCAAAAATGTGCAGTTTTTGGATTCTTCATTCGCTGTAGAGGCAAACAAGAAAAAGTTTTCTTTACAAATTAAACATTAATGCAGGGTGAGAAATCAAAATACAAGTGGTCATTTGGATGGTGAAGTATTCATCTAACATCTTCACCAGCACAGTAAGCATCTCGAACAGCGTGCATGTAAACTGAAGAACTGGAAAAACAAGCAAGGATAGATTGTTCCTCATTACATGATTATATCAGTCAATCTTAGCAGATGAAAATATTTTCTGATGGAGCTTTTCTTGGTGTCGGTCACCACATGACTCCTCACTGTTGTGGGCAGAGAATACACTGAAAGAAAAATCTACATTATGTGAGTGTTTCACATGGATAAGAGAGAAACTATGGCTTTATTTGTACTGTTCTTTTAGCAGAGTACTCTACACACACTCATATGAAAGTACAGAACAGGAAAGAATCTCACCTCAGCTCTCAGACTCACACAAAACAGCAGATAGTTCACAAACACACCCTCGGTCTCTGCTGCCAAGAAACCTGACGGTTCAGCTGTTCTCCCACCCACCCTGCAATCGGAAAAAAAGCCTCATGCGTCAAAATCTCAGTCACAGTCATTTTTCTCTTCATGTTTTGATGACAGATCTATATTCATCTTTCAATCAGATATCTCAGTGTCTGTGCTGTGTTAATGCTTCTGTTACGGGTCTCCTCAGGTGACAGAGGACCTGTTTGACTATGCCAAACTTGGCTCGGTGGGACCTGAGGCTGTGATGCAGGCTGCCGACTTGCTCATGGCAGATTTCAGGATGCTCAGCTGTCAGGACATCAAATGGGCCCTCAATGCTCTGAAGGGACACTATGCAATCACACGCAAGGTACCTGTGGTCTCATAGCACACCCTGCATCTTTGGGAATGCAGTTACAGTTTAATCATTTCTTTGCTTTTGTGCGCTTTTTAACAAATTTCACCCGCGCTCTCCCAGGCCTTATGTGAAGCTCTGAAGAAGTGGCAAGATTCAGGCGACCCCTCAGGAAAGAGACGACGGAGCAGAGCCTCCTCGGAGCGCTGCTACGTCGATTTCCATTTTGAGCACGGTGAGCAAACTTTTATACTCTGTCTGTGTGCACTCTGCTGCTGCTGCTCACTGAATGTGTGTACACTTTTTGTTCCTTCGCTCCCACAAGCCAGTGTTTGACAATAAAGCCCTGCTGCTGTTCTTTTATTTGCAAAAGCTTCAGGAACAGAGTTTGACTGCAGATCTTGCAGGTGCATCATGGGAGGATATTTCAACACTTTTTTTTCTGTTCAGAAATCTCAGGTTTCAGCAGCGTTGTAGTAAAGCTGTTTTAGTTAACTGTCAAACCTACCTTCGCCGGGCACTGGATGTCTCACTCACAAGGTTCCTTTTGTGTTTCAGGTTCAGTTAAGTTTGAAAAGAGGATGTACTTCTTGGAGAATGACCGTCGCTACTACAGGACGTACAACAGTCTGGAGGCTTCTGTGCAGAAAGAGCTTTCGTTCTATCAGCAGAAGGCCAAGGAATGGGCAGAGGTACATACACACACACTCATACACACAGGCACACATTTTCCCCACAAATACAGCATGCTGACGTCATTAGCACAAGCCTATGGCATTTTACATTGTATAAATTAACCTAGCAGCTAATGATCTTTTCCTCTTCTCTTATAAATCCAGGGACAACAGCAACATTTAACAATATTTTACATAATTTGGCTCCATTACAACTCACAACTGTCTTATACCAAACATGTTTTCCAAACAAATACAACATGCTAACGTTATTAGCACATCACTCTACAGCAGGACACGTTTAGATAACTCAGATAAGTCAGGGACAATGTCCGACAAGGTGTGCGTTATCAAGAAATATAGACGACGGGGAGCACATCGGACAGTTGCCTCCAGAGTTCGTTAACCCCTGATTATGGTAATAATCCTCAGTGGCATTATCCAGCTTATACCATGGTCACTTGCAAAATAAAAAAACCCCAAAGACGATTCATTTATATTTTTATGCGTGTTGAGATCAAAATCCAAAGTTTGTTACAAGCCATAACTTAGTTTGCCTGGTAACACCTGAGGGTCTGACTAATACCTGGAGCAATCATTACCCTCCCATAAGATTCGTAAGCAATAGAAACGTTATTCACTGCTCCAGTAAATAGGATGAACCTCAGATACGACTTAACAACAAGAGGTATTTCTCACCCACTCAGCTTATAGAACCCCTTGGCTTACCTATTAGTCAGAAAGCTAACGTTATGCTAGCAAGATTCAGAGTCAGTAACATTGCGTACAGTTGACAGACAGTAAGTATAATTTGACCGTATGTAGCTTGTGTGTTGCAGTCACCACCCTGTGTTCAAAGGAGGAGGCACTAAAGGACGACACTCAGTGTTGGAAAATGATTCTGCTTCATAATGTGTGGCAGTGACTTGTAGGTGGCTTAACCTGTTGCTATGGTTACTCATTTTAGATACAGGTTGATGCTACTACTTAGTAGGTGACCATTATCAGGAATTAATGGACACCCTGCAGCCAATCAGAATTTAAAAACGAATCTATACAGACACCAGTTATCGCCTTGTGCTGCTCAGTTACTGTACGCTACATTTCTTTAACCAGAGAATTTAATAGCAGACGCTGACCTTGTTCCACTTAGCAAGGCATGGCTGCTGTCAGGTGTAGCACAAACACACTGTTTCTAGGAGTGTAGCAAAAGTGCACGTAACATCTCACAGTTAACCAACCTCCTCTCTCTCTCCAGCACGAGGACTTCCTCCTGGCTCTGCAGGTCAATGAGGATGAATACAAGAAGGTAGGAAGCTCACAGACCTCGGCCAAACTGATGTAACCTTCACAGTGCATCATATTCATCATTATTTTGTGTGAAAATTGTTCCTCAGTTAAATTTCCAAAACATTTATTCTATGACAACACAATATAGAATAGTGCTGTGGCGTAAAGACCAAATGACTGTAGTTTGAAAGGGGTGTGCTTGTTCGAGATAGTGTTGGCTGGCCAGTCACATGGTGGCTGCTGAGTGTATAGTTAAGATGGTTACATTAGTATTATTCTAGTTACTCTAATAGTAATTTTAAGACCTGGTTTAAAATAAATCCTCCATTATTTCCCTCAGAGTCAAACAGCTGAATTGTTAATATTAATATAGAATATGTTGGTTTGAAGGTAGTTTAACCGTTTAATCGGCTTTATTACCATGCAGCATCTGACACTTTTGCTAACTCTGAATGAATAATTTTTATTTCGGTAATAGTTTGAAGCTCCAGGCTTATTTTAGCCTATCCTATATTAACCAAAAGATAACCCAGAATATCAGCTACAAAGGAATAAATTAATTAATAATTAAATACATAATATGCTAAATTATAATCCTCAATTCTTTTGCATTTTGATCATTTTAAATCGTGATAAATTAGCATTTTAAACTCACTCACTTACTCAACAGAGCACTACACAGTTTGAATTTAGCACTCGGCCCATTTCATAGTTTGACTCCCAAACCTTAAACACAATTGTATTTTACACTGGTTCTCACTTTACATGATTCATAAATAATCAACCCTCTTTTTTGTATATTTTATTTTAGCTTTTCAAATTGTACAAAGCACACAGTCACAAATTGACAATACACAAACATCAACTTTACACTGCGAACGCTTCAAAAATAAAGTAACAGACAATAAAGTACATTGACACGTAACAATGCAAATAAATGAAATGAAATACTACACTACAAAAATGGGGGGTGGGGGGTTTGAGAGGGAGGGTAGTCTTATCCTCAGCTGCATGGCCTCTTATAATACTAGTGTGGTGAAAATATGGATGGGAGATTTTCCACATAAAAAATAAAAGGTTGCCATGTTTTATAGAGCGAGTGAATCTTATTCTTTAGTGAGTAAGTTATTTTCTCTAGAGGTGCAATCCAACAGGTAATGGGAGATCTGACTTCCCTCTCATTGCAATACATTTTTGCAAACTGATATTAGACTTTAAGAGACTGACTTAAAGGCATACTTGAGGATCCACTGGAAAAGAGACTCCATGGATTGTGGATAAAGCATCACAGATCCCCTGCCAGAGGCCTTGTAGTTTACTACACTGCCAGGTGGACTGAAGGAAAGAGCCCTCAGTTATACCATATCTAAAGCAAAAGGGTGAGAAATTGGGGTTGAACCTGTGAAGCTTGGAAGGGGTATGTCCTTCTATTACTAAAAAATATAATACAGACAGGAAGGCTTTTGTTCACAACTTGAAAAAGGTATTTCCTGTGTTTTTAAATACACAGTGTCTGGAAATGTTAAGGTGTAAGATGCTATAAACAGTGGATTAGTTGATTCACAATAAGCTGCTTTATGCATTGCCCTAAGAGCTCTTTTGTTAAGTGTAATTATAGGGTCCATAATTGTTTTATATGCATTTCTCCAAATGTCAACACAGTAGGACACATATGGCATCACAAGTTAACAATACAATATATACAAACACAGGCACAGATTTGACATGAAGGTTAACAAGAAACCAAGAGCTGATTATTCAGCTTAACAAAGAGGACTGAGGAGAAACCAGGGCTGGGCGATACAGACCAAAAATCATGCATCTGTATTTTTTGGCTAAACTGTGATACTCGATATGTCTCTGTGTTTTTTAATATGAAGTATTCGTAGTAAGTCGAAGCCTACTCTTTTCAATTTCAACACCATTTAAGTTCAGTTTTATTTCACAGTTAGCCCTGATGCCACCAAACACCATACATTTTCTGAAAAGACAGTCCCTGAAAAATGTAGAGAAGTTTAAAAACCTCTGAGCTACATGAACCATCTCTGTGTGATTCTGTCTCCAGGACGGCCAACTGATCGAGTGTGGCTGCTGCTTTGGGGAGTTTGCGTTTGAGAAGATGACGCAGTGTTCAGACGGCCACCTGTTCTGTAAAGAGTGCCTGGTCAAATACGCTCAGGAGGCAGTATTTGGCTCCGGAAAGGTACACACACACACACACACACACACACACACACAGTGTTTTTTCTCACGTTTGAGTAGAACATAACTGTGAATGTTGCCAGGCAACTATAAATGAGTTTCCCTGTAAAAACCCAATGTCTTGCTGAGCTGGAGAATTAGTTTATAAAAGGATGTGACAGTCAGACATGTTTTTTTATTGTAAAGCTATATTTTGCAAATCGTATGCAGAAGATTTTTTTTGTTTGATTTCAAAAGTCTGTGCAGGTTACAAGTCTTTTTATTCTGCGCTGAAATGAAAGGAATCACATTTATTAATCTGTAACACTGTCACAGAACAAGGCAAGCAATAAGCCTATACAAGATTTGAACAGATTTGAACAAAGCAGATCTTTAATCACATATAGATTTGTCAGTTTATTAGGTAGGCCTGTGTAATGTAATGCAATCCAATAAAACAGTTCTGTAATAACTCCTCTGTGGTGCTGCTGCTTCATCGTTATGACACTGTAGTTGTGCTGGATTGAATTGTAGTGAAAGATGTTTTTAATTTTTACTCTACCTCCTTTTACATACGTCAGTTTGGACTGTGATACATAATACATTTGGAGCTCACATTGTCCATACGTGTGTGTTGCTGAGTGTTGGCTGAAGGCGGTTGTGTTTGTAATTACTTGTGTGTGTTTATTTTGCAGTCAGAGCTGAGCTGCATGGAGGGGGGCTGCCCGTGCTCGTACCCAGTGTGTGAGCTGGAGAAGGTCCTACCAGAGAACATACTGTGTAAATACTACGAGAGGCAGGCGGAGGAGGCGGTCGCTGCCACCTGTGCTGATGAACTTGTGCGGTAAGAGTGTGTGTGTGGATTCTTTTACTCCTTGCTGAGCACATTTTTTTTCTCCCGTAATGTTTCCATTTTTAGCAGAGCAGCGATCAAATGAAAATGATTAAATTACCAATTAATTGTTTCAGTCAATTTACAAGCAAAAAATGCCCAAAAATCCCCAGTTTGAGCTCCTCAGATGTGAAAATGTGCAGTTTTCTTCATGTTTAACAAGGTGTTTTTATTAGTAATTTAATAAATATGTACAGAGTATTAACAACAAACAGAACCAGTAAGGACAAAAAGACATTCCCACCCACTTATCAACCCACTTGGGTAAATCAGAGATGGTGTAATGCAGCAAGAGCAGTAACGTCATTGCAGCAGATATCGTGGGACATTTAAGCAGCAAAACTAAAATCTGTAGTTATAATCTTGACAGAGGAAACAGAACTAAACTTTTAGCTACTGAAAAAAAAAACAGTGAAGTTATGCTGCTCCTCGTGTGTAAGTATGCACAGCGTCTCTCCTTACAGGGAGTCGGACGGCAGCTCTGCTCTCTACGTTCACATTTTAAATAATGTAATTAATGTTTTCTCATTTATGTATTATTTAACTCACCAGCAACCCATCTGTGTGTCCTTTTATGGGAAATACGTAGAGTATACGTGCGTTATGAATCTGCTAATGCAGGTGCATCTTACTATCTCAATAATGTACCCTTTAAACAGCAGGAAATACTAACGTAAGACCAGATAATTTGTTGGTCAGTTGTGTAATCACTTTCTGCTGCCTCAAAATATCAATTCACCAACAGTTCGTCTGACCACACCTCATTTTAAGACCTACACACCCATGGGGGCACATATAGGCGTGGAGCACACATTTGGTTCTTGCACAATGTGGGCGATGGGTGCGAAAATGACAAGTGTGTCGGTTTGAAACTACCAGTGACAGTTGAGCTGTGTTGTGCGCAGCTTTGCACTGGGTGTAAGACAGAGCCCATAGTCTCACTTGTACTCAGACCAGTGCGTTAATGCTCCACAGATCTTCCTGGATCGATGTAGTAAAGTTTTTCTTGATTGCATTTTGAATGTCAGTATGTATGCCTGTGAACTGATGGTCTAAAGGGGATCTGTTCACTCATAAGGGACCTGAAGTCATGTTTGTCTGTTTCCTCACTGTGGGATTCTTTTATCTGTGTCTCATGTACAGCTGTATCATAAATTTCACTCCCTAACCCTCCTTCCTGTCTGGCCTTTTTTCAGGTGTCCGTTTTGCAACTTCCCAGCCTTGTTGGACAAAGACATGTCTCTGTTTAGCTGTCCCAACCCTCGCTGCCGCAAGGTCAGTCCCACTCTGTCTTTATCTAGTTCATTAAACACTTTAAACTTCTGGGGGAAGCCAGGTCGTTGTGTTGCTACTGCTCTTCCTCTACAGACCATAACTGTAAAGGAATATGTAGGTTAACACTCTGGCTCTTGCACCATATATGCATCATCTCCTGTAATCACATATAGCTCAGAGTTGAAACGACTGCGACTGAACCTGATTTTAAATTGAACATCATGAATAATTCAGCCCGTCGTGACAGTAAAAACCTGAGAGCTCTGTGTGCAGCAGCGTCCACATCAGCATACATCATCTCAGTGCGGCCTGGACATGAGAAAGAGATCAAGTCTGTCAGGATCGAAAAGATTGATGAACACTTCTCTGCTGATGATGAAATGGTTCCATCTGGCGAGGTCGCCACCTCTGTCTCCCTCTCTGTTTATCTCAGGGCCTCCTCCCTCTGTCTGAGGAATGCAGGGGGAGGCGTCGCTTTGTGTCTGCCAAGGCTGTCACATGGATTCCTGTCTAAAATCTCCATTATTTGGCAGAAAACACACACAAACACACCCACAATCATATTCTGACTCTCACCACACAAACACAACTCTCCCTTCTTTCTCCTGATGCGTCTTTGTCTCCTTTAGTTTCTGATCTTGTGTCTCACACTCACTGCTGACACACACACATTCCTACTATCACTACATTCCTGCAATGGGGGAGAGATCAACAGCCCAACATGACAAATGTGTGTATTCACCTCTTGGCACACTGACACCAGTCCTTCAGTATACACCAATCAGCCAAAACATTAAAACCACCGACAGATGAAGTGAATAACATTGATTATCTCATTACATTACAGTGCAATGTTCTGCTCTGAAACCTTTGGGCCTGGCATTCATGTGGATGCCACTTGATTCACTCCACCCACCCAAACACCATTTCAGTGCAAGTATCACTCCTCATGGCTTCGACACTGTTGGCTCCCCCAGCTGGACAACACCCCATGCCATGCCACAAAAACTGTTCAGGAATGACCCGAGGAATGTGACAAAGAGCTCAAGGCGTCGACCTAGCCTCCAAATTCTCCATATCATAATCTGATGGAGCATCTGTGGGACGTGCTGATACCCCACCTTGCAACGCACAGGACTCGAAGGATCCTCCGCCAACGCCCTGGTGCCAGACACCACACGACACCCCCAAAGGTTCTGTGTTCATGTCTCGCACACGACACCCCCAAAGGTTCTGTGTTCATGTCTCGACAGGTCAGAGCCAACTCTGAACCAAGGAGGCCTGAACATGGTTCACGGCTGTCTCTGCTGTACCAGCACGTACCGTGAATACTCAAGCAGATTGGTATCTGGGGAATTTGGAGACCAGGTTGATGTCTTGAGCTCTTCGTCACATTCCTCAGGCCATTCCTGAACAGCTTTTGCGGTGTGGCATGGGGCATTGTTCTGCAGGGGGGATTGGGGACGCCACTTTATGCAAATTAGCGTAACAGAAGTGTTCACCTACGTCACGCATATCGTCGACTTAGGCTTCTTGCACTCATTTCCAAAATGCCGGCTCCAGTGGTTGTATTGCCTATTGCGCTGGCTGTCTTCATCCTTCTTCGTTTAACAAATCAAGAGAGAAGAAACGCAGCAAATAGAAAACGCATTCGCCGCCTTCTTCTCCTGGTCGATTTGTTTCAGGTATGTCGAATAAAAAAAAAAAAAGAAGAAGAAGAAAAATAAAAACATTTTCACACAATGCATCCTGGGAAATTCAATTTCCCCCTCAGTTGAGATGGGGTCATAAGTGTGCATCACACAGCCCTTCAAATTAAGTGGGAATTTTAAGGGCTGAAAAGCACTTCCCTAAAATTTGGGACACCCTAGCCCTTCGCAGGAACGTGCCAAAACAAGGGCTAGGGCCAATTTTGAGGGGAAGTGTGAGCATTGGGACGGTGTTTGGGTGGGTGGAACATGTCAGATAGCATCCACATGAATGCCAGGGCCAAAGGTTTCCCAGCAGAATGTTGCATCGTTACAAAATGCTTAATGTTATTCACTCCGCCTGTCAGTGGTTTTAACGTTTTGGCTGATAAGTAAATGATTGATTTATATTAGGCCCATATATTATATAGTGCTGAAATTAGTAGTCTCTAATCAGTCCAGGGGTTCCCAAACTTCTTCAGCTTGAAACCCAGCTTGTTACATATTTGACGGGAAATTAATCACCATTATAGACACAAAAATTGGAAACATTTCTTAGTTTCAGCTTCCCAATGTTATGATTTGCTGTCTTTCTGTTTTCATGTCGTGAATTGCTCATGGTTGGACAAAAGAAGTAGTTTGGAAATGATACATTTGGCTCTGGGAAGTTATGATCTGCATTTCTGACATGTAGACATGAGATCAAAACAACTGATCTTAAATATGTTTAATGCAAGTTTTTAATCTTGGCTTATACAAACACTGAAGTTCAGTAATGTGAACATTGTAAGCAACCAATAGCTGCGCTCTCTCTTGCACCAAACAGGAAGCAGTGAGCCGGGTAGACAGTAAACATGGCAGAGACTCATGGCGCAAGAACATGAAGAAATCTTCGTTCTCTTGTACTGGAGAAAAGGAGGAGAAATTGGTGGGGTTTGGGAGGAAATAATAGTATTTCATTCTGCGTGTATCTGATCCGCCAACCGGCACTTAGTTTAGTGAGAAATCTTTGCCTCTCATTCTCACAGCAATCTCCAGGCTAGCAAGCTACATGCCAAAACGGCTTTTAATGTTTTATCAGGCGTCTTTTTAAAAAAAAAAAAATTTTATGCCAGGGCCTCGCCTCCCTCCTGACACTATTGTGCAAGGTCAGTGGTTCTGGGGAGTAGTTTATTTTCACTATCTGACTAAGAGTCATAAGAGTGACTATTCTGATCAAAACTTTCACTTCCTCCATGGTCATCTCCTCAACTGTAGTCAACAGCGATATAATTCTGGTCTTAATCATTCCTAACAACCAGAATCTTTTCAGATAGAGGTCTCTGAAGTTAAATCTTATCAAATGGGTGCAGTGCTTCGAATGAAATGTGGAGACAGGTCTGACTATGTGAGTCTAGCAGTTTATTAGCGTAGAACCAGAGGTAACGTCTTTTTATATCTTCTTCCTTGATAAATGCCACCACTTACATAACTCACAGTGCAACAGAGATCTGATTGTTAAGCTAGTTGCAGCTAGTGTAGACCTGAGTACTTCCCAATATCTAAAAACGCACTTTAATATGTTCCCCTTTAAGCTTGTTAGTATTTTATGACACATTTACATAACTCTCTGTCCGGCAGCACACAGAGATCTTCTGTCTCTGTGTCACGTCACATCTGCTGACTTCACCCAGGCTCCACTAGTTACTCTGGCAGGAAAGCAATCATGTGTTTTTTAACACCAGTTTGCCTGCTGTGGTTTCTTCATTAACCACTGGACGGTGAGAAGGTCCTTCTGTCCCAGTAACATCTTCACTTGAAAGCAGCAGAGCCCTAAATGTAATCTCATAAACGTCTAAGCTGTGTAAATGCAAAACGCTCTGCACAGATAATTTGTCGTGTCTCCTGCTGTTCTGTCAGTTCACCTCTAGGTGGAGCCAGAGGTTCACAGTGGCTGCCCTGCAGTGTGTCTGCACAGCTGCATCCCATTACATACTCACACACACACACCCTAGGATACAAAAAAGTTAGCTATGCTCCAGATATCTTTTGGGCTGATCCTTTTCTGAATATTAAGATAAAATCTAACAATATCAGCTGCATATTTAGATCAACTATTGCAACATGTTTTAGGTCTTATGCTCAATGTTTGACATCGAGGCGCTCATGCTTTTTTTGGTAAGTAAGTCAAGTGCTACAGAAAGTCGACACAACTTGCTTCCTCTTTACTGTGTGGAGAAATCAGGATGTGAGACTGTGGCTGCTCTGGTGTGTGTTGTCTGGAGATTCTGTGTTTCCTCTCTGTGTGGTCGCAAACCCAGATATTGTCACAAGAGCATCCGTAACACATAGATCTTTATATTATCTTTCTTTTCTTTGTTTCTATGTATGCAATATTTTTTATCCCGCTCCCCGTCGGCATAATCTCAGTTGAAGACAGTTGTACAGTCGGCCCGCTCCGCCTGTGAGCAGGGAGGGGCTTCATTATGTAACTGACACACTTCTCTGAGCCCACCCGCCTTCTGCCACACCGCCGCCTCATTGGCCGGCTGCACGCTCCACTCCCCTCTTACTGGTCTCTCACTGGTTGGACACACTTCTGCCTCCATTTCAAATGTGGTTCAGATCAAGTTTGACCCAGATTCTCCTCCCTCTTTTTTTCCTTTCTCCTGCTCCACACACACACGCACACACACACTAATGTATTCCACATGTGGTTATGAGGACATTTGGACGGGCTTGTTGCTGGCCTGCGTATGATTACTTCATGAGAGTAGAGGAATGTAAAATGTAGGCCACTGGAAGGCTGTCAGAGTGCAGACAAGAGCTAGGATCAGTGCGCTAGAGTCTTTCTGCATGTATTATCACATCTTGATTGCAGTAAAAGCCGCCTCCCTGCAAACACACAAAAAAAACACACCCATGTACACATGCACTCTCACCACAGCCCCCCAATCAGAGGCTGTGCAAGCAGCTCGCACTGCCTTATAAGGGCTGCTGCAGCCGGCTGCACCGCAGGAGACGAGATAGGAAAAGATCCAGAGGAGGAGAGGCAAGGTATGAATGAAGATGGAGGAAAGTGATGCTGTGAGGGAGGGGATAGGAGGGGAGGAAGGAGGGTAGGACCCAAGGGAGAGGAGAGGAGAGCAGGGAGTGGAGAGGGAGGACAAGTTAGAACAGGATGGGTGGAGTGAATGAATGGATGTAGAAACTGCTTAACATGCACTAATTCCTCGGTGCAAGTTGCACACATTGCTATCATGTGCGTGTCTACAACCTTTCAGCCACATGATGTGGGTTTCGTTAATCATTGGCAAACTTTCTGGGGAANCAGAGGGATGTCGTATGCTGTAAAGCCCTGTGAGGCAAATTCTGATTTGTGATATTGGGCTTTATAAATAAAATTGATTGATTGAATTGACACTCACTTGTGTTGAAATATAACCCCCATGGTGCTGCACTCACTTGTGTTGAAATATAACCCCCATGGTGCTGGCGGGAGGCGGCGGGGAAGACACGCCCCATGCAAGGGTTGACACCCGACGTCACGGGCTGTATTTTTAGCCACGCTATAAGAACTCAGGTGTGTTCCTGCCTTTCAACAGCTTGTTAAACATGTCCCAGACACACACACGCTGTCACTCTCTCTCATGCTGTTCCTCTTCCTGGTCTCTAGGTTACCACTAGGGGGCGATCATTCACCGCTCTGCCTCCCGTCCTCCTCCCCTCCTCACTCTCTGCCTCCAGGTCTTTGTGTGATCTGGCTTTTTCTGTCCAGTTCTGCGCCCTCTTGGCTTGCACATAACCCCTCCAGTAAAGACCCACGTTTGACTGATAATAGAAACCAAAGAGTCTCATTTTGCTTTGTGCTCATGCATCTCTCTGCTCGGATACGCCCTTATAAATCAGAAGCGACACAAAAATGTGAGCACAGTTGGTCTACTTCTCATCTGTCTTGTGTTAAATAACGACTCTTCCTTTGCTCAACGCTACTACAACTTAACTTTGAAGGTCCTTCAGAGAGCTTTTAGGCGTTTCCATCCGAACCGTTCCAAATGCCAACGAAAACTTCAGCTCCTCCAGCTCAGCTCCCCACCCTCTGGCTGACCTTGCACACACACACACACACACACACACACACACAGAGCTGTCTCCGTGAATATTGTGAGAGCTACAAGCCTGTGGTGGCTGAAATAATAAAACAACACACAGCGACTGAAGGATGTGCAAAGAGGTCACAGGACGTCAAGGGTGTGTCTCTGACTGAGGTTAAGGGTCAGACTGGAGGTTGCCATGGAGATTTACATCACACTGGTGCTGCATCAGCTGTCACATGCCACGCTCTTCAATATTAGATGAGCGGTTCAAATATTAATGGTGACACCACTTAGCTCAGGGTTAGCAAGGGAGGCAACCCTTAGCTAACACGTGTGTGTGTGCAGTGATGCTGTCCGTGCCTAACGTCTCAGGGCTGACAAGACAAGGGAGGTTGGAGGTTGGAGGATGGAGTTGCTGTTTCTAGGCAACCAAGCAGTCAGCGGCGAGCAAATCACACTCTTGCTGCAGTCACACACACATTTGCAGGGAGAGCCACACCTAGTCGCTGTGTCTGTCTGCAAGTCCAAGTCCCTGCAGTGGCAGCACCAGCAGCATATAGAGCAGACTCTGACTGCAGGGCTCCTCTTATTCAGCAGGATTACTGTGAGACGAGGAGCAGTGATGGGTGGAGGTGGAAATGTGGGATAATCTCCTGATGTCTAATGATGTATTAAAAGAATAACAAGTGAATAAATGTTAAAGGAAACAATTCACTCTTTTTGTTTTCTTATTTTTTCTCTCTCTTTCTTCTCTTCTACATAATCGAGACACATTTATTTATAATTGCTGTCTCGTCTTTTCCTTCAGGAGAGCTGTAGAAAGTGCCATGTCCAGTGGAAGCAGCATGTGGGGAAGACGTGTGAGCAGGTCCTGGAGAGGGACGAGATTCGCATGAGGGTGCTCTTGTAAGTGTTCTCAGGGCAGGGACACATGTCACGTCTTTAACAGCCTGGAAGAGGCGAGGTCGGGCGCTAGGTGCTGCTCTTGTGCCTACTCTGTGCCAACTTTAAAGGGTGTGGAGACAGGTTGTGCCTGACTTTGCTCAGCCACCATAACCACCACGGCATCATAGCCTACTTACCAGAAATCCCGGTGTCGACTGTTTTTTAAGTAATAGGCCTAAAATCTTTTTATTTATCTAATTATCAACCGAAATTTACTTAAAAAGCAAAGATGTGGTTGGTTAAGCTTTGATTATCAGAGGGTGGGTTTCTCTTCACCAAAGGTGCACAGGAACGTCTGCACCTCTCTGATCATCCACGGAACGAGGTTGAACGCTGACATTTTCACCGTATAGTGTTGGATCAGTGTGCTAAGGCGTGACAAAAAAAAACGGGACGTATGGAGCGGTTCTGTTGGTACCAGCCACAACCTTTGACAACGGAAACGCAAAAATAACCGTTGTAATGTGTAACAAACTGAACTGAACTGGACCGGACTGCTTGGTGGAAACGAAGCGGCGTTTTTGTTGCAGGCCCCTGTTGATTTTCTCTGTTATCATTGCCGTCCCCTCTGCTCCTCGCTCGGAGAGGATGCTGGGTAAACAGCTCAGTTTCCCAGACAACACTCCAGGAAGTGGATAAGCCGGCTGCTTCCCGTGGCCCAGCAGGCCCACAGGCAGTACTTCCTGTTTTGAGCCGTGCTCAGATCTTCTTACTTCCTGGTGCCGAAAGAGACAGGAAGTGGCCTGGTAGGAAGATCAGTGGAGCAGGTCTGAGCGGCACGGACATGATGACTTTAACAGGACCTAACTAAAAGAATCACGATGGCAACATCAAACCGCTTCAGATTTTAGGGTTCGGTCTCTTATAAGCACAGATGATCAAGAGCTGGGAGGGGCCTCAGTAAACGTTTGTTCAGAACAGAGCTGTAACAATAAAGATAATTATTATTTTTATATCAAGATATTTATTATGAATATCATTCGATTCCTCTGTGAAATTATCCACTAGTGTCAATGAAAGGTAACTCCAGCACACTGACAGTTTTGATCCTAGTCACATCTTCTCAAGGTCAGAATATTTAAAAATGGTTACCACACCCATATATACACAATCCAACCAGCCCAGGGTGAAAAGCCTCTCAAAAAGATTAATAGTTAAAGTAATACATAATGAGAACTCGATCAAAATCAAATCAAACATAAAAAAATTGAGAAAAAGCACAGTTTTAAGCTATGTAAAAGGAAACATTAAAATATTCTACGTGACAAAAATATAGAAACTAATGCATATTAATCAACATACATCATATTTCTCTGTTAACATACACTAACATGAATGCATGTTGTCGTCTAAACTATGGACAGCTTATGAACAAGATGCTACACAGGGTTAGCAACCCATAGTTTAAACCATGCACTTGAAGTTAGGAATCGAGGTCGGGACTTTATAAAAAGTTAGCAACAGCATGCCAGACTGTAAGCAACATGTGTCCCAAGAGGAAGCTACGAAAATTGAGGAAGCAGGGCTGAAAAAAATGCAATGATAGTGAGGTGACACCCCAGTCTGAGGTATGCCCTCACTTTTAAGCCCCAGACACACCAAACCCACATCAAAGAAGTAGTGGGGACGAAGGCCGACTCGTCCAAAAAGTTGTACCTGAACAATCCCCAAGACTACAGCCAGTGACCAACTAGCACGTACATTCTGCACCTGCATGCAAGGAAATAAATCTCCATAGCAGCAAGTGGCGGTACTCTGTATTCATCATTCAAAAAGGGAAACCGCAAGACCGACAGGACGGATTCAAGACGCTAATTAGCCAGTTAGCACATTAACGACACAACCTGCTTGTTTTTTGCTAGCAAACAATAACACAAACAATTACAAACTGTTGAAGAGCTCATTGGCTAAAAACATCATTTTACCTCATATAACAAGTTTGGTTTGGTCTCACTCTCTCTTGACTTGAGGCATTTGTTTACTTTCCTCACTTCCTTTCTCTTCTCATGCACTGAACTGAACAGCCAATCACAGTGATGTTATTCACCGACAGGCTCTGCTGGCTCAGAAGCCAATTTAACATGCTGTATCAGCTGAAGAAAGGCCGCCTAGGGCCGATGAGATACAGCCATGTGAGACGCGCTGCAAAAACTAGGGCAACAGACACTGACTAATGGCCTGACATTGACCGACGACTGACTGTCACCTTGGTGTGTCAGAGCCTTCACTTGCACTGGCGATACATTTTACAAACAGTAACAGAAAACTGCGCAATATACCTTTCTGAGTCCACCAATCCCGTGCTGAACCAAAGCTAAACATCAGGCAGGAAAAATGATTAAAACTTAATGATGACAGCCATGAGAAAGACGACTGGTTAACAGTGTAGCACCAAGGGGATCTGTGCCTCAGTGGGCTGATTTATTCTTGTGTCCCAGAGTCATGTTGACTTTATGATAAAGCTGCAGCAAACAAGTTGAATGAAAATATTTCACAGGAAAACTATGTGTGTTTGGCCCTGAAACAAACCTCTGGGTTACGGCCTCTTGTTAACGCTCACAAGGAAAAACTAACAGGAACCTGAGCTGCAGACTAAATTTCTCATTTCACTACAAGATTAAAAAAAACACAAGGACGACTCTGGCCTTGAGACTCTGAGGAGAAAGGTCATCTGATTATCTGCAAAGAGTCAGATGTGTTTTTGGCAGCGCTGTTATGTCTCTGTCTCACTCTCGTGCTCATCAGTTTGTGTTTAACCCTGTCTGTCCATGTGCTGCAGTGAGGAGCGTATGACAGCAGCTCGGGTGAGGAAGTGCGTCAAGTGCGGGACGGGCCTGGTCAAGTCGGAGGGCTGCAACCGGATGTCGTGCCGCTGTGGCAGCTTCATGTGCTACCTCTGCAGAGAGCCCATCACCGGCTACAACCACTTCTGCCAGCACGCCCGCTCTCCTGGCGCTCCCTGTCGACACTGCCGCAAGTGCTCCCTGTGGACCGACCCCACGGTAATCTCTCAGTGTTCTCTGCCTTTGAGCTTTTATTTTGAAGATAACAGCAGCTCATTTCTGTTACAGTGTGTTTTCAGATTTACTGGTGTGGTCATTCACACATTCAGTCCCAACATATTTCCTTTACCCTCACAATCATGCTCATTCACTCTCCCTGCACTTTGACCCCTGACCATCTGACACTGTGGCCGCCCACAGCGACATGGCCACAGTATCACTGGCAACCACAAGCAACAATTAGACCCTGAGTAGTTAATGAGCTGGAGATGCTCCAGTAGCAATAGAGAGCCACCAGAGCTGGCCAAGAGCTGGTCTCCAAGGCTTTGCCAAGAAATGGATGAATACTGGTTACCAGAGGGCCATTAAAGGGCTGGTGAAGGGGTCGACTGCCTCCTCATTATTGAAAGGTTTCTCTCATCAAGATGTGTTCATAGAGTATATTATAATACAAGGATCGGAACTGTCTGTTTTATAACAGTTTAGACCACACTGGCTCTTCTTAAAACAAACTGCAGTCCCTCCACAGCAGCTCTGACCTTTCTGCAGACTGTTTTCTCCAGACTCAGACACAACAAGCCTGCAGGTTAACAAAGGCAGTGTTGGCCGAAGTCTGATTTATTCTTACGCATTAGAAGGTTGAGGTGTAGCTACTGTACAAAGACCAGGACACTTCTCTCAATTAATTATCTGTGTACCTCAAGAGTTCACTTGACTTTGATAAAACAGTAAAACAGTTGTTCCTTTATCTTTTTTGAAACACTAACAACTTCTGTGTTTGTTTCTGCAGCAAGACGATGAGCGAATCATTCAGGAGATCCAGAAGGAAGGAGAGGCAGAGCTGAATAAGAAAACTGCAGGTCAGTACTCACTGTTCAGCTTTGAAGGGACAGTTCTCCAAAATTAAAAACACATATTCTTCCTCTCGCCTGTAGTGCTATTTATCAGCCTATATTGTTTTGATGTGAGCTGCAGAGTGTTTGAGATGTCAGCTGTAGAGATGTCTGCCTAGATTACACTCGGCTTGTGGTGCTCAAAACGCCAATAACTGCCAGCCTACACCCGTCAACTGTATCACAGCGCAGAAGGAAGCGTGCATCTACTCAAGGACGAGAGGCTCATGTGTGTGACAGCGTGAGATGTAAACATTAATGGCATCCTCTTAAGCTGTGCTTTAATGTTAGCTAGCGAGCAGTAGATGCACGCTGATTTATTTTATCATCTGGATGGTTTGGGAATCTGACTGTGGAGTTAAAATCCAAACTTCCTTGTCTGGTTCAGACAGCCATGAAGGTCATGAGGAAGGGGAAGGGGAAGGAACACCAATCCCTCCACACTGTATGAGCGGTCTGTTCTCAGACATGCACAGAGAACACTGTCTGAGTCTTCCCACATTCTCCTCGCTGAGTACGAGCTTTTACCTTTGAGCAGACGATACAGGAGGCCCAAATTTAAGCTGAGTGTCATCTACTTCCATTATATCCGAGAAAAGACAGACATCTCCAACACTCTTAAACTTGCACCAAAACTATCTAGATTGATTAATGGCACTGCAGGTAAGAGGAAGAATGTGTTAAGGGCCACTATGAAAACTGAAATGAATGATTTAGTTGGAGCTGTTGGAACTATTAATTATTGCTCAGTGTTTCTGTCCCGTTTATCATCTCGTCCAGTGTTTTTTCTTCACCCTGATGTAGAAATGTGGTGAGTTATGTTCCCTGGCAGGGAAACGTTGCACTGCAGCAACATTATTCTTCCTCTCTGCTGCTTCCTCTTTGTCTTTTCAACCATTATTTATTCAGACAAGTTGGCTGTTTACACCATAAACCGGCAGCAGTTGCAGGAGTGTTTCCTGTGTTTGGTTTGCCTGGATGCGTTTGAGGCCGGTTCGAATCAAACCTGCAGGAAGTCTTACAACATTTCAACAAGCTATCAAACCGTACAGGAAGATCTGCTTCATCCATGACTTCTTATTTTTTTCTTCTTCTCTTAGATAATTCAGGGAAGAGGGTCGGCCCTCCTCCAGAGCCCATCACTGATGTCAAGCGGCCACGTGTGGGTCCGCCCCCGGAAAACCCACCCAACCCGAACCCCGCAGCCCCTCCTCACCCGCAGGCGGTACAAGCCCCTCTGTTCGTGCCTCCACGTGCCCGCTACCCACCGCCTCTACCCCAGGGCAGGATGTACGTCATTCCCCGGCAGCCCCCAGCTGCTTACGTGCCCCCCCTACAGCACCTGCCCCCTCTGAACAATAACAACAACAACAACCACCACCATCACCACCACAATCCTCCCATCAACCCTCATCACCAGAACATTGACATGATGGACCTGCCCATGCACTACGGACCGCCGCACCGCTACTACAGACGCTTCTAATACACAGACACACTCGCTGCAGTTATACTTCTCATTTCAGTGCTGTTTTCGGGATCTGATGTGATTTTGTATCTGTATCGGTGGTCGTCACCGCTTTCTACTTGTTCTCTGCATCTGTTTTCACAGCTCGTGCGTGCTTAGGCAGATTTCGGACCTGCCGCTCAACGCATCGCTTTGTGTCGAGCTGATGAAACACACTGAAATGATAAGTGAACTGTGGACATACACACTCGGACACTTTGCCTTCTCCCGCTGAACTTGGGACTTGATTACGAAATGGATCCCCCGTTACTTGGTTTCCTTCTTTTTCATCTTTTTCCGTTTGGACAAATTTGGGGTTGAACTGATGAACAGTTTAGAATCTTGAGACAATTTATTTCCAGTTTATACAGATATTTTTGAGTACATAATTGAAAAAAAAAAACAGTTAGCATTCCCTTCTGTATCTTTTGTGTAACGTGTGAGACCACACAGTTTTCTAATAAAGTGTTAAGTTGACACCGTCCTGAGTTTCTGCTTCATACGAGTTTAAACTTTTGTTTTTATAAAAAGCAAAATAAGGTCATGTGTCTGTTCTGACTCCCTTCCTGCTTCTCTCTGTCTCTCGTTGAGTCTCTCGCTCCCCCTCCTCCCTCCTCTCATGCAGAAAAAGGGGCTGACTCATGATAACTGAACCCCCCCAAGGCTGTGGACCAATCACATGACAGAGTGGGTGCTTTCTCCCCGCCAATCACAGAGCAGCGACGGCCAGGCTTTGTGATGTTACAGAGAGAGGGGCCTTCTTTGTGCAGCCAAGTGTGCTGTGAGTGTGACAAATCACTTTGCTACACACACACTCTGTCACACACTCATAGCCTCTCGTTTCTGCGTGCAGACTATAAAAGTAGTACAGCGAACCCCCGTTATAGCCCGGGGGTCCTAATGGTTTTAGTCATGGGTGGTACGAGACAGACTGTGTTTGTATGAGAGCCAGAATTAGACTTTAATCACATTCAGCATCTTCTAACACCAGCTGAGCCGTCATGAATGGAATGATGTGTGTTGTATTTAACAAAGACACATGAGGACATGGAGGGGCTTCCATAGGAATATGAATCGTGGAATTACAGCAGGTTATTACTGAGTACGTCTGGCATCATAAGACAGCAGAAAACATTTCATTTGAGTGTACTAAATCCTGGCATAGCATTCACTGAAACTATATGACAGAGAATATGAAAGATGTGTAAATTGAAAGACAGCTTATGGCTCCTGGGCACTTATTTCTCCGACTACAATAACACCACATGTAATTCCTGTGGAGGGCAACCAGTACATTTGAAAAACTCAACAGCAATGTCTCTTTCCAGAAATCATGACCCGGTTACTCAAGATAATCCACAGACCTTGTTGTGAGCAGTTTCATGTAGGAACTATTTTCTTTTCGCCTGTCAACCGTATCACTGCACAGAGGGAAGCATGTCCTGCTAACTCATCAGGCCCCACTAACCAAGCTAATGCTAAAACTCAGCCAAGAAGGACGCCATTAATGTTTACATCTACTCTCGTCCATGAGTGGATGTATGCTTCCTTCTGGGCGGTGATGCAGTTGGGAGGTGTAGTTCAGTAGAAAGAATCGGGTCATGACTTCTGTAAAGAGACATTGCTGTTGAGTTTCCAAATGTATTTTTTGGCTCTTTGAGCACCACAAGCTGAGTGGCATCCACTTCCTTTGTATTGGAGAGAAGGCCGATATCTCCAACACTCTGCAACTCATGGTCATAAAATGAGAAACTGATTTAGATGCAGAGTGATTGATTCATGCCTTTATTTCAAGTTACATTTAGTTACAGTTCCTGTTACATTATGAATTGATTTTAAGCTCCTCCTCCTTTTTTACAAAGCCCTACATCAGCTTTGACCGAGCTACATTGCTAACTCCCTTATTAACTATTTGCCTCCAAGAACACTGTGATCATCTGCTGCTGGTTTATTGGAGGTTCCCAGAAACAGCCTGGAGAAGATCGGGGATGCAGCCTTTGTCAGTGACGCCCCAAAGATATGGAACACACCTCCTATAGATATCAGGGAAGCTAGCTCGCTAAATATTTTTAAAAGAAAGCTAAAAATGTATCTGCTCAATTTAGTCTTTAACTCACTCTGACTTTCCTCATACAGGTCTGAACCTCTTTCATTTTACACTTTTACTCTCGATTTACGCTTCATGCTGCTGGAACTCCTTTAAAATCTTACTTGGTTTTATGATTTAGAGTTTCATGACTATGATTTTATGACTCAGTTCTGTTTTATGTCCATTTTGTCTATTTTCATGTGAAGAACTCACTGTCTATACTGTCCTTATTGTAAAGCACTTTGTGGTGCATTTCTTGTATGAAAGGTGCTATGTTAATAAAGTTTATTATTATAATTATTAAACCAAAGTACTGAACAATTCAGGGGATCACCAAAGTCAGACAGATTTGTCCTCTGGGGAACATGGATATCTGTACAAAATTTCATGGCAATTTGTTGAGTAGTTGTTGAAATTTTTAGGGCTGGACCAAAGTGATGGACCAACATTGTCATCACTTGAGCCACACTGCTAACATGGCAAAAAGAAAAAGGTAAAACAACAAATACTGATATATCCTGACCTATGGTCCTCCAGAAACACTCGACACTACACTTAGTACAATGCAGCGCAACTGTGTCTTTCATTAGACTCTCCCTGCCTGGTAAACATTAATGTTCGTTCAACTCTCTGCCTCCAGTAAACACAAGCTTCCCTGTGAGCCCAAGCAGAGATGACCAATGTCGACATTTCCTCTGACATCAATATGACATCAATATGACCTCAGACCTGACAAAGCCACAGCAGACTACTGTTAACATCACTTTACTCGCCACGACAAATAAAATGATCCTAATGTGTAAAATACGTTCCCATTAGAGTTTGTATGAGTGTGTGTGACTTCCATGACCGTCATAAACATGGTGACTGCTCAGCTGACTGTATTAACCCTCTATAAACCCTGACCTCAACCTGTGACCCTTCACCCTGACTGTCACTGCTGCTCTCCTGAGGACACACAGGACAGAGCCGTGATGAGCCTGGATCCCTGAAAACAATCACCTCTCTCTCACTAAACCACAGAATAAGAGTTTTGTTCCTTTCTAGTCCTTGAACACACCCCAGGGCCCTCCAGACGAGCGTGTGGGTCATGGATTACAGTCGGAGAGTCTTATAGAGTATTATCTGCTAATGACTCATTTAATTCAAAGAACAAAGGACTGGATTAAGGGACGTGATAAGGCTCAATAAAGGAGACTTCTGGCAATGCAGTGCTGTCACTCATACACACTTGGAGGTCCAGCACACACTCTGATATAAAAAATGAATATGCAGTTAGATGAAGATGGATTATTTAGAGTTAGAGACCAGAACGTCACTAGAGGGAGGTGTAAATGCACTCAAGAAGGACAGAAAACTGGTTGAAAAATCCTCTTATGTTGAAGTTTACAATCTTAAATCATCTTATCTGATCTATATTGTCATCTGTATTATATGCTTTTATTTTGAAAGTCTGTGTCACTGTCAAACAGCAGCAGACAGCTGTGAGAAAGACGATGAGGATAAAATTATTTACTCAGTCATACATTAGCAATGTGGAAATATTTTGATTTCAAAGAAAAAAGGGGTTAACAGACAAAACAAACGCCATTTGTAAGCAATGCGGTTGTGACATAAAAACCGGAAGTAACGTTACCCGCCTGAACTAGCATCTCATCCTGCAACATTAGCTGTTCTATTTCAACAATATCAGTCTGAAAAATGTTTTTGCAGGCTGAAGTTCAACTATACTATTCTGTCGGGAGATGCAGTGACTTTAACCAGTGGTGAGTAAGAAAAATAATAGATAATACATTTAATTTGTTAAGCTATGAGTAGAGGAAAGTCCACCAACGGCTAGGCTAATTTTTGCTAGGTTAGCATGCTAAAGCTAATGATGGGAGACTTGCATAAAAGTATTGACATGTCTGTGAACCTTGACAGTTTTTATTGAGCTGAATTTTATATCTTAAAATATATTGTTATTAATCCATGTTTTATGGCTGTTGGGAGAAGTTTTACTTAGGGGTTTTGAGCCAGATAGACCTGAATTTGTGGGGAAAAGCTCTAGTTTGGTTTAGCTTCTGCAGTATTTGTGGGGAAAAGCTCTAGTTTGGTTTAGCTTCTGCAGTTACACCTCCAGAACACTAGTCGGCAGCGGAGGTTTCTGTGAAGTGCTGTAAANTGAGCTGAATTTTATATCTTAAAATATATTGTTATTAATCCATGTTTTATGGCTGTTGGGAGAAGTTTTACTTAGGGGTTTTGAGCCAGATAGACCTAAATTTGTGGGGAAAAGCTCTAGTTTGGTTTAGCTTCTGCAGTTACACCTCCAGAACACTAGTCGGCGGCGGAGGTTTCTGTGAAGTGCTGTAAAGTTTAGTTGATTCAAAACACACATTAAACACAAATTAAACAACACAAGTACACAAATCAGCTTCACTATAACTCGCATTATTCACAGACAAACACTTGTCTTTATCTGGACACATTTTCCCCACAAATGCAGCATGCTAACGTTATTAGCACAAGCCTATGGCATTTTACATTGTATAAATTAGCCTAGCGGCTATCGGAGATTTCGTCTTCTCATATGAAGCCAAGGACAACAGCAACATTTAACAAAGGTAACGGTACAAAATTCGGCTCCATTACAGCTCACGAGCTTCATTGACAAAACAACTGTCTTATACTAAACACGTTTTCCAATCAAACATAACATGCTAATGTTATTAGCACAAGCCTATGTCATTTTACATTGTATAAATTAGCCTAGCAACGAGCGTAGATTTCTTCTGCTCATATGAAGGCAGGATAAATCACACACAAGACTTAAAATGCTATTTTTGTGGAGGATTTATTAGCCACACAATTTATTGTTTATCTGTGAAATTACAGTAGATAAAATAAGAAAAAAGAATTGATATAATATCATGTCATGATGAAACTTGTGATTTACACCCATAGTGAACATTATACATGTTAGATATCAACATGCCGACATCGTAAGAGCATTTCTCATTATAATGCCTTAAAGGATTTTTATTTCATCACATAAGCATTTAGCTAAAAAGCACTATTTGTGATATTTTAACAGAGTCGGGCAATATGACTATATGTAGCCTGCCGGAAGAAGTTCTCAATTTTTTTAAACTATCAGAAATATAACCACACTGTTTGTATCAAAATAGTCATCTTTTTAATATGTCTGGTTTTATTAAGCATTGGCAGCAATGTTGCATATTGATAAGCATGACTGCTTTATGGTAATATGGAATTTTTATGTGATTTTTTTTAGTCAATGTGATGTAGCCTATTTGTCAGGTTATTAACTTGCGAAGGGAGACTTCCGGATGCCACTAAGGTTTGTGAGCTCTCGGTGGTAGGCCTAAGCTACAATTTTTGGAAGAAAAAACAAAGTAAAACTACACCTCAGACCCTCACATCGCTTGCACACTGGGCATCTGTCGGGAACAATGGCAGCTGGGCCAGAAGAGGCCAACACGTTCCTCTGTAACCTTTTGGAGGCTATCCAGGAACCCAAAGATGACCTCACCGAGCATATTGATAAGATAACAGCTGACATTCAAACCACATTGATCAAGATAGAGACATCGCTCCCCACGCTCTCAGAACAGGTCCAGGAGATAGAGATACGAGTGGGTGCAAATGAAGATGATATTTAAGACACGTGCCACCACGTTCATAAGATGGAGAAACTCATTAAACAGCCCAAAGACAAAACTGATGACGTGGAAAACTGTAGCAGGAGATCGAACATCAGAATATCGAACGTCCCTGAACGGTCAGAAGGTTGTGATGTGGTAGGATTTTTGGAAACACTCATTCCCCACTGACAAGGTTTTTAACTTGCAGAGTTATCCAGCAACTAATTTTTAAATATGTTATTATATATCACAATATATACATTGATGTTACAATATAAACTTACATACAAAAGAGGATTTTATCCATATGGCCTACACCCAATCTCAGAACCCATTTTCTATCAGTCTGACAACAATAAGCCTCTGGGGAAGACAGCCAATAATTTCAGGCTGATCCGGTTTTGCCAGCGGATATCAGAGCCAAAACTTCCTCTTCCATGCACTGGTCATTTTGTCTAATCTCTGTAAACAGGCATCTGCATATGAATACAGACACAAAGAGCACAAAGCAGTACTCATTGTCAGACAATAGTTGATGAGTTGCTAAGATTGTATTCCACCTAATATGTTTCACCTCTCCACACAGACTGTTTACCTGCCATGCAAACGGGATACCACTCAGACTGCAAACAGACTTCAAATGGACACCAGAACACCACTGATACCAAAATCTTGTCCCATCGCCTGCACCAAGCTTGTTTTTCCCAGGGTAGGTCTTTCTTTTTATCTCTTGTTATCCAGTTTTATCTCTTTCATGCAGTAAGTAAGTGTCATTGTGTATGAAATGTGCCTTATCTGTAAAATAACACTGTTCTCCATTCACCACTGAATACACACCACCAGTCCTCCCAGTGAATAGACTGGTGTGAGTCTGATGCTCTGAATGGGTTTGATGAGATAAATTCGAGAAGCATTTCTGTCTGAAAAGTCCTGGAAATATGAACCAGACATGACCTGCATATCTGCCGGACACCTGAGAGGGACAAACACCACCTCTGCTGCAGCTTCCTGTTTCTGTGAGAGCGTGACTGTAACAGCACAATGTGTCCACACACACAAACACACATATTCCTGTTTTATATGTGACCGGGACAACCTTCACACCCCGAGAGTCACACACTGTGTATGCCATGCGAGTGTGTGTGTTTGCATGCATGCATATTAAAGCCCTCTGCTGCCTCGTCCTCATGGGCCGCTGGTGTCTGGCAGCATTTGCTCCCCAGGCGGTTTCTGCCGCTCCACCTCCACTGGCACTGTTTGTGTCTGTTATTGTTTGTGTGTATCTTTAATGAGTGTGTGTATATTTAATGAGTGTGTGCTTTCACAGCTGCGCTGCTCAGTACAGCTGCCGGTAAAGTCTTTGTAGGATGTTTCATACCTGCCGACTAGTTAAAAACTCATATGCTCTTTGTTAGTTTTTGGACTTTAAGTCTACGACAGATGTGGAACAGATCTGCAAACACACAAACAAATTCCACAAATTAAAAAAATAGACTCACGTTGCAAATCTGCAAGTGTAGAGATGAGATTCACAAATAAAAACTGGATCTACGTCTACGTGAAGATTTATATTTTCATCCACCTAGTCTGTAATTCACATGTTTCTTACAATTTTATACTCCATCTAATAAAGGACGGAAGAGGAGATACCCGCACACCAATGCAACTTGGCTGGACAGCCACAAAAAGGTTCACAGGTTGAGCTCAATGCAAAAAAAATGTCAATGTATTTAGAAGATCCATGCACAAAAAGAAGAGTGCTCAAAGTTCTGCTTTACAGAACAGATAGAGACACATGCAGGTTACTACCAGATGTGATGAATCAGTCAGCTGGTGTCACTAATTAGATGATCTTCGTCATATTTTGTAATTGTTTTTTTTTTGTGCTGCTGCTGTTTTTATTCACTTTTTATCACGTTTTACACTTTGAGCACCCTTCTTTTTGTGTACGGATTTCCTAATTGAATTTTATTTTTTGCATTGATCTCAGCCTGTGAACCCTTTCTGTGGCTGTCCAGCCCAGTTGCACTGGTGTGCAGGTATCTCCTCTGCCGCTCTTTCTTGGTTGTCCATTGCACCGACGCACCCAAGATAAACCTTTTTGTTGCCCGCATTCTCAGACTCTTTTAGTGACTTACAGCTCAGAGGGAACTCATTCAGCGGCTCCTCTGCGGCTCCTCTGGCAGCAGCACAGCGTCTCTCCCTCTCCTCTCTCGCTGTGCGCACACTGGAGTCGATGTCGTCAAGTGATTTTGTCATAAACCTTTGGTAATATAAACCTACGTGGCGCACGCGGCTCGACAAAAAACTCCATATATGTGAATGTGTGATAGTTGTGGTGTCATAACAGCCTGTCACAGGTTACAGAGTGATGATTAGAGGAGAAATGGCAGAGCATAAAGGTCCAAGTGGAAAAACAACTCAATTATTTAGGATTTTACTAAAAGAAGGAAATCACCTGTTGATTTATATATATAGATCCCAGGGGACATTTTTTGTATTTGGGAGCTGTTTAAATGTGTAAGTTGTGGTAGATTTTATTTTGTTGAACTATTAATATTGTAACAGAATCTGAGTCTCACTCTGAGTTACTGTTGTTGTAGTTTTTACTGACTATTTGAAAGCAAACTGTAAAACTATATCACTTATTTTAGTGCAATTCTGTTTTCTTAAATTGATAATTATCATATATGTTTTTTGAACATTAAAGCATGTAAACATGTTCTAGTAGAAAACCACAGCACAAATATGAGCAGAATAGGTCCCCTTTAAGTTAAACTGATTTCCTGATCCCTGCAAACCCTCACTGAGGTTTTGAAATGAAGTCTTTATCCTGCGTAGCTTCACTGTTTAGACAAGAAAACAATGAACACATCTCATTTTGAAAATCTAACCTCTGGATCACCACCACAATCCTAATCATTTGCAAATTTGCCTGAGGCTGCTCTGGCACCCAGCGTGTCATTGTGAGCACGTTAGCATGCTTACGTTAGCATTTAGCTCAAAGCACCTCTGTCTCTACAGCCTAACAGAGCTGCTGTCATTTTTAAGGAGGAATGCGTTGCTATAATCGGCAACATGTGGCTTATTTTTAAGGTGTAAACACGTCCTCTGACACAACACACATAGCAGATGTGAGAGTATGCCTGAAGCGCCCTCGCTGTCTCTGATGACTGATCATCGGTCATATTGAGTCAACCTGCTTTTCATCCTGCACGGACCCATGATGCTCCTTCACATCCCCTAAAGAGATTACTGACTGACCCACTGACCCACTGACTCACTGCCTGGCCACGTGAGTGATGGAAAGACACGGGTGGACGTAGATTTGATTAGAGCGAGGAGAGCCGGTAGAAAGGCGCTTAGATGGAGTGGATCTGCGCACATACATATATTGTCTACAGTGGAGAAGATGGGAGGAGTACAGGAGGGAGGACAGGGAGCAGTTCAGCAGAGTTTGTCCTTGTGCTGTTTCCTCAATGATGAGGGCTTTTCTGATCAAAGGCAGACGCCCCCGCCCTCCTCCTTCTCCTTCTGCTCCCCTGGGCTCCTCATCCCTAACCCCCCTCTAAGCTCAGTGCGCCCCCACCTACTCAAACCACACAAGCCTCACTGGACCTCAGTCAGGCCGCATTTTGGATGTAATGAAGGTTTTTGACATTTCTGGCCCTTGACGACGCCACACACTCTTTGATTCAGACCTCTTCGCTTCTGGCAGCTGCTGTTTCCATGGCAACAAGGCGGTTGGTGGAGGTGTGTGTGTGTGGGGGGGGGGGGGGCTCAGATGTGGGTGGAGACGGCGGCCATTTCGCACACAGCCTCTCCTCCCCCCCTCTTTTCACTCGTTCATTTGTTCTGAGTTCCAGCCGGCCCTCTGCCTGCAGCCTGACACTTTACCCACAAACCACTGCACCCATTTCTGGGATCTGGGTCATATTTTGAGTGACTCATCTTTTCAGCAGAAATTGTTCAGGAGAGGGAGGAGAGGAAAAAAGGGAGGAGGAATCAGAGGGATGGAGGGATTGATGGTTAAAGCAGAGAGAGGGGGGAGAAAGATTAGGTGGGACATGAGGCAGCAGAGGGGAGGAGATTAGGTGGAGGGGGGGTGTGTTTGTTTTGCCATGTTGGGTGTTCCTCTGGGATCTGCGAGCCTGACGGGTGGTGGTGGTGGCAGGGGTGGTGGGGGTGGGGGGATTAGAGACCTGCTCTGGAGGCTCCATCATTACATTACCACACTGAATGGTATTCATGTGTGTGAATCTCCGAGAAGGGGAGGGGGGGGTGCGTTGCCCTTTTTCTGCACTGAGAATAAATGTTTCGACACAAAGGCTCTATTGAGGAGGCAGGAAAAAATGTGTGTTTTTCCATATGTATGTGTGTTTGTAAGTGGGACAGCACATGGACCCACTGCGGTCAGAAACTGGCAGCAGACCAAGCGTGAAGCACTGTGATTATGTGAGAAACGAGCAGAGCGGAAGAAAAGGCTGTGATTTCCAGAGCTGCGCAGGTTTATGACTATTGTAGTGTTTGTAGGTGGAAAATCATCATGTGAGAACAAACAAGAATGTAGATCCTTAAAGGGATAGTTCAGTTTTTTGTTTTTTTCTGTATCGTATATTACATACAGTAGATGTCAGTCATCATACCCCCAGTTTGCAGAGGCAGGCTGGAGTGTGACATGGAAGCTAAGCAATCTAATGCTGTTGACGGGGTCAGCAACAAAACATATTCTAGCCACCTAAAACAAAGTGGCACCTAAAAAAATCAATATCAGTTGAAGTGTACGCTACATTTAGAGGCCGTAAACATGCCGCATCTTTACCTGCCTGGAAAACCTGAGGTCAGGCGGTGGCTTTTTTTGAGCCAGCTTTCAAAAGCATGGCGGTAGGTTGCGTCTAGTGTGGAGCTGATCAGTCTCACCAGTCTCCAGGCGCTGTTTATAAGCGTGTAGGTCTATGGTCTGTGGGAGAGATGAAAAGCTCTGCTCTAACATGATCAATTTTGTCATATTTACCACAGACTGATGATTACGGAAGAAGGTAAAGATATCTGTCGGCCGTGATTCGTTGTTCCTCATCTCATGGCAGCACTCCAAAAGCTGAAATCAGTTTATCTCAGGGTACAGCCATCATGCCCTCAGAAACAGGCGCTTAAGGATGGCATCGCTCTGGCTTTTAAGTGCACCCGCCGTGCATCCACATTTAAAACAATGAATTTGAGGGTGCAAAAAAACACGGCATGTGTCGGGCTTTTTAGAATATTTGCAACACTGTACCTTGCTGTCAGACAGCAGTTTCCAACAGGACAATGAAGCCATTATATCGCTCTCTACAAAGCCAGACTCCTTTAAGAAAAACAGTGCTTTATCATCGCTGAACACAGGAGCTGCCTCGGCTCGCACCAAAGATGGATGATAATACCTATATCAGATGCCAAGATGGCGCCTATCTATTCCAATGGAGTTGCTCACTTGGTGCATGCGCCCCTCTGTTGGGGTACCTAGCACACAGATCTGGTACTAAAAGGTGGAGCTGTGAACACTGCAGTCTGATTGGTCAATAGAGGACGGTCACTCTGCTCAGGGCTGAGTTGTGTCTGGTTTTGAGGCTCATGTAACCACTGTTCATACTGTGGACAGTTTTACATATATTAGTAAACTATAACTTTAAAAAATTAGGAAGTTTTGCTGCCTCTCACAGCAGCTGGAGTCTGAGAATTCTTTTTTTTTAATTCACTGGGCCGACTGCCGGCAACATTTAAGGTGGAACATTAACTTGTAATGTTACTCAGTGACCATTACTTTTGTTTTTATTGTCTCCCTTAGGTGAGTACACCCTGGACAGGTCACCAGACTATCACAGGGCTGACACATAGAGACAGACAACCATTCACACTCACATTCACACCTGCGGCCAATTTAGAGTCATCAATTAACCTGCATGTCTTTGGACTGTGGGAGGAAGCCAGAGTACCTGGAGAAGGCCCATGCTGACACAGGGATTACATGCGGCTCTCCACGGAGGGGCTCCCCCACCCCGGGTTCGAACTGGAAACCCTCTTGCTGTGAGGTAATGCTAACCACTGCACCACCTTACTGCCTCTTGATAATTCTCATTTTAAAACAGTGACGTTAAATAATTTGCTAATTAGCTACAGCTGATAAAATCTGTTTGTGCCAGTTGCCATTTCAGCCTGAGTGTGCTTGCAACTCTTATAATTATATTTTCTGTATCGGAAAATTTGTAGTTGAATGAGGGGAACACTCATCAAGAAAGGACAAAGAGACTTTAAGCGTTCCAAATCCCAGTTTTATTGGTCGTTGGATTTCAGGTGAACCAATGGCACGAGAGAGAGGTTAATCCACAATATCAAAAAAATTATACAAAATAATAATACAAAAAGAAGTTCCAGTTATACAAAGCAAAGATGTGGATCCTTTTTTTTTTTCATCTTTTATTTTCCTACTGCCCAAAAACTCAAGAGTAAGGCACAGTCATTACCACATGTTTACCCTTCCACATCCGTTTGTCTAAGCCTCGGTCTCGGTTACCTCGGAGACACGAGTTTCTCCGGGGACAACCGCTCCTTTTATTCGCTTGAGATTCTCAACCCTTCATGCCAAAACGTTAAAAACTTCAGAGAGAAAATTGGACGGACTTGGTGAGGAGCTGGCTACAATCATGTATCATTTTATAGGGCTACGATGTTTGGTTTTTCCGTACTGATTTTCACATCAGAGGAATGTTTGATGATGGAGATAATGGATGGATGAGCCCAGCAATTCAGGGCTCAGCGCCACAATAATCTTTACTGTACTGTAAAAATCAGTAGACAGAAACCATACTTACATGTGTGGAGAAGCTGAAGGGTAGAGAATCAAAGGTGGGCGCATTGTGCTACACGACTGCATAACAGACACTTCAGTTAAATAGACGACAAATTCAAAGTCTGCTTCTTTTCTTCTTTTTTAAACATATCCCGCCCTCGCTGACGAGCCAGGAACATAAAACTCCAACAAAAACAAACACAATTTGGTCACATCTCATTACGAAGGCTGTCGTGACACTCCTCAAAGCTCAGACAGAAATTAAAACTAAAGACGAAGCAGGTTTAAGTAATTAAGGGCACTCTTTCAGCACCTTCGGTTTCATGGCAAGGCTCTCAAGTGCAGGGGCAGGGACGCAGTATAAAGCCACTATCTGTTGGTCCAGACAGTGCGAGATGCTCGATGAGACTAACAAATCTGAACACGTCATGAGTTAGTAGCACCAGGTTCCAGTTGTGTGTGTGTGAGATGATAGTTTGTTAATCCTGTATCAAAGGTTTGGTCTAGATAAAGGCTGAGGTCTAAGGTTTGGTTGAGGGATTCAAAAAGCAGCTTTCAAAAGGGTCTATAAATCATTTCACTCCAGTTGCTATGGTTACCTACTGTACCCATGATAATGTCTGTGCCTTGGACATAGAAAAAGAAATCCAACTGTGTATCAGGGAGTGTTTTTTTAAATCTTCCAGTAAGACAGGTGAGTGCAGTAAACATACAGTATGTGGCCGCACCATTTCTATTTTTAATTTCTTTATACTGTTCTCGGGACAATAGGTTTAGTGTGTGGAGAAGAGGGGGAGGAAGGTTAAGTGTTTTAACTTCCTACATCCTGTCAAGGAAGCTGTAAAAGAAGGAAAGGACATCAAGGATGTTAAATCTTGCATTGGAGCCAGACTGTAGTGCCATTTTGGCACACCAAATCACACTGTAAGCCATCATAACTTTGCTGTTTCACCTTTGACTGAAAAATCAATTCTCTAAATTAAAAAACACACTTTACATAATGCTTACTGATGGTTTTAATCTAATTATGCACGCTTGTTTTCCTCTTTATTGGTCTCCAAACTGATTGCGGCTCTGTCTGTCATTAAGGGAACAGACTGGGAACGCCATCTCCTCGTTTACGACCTGTCATTTTAACAGAATCATCTGTAATTTGTTGCTCTTTAATAAGCTAATGTTTGATATACTGGTTGATATATATTTCCTCAGATAGCTTGTGTATTTTGAGTCCATTTTCCCCACTGAAAGAGAGGGGCACAGAGTAGCTTAATTTTTTTAGACGACAATAAGCCATAAAATTGCAATACTCAGAAAGGTTAACGTTAGCTAGCTCTTTCGATAACGTTTACTATTGTTGTTAGGAGGTGGCACTAATCAGCAAGTTGTATACGCCTCTGTAAATCTGGACCTTGATCACTTAAGTGACCTGCAAGTTACCGATAGCCGCCTGGCTATAAATGCAGTCTGGTCAGCGATAACAGGTCCGACCTGCCCCGTTCGGTCGTGCATCATGGTGCAGCCATTTTGGAGCAAATGGGCTTGACTTGAGCTATGATGTGTTTGTAGACCAATTACAAGGAAAACAAACGCACACATTACGATATAAAACGTCAGTCGACATCACGTGATATAATCAGGTGATTTCAGTCCAAGGTGAAACACCAAAGATACAATGGTTATAGTGTATGTCGTGCCCACTTTGACTCCAATAGAAGTGGCACCAAACTTTGACGTCATATCCTTTCCTTCGTTTATCGTTTCCTTGTTTTGGTCCGGGTAAAAATTTCCCTGCAACCAATGAGAACACAGCTAGAGAACAACACAGGAAACTGGTTTACATTTGAATATCTTACAGTTGAGATGAATAAGAGTGGGAATGGGTTAATAAACCCGTCAGTTACATCATCTTCAATATCTTCATCATCATCAGATCCACTCCAGTTATACCACATGGTCATCACACAGAGGCAACGGCGCCTGCTCATGAAAACAAACATACTCGGCCTGGTCTGACAGAAGCAGTAAATCTGTTTTCTACAGGATGCAACCGCACAAAAACAGACCCACCGTCTCCGCCTTGTATATCCAGCTAACAGGAAGCAGATTTTATCCGGTGGTGGTGGATCTGTTTTGGGAGATTAGATCAGGTAGAAGCAGATCCAGCAGACCAGGTCAGATACCATAAATACTGCCACCATGTGCTGCTCACACAGACAATAGAGACAAGTGGAAAGACGAGGGGGGTCGAACTCAGAGAGGAGGGGGCTCTTTAAACGTGGCTCTGCTCTGCTCTGGGAGAGGGACGGCCCAATCGTAAGGCGAGGAGGGAGTGTGTGGCAGGTCGAGCAGCGAACCAGATCGGAGCAGAAGAAAGTGCACAGCCCCACGGTAACTATGGCAACAGATAAAGGTCGGCGCTGCAGAGCAGAGCTGGGAAAGGGAGGATAAAGGGAAGGAAAAGGGAGGCAGGAGAGAAAGGAGTGTCTCCTTCCTTTCGTCTTCTGTCCTCCCCGTTCTCTCTGTGCAGTTTATCAACATATAAAGTCAGGTTATAATATGAGGAACAGGACAGGAGGGGGAGTGGAGGGTGTGGATAGGTAGATGTATGGACGGGTCGTGCTGCGTCGCCACACTTCATTCATCAGCATCGCAGCAGTGGGCGACCGCATCCCCGCTTCCCTCAGTACTCCCAGAGTGTGGCGGTTTCCAGGTCATCAGCGTTGGCCTTCAGGACACCAGCGTGGTCACCACGCAGGTACTTCCCATCAGCGGCGTGGCGGACGGCCAGCTTGTTGTAGTCGCAAAACTCAAAGAGGAAGTCGACGGGTGTGTCGCTGCTGCTCACCACCGACTGCTCATTACCCACCATCCAGTATTTACCCGTGGAGTCTGCAGGAGGAGAGGAGATGGAGTTGAGTTGGGGGGTGTCATGTGGCAGAAAGGTGGGGGAAGGGTGTGAAAAAACGGAAGAGGGAACAAAAGATACGGCTTAAAACTGCTTTGTCTGAATTACATAATGCGAAGGCGGGGAAATTATCCGAATCAAATCCCTCTTTTTGGCCCAAACCTAAGTCCATAATGAGAGTTAATGATTTAATCCCTCATATGCCTGCAGGAGGCCCCTACACACGCTCAAACAAGCTTTACCTTCCTGCTGCCTGTGGAACAATGCTGCACATGTGCAAGTTTACATCCCAAAGTAGCCAAGATGTCCTTCAGCAAGAACATTTTGTGGACACAGTCCGAACAGGGATGGTAAATGAATGTTATGCCATAAAGTGCCACTGACACGTATGTTATATGTCACACTAGAGGCCAACGCTGCTGTGTTACACGTCACGCCTGTCATGCTGCGTTTGTCCCTGCAACACCTCATGCTATCTAAATCACTCACTGGGGGCGGCATTATGCGGGCGTGATTTGGTTCTGTATAAAAAAGACAAGGTGGTGTAATGAAGTGACTTTGTATTCGGTTAGCTAACACGCTTAAACTGACCTTGCAGGCTGTAGGCTCCATCTCTGAACTCCAGGGTGAAGTAGTCATAGGAGGAGCGGTTGGAGTCAAGCGTCCCTGTCACCTTCCTGCAGCCGATGAAGCCGTGCTCCCCTCGCAGCACGATGATGGGGCGGTTAATCAGCTTCATGAGAAACTCCTCGGACTCACCTGGAGACAGACAGAAGGCACAACATGCTTACTGGAGAGTGTATAAATTACCATAAAGACACAACAAAGCTCAACAGTTTATTTCACTGTGGGCTTAAATGACTGACTTAAATACATTTCATTTAAGGTTTACTATGCAGGATTGTCGTAAACATGCTAATGAGCAAATGTGAAAGTAAAAGCCGACCCCAGGTTCACTCTCGTTCGATGTTTCGCCTCGCTATATTTGCATTTTTCAGCGCTGTCTCTCTTGTACGCCTGGTGCTTACAGCCTGGCACCTGGTCGCTTCCTTTTCATAAAGCCTCAACCTCACCTGAGCGCTGTGGGAGCACATATCAAGTGCCGAAAATAAGAAAATACAAGCAGAACGCAGAGTCTCTGCAGATAAATACACCACCACACACTTCTAGTGGGTCATAAGTGATGACTCAGAGGGATTACTTCTCTACAAGTCTGGTTTTTAAAAAAGAAATCCTGCATATTATACCTTTATAATAACACGTTTGGCTACAATATTTAAAACACCACAATCTGTACATTAAAAACACAAAGTTGTGCATTATACTGCAGCTCAGTCTTTGAAGTTAAAATGCTGAGTTTTCATACATCTCATTAAAAATGTATGCAAAGCAACTTGGCTTCAAACGTGCCCTAAAAAGACCAGTGTGGCAGCCAACAGCTCCCTCATCAGAAACTGCAGCACAAAGTAAAAGCTTGTGCTTTGATCCACTAATGCCAGCACCCAGCGCCCGCCTTATAATTGGACTATCTTCTGATCTGCTTGCTGACATGACGCTCGTTACTTTGCAGCCATGAAAGCGGAGGCTCTAATGGCCAGAATCTCTGCAAAGTCTTCACATTGGCTGTTTGTAGCATCTGTGTGAGCTGGCGTTATTAAAAAGTTGTAGATTTTGACATTTTGTGAAATATGTTTATTTGCCGTCTTGCTGAGACGGATCCAGCTGCAGAGCTCCAGGCTTGGGCCCACCTCCTCTGTCGGACCCTTTCTGGTCCCAAGCTTGGAGAAGGAAATCTGATATTGTGTATGCCCGCAAGAGACAATCATCAGCAGTGCACGTTCATTAATTAGATTAAGCCCCAGGCCCTGCACCAATTTTAGTAAGGTCAACAATACAACCTAATATTTTGATATAACGGTAAAGTTAGGTAATGTAACGTTAAGCAGCAAATAACTTGTAACTCGCAGCATTCACAGACAAACACTTGTCTTTATCTGGACACATTTTTCCCACAAATACAACATGCTAACGTTATTAGCACAAGCCTATGGCATTTTACATTGTATAAATTAGCCTAGCATTTAGCTGACTTTTTCCTCTACTCATATGAAGCCAGGGACAACAGCAACATTTACCAAAGCTAAATTCAGCTGCATTACAACTCAAGGTTCACCGACAAAACAACTGTCTTATACTAAACATGTTTTCCAAACAAATACAACATGCTAACGTTATTAGAACAAGCCTATGGCATTTTACATTGTATGAATTAGCCTAGCAACGAGCGGAGATTTCCTCTGCTTATATGAAGCCAGGATAAATCACACACAAGACTTAAAATACTATTTTTGTGGAGGCCTTATTGTCCTCACAATTTATTGTTTCTTATCTGTGAAATTAAAGTAAATAAAAGCTTCGTTTCCACTGAGGGAAATGGTTTGATTACAGAATCAGACAGGAGGCCTGCGTTGCTGGGAGCGTAGTTACATTTCTGGGGAGGTGTAAGTCAGGCTAGGGGCGTAGGGTACGTCAGAAGTATAAATCCCACTTTAGAAGATCAAAACTGCTCTCATACCTGTCTATTAAATGTAAGGCTTCAGCCAGCACCTGGTTAACTAAGCTTAGCACAAACAGTGGAAACAAAGGGAACCGGCTAACCTAGCTCTGTACAAAGGCAACAAAAAAACAACCTCCCAGCATCTCTTAAGCTCATTAATGAACAGGTACTGTAAGAACAGAATTTGCTGTGTTACTGTGGGTTATGTGCACCTAGATCAAAACCTTTACTGAAGTCAAAGTACCTGCAGTCAGCATCTTGCTTAAGTAGAATTAAAGTAAAAATACTTGTTCTGTTGTAAAATGTCCCCTAAGACAGATACACTATTATATATGACATAATTAGATTGTTTATACTGATGAATCATGTTGAGGTACTTGTACTTAAGTAGAGTACTTGAGTAAAACTGTTTTTCCTCCACTGTTTTTGTGTCACAAGCTCCACAGTGACTCTGCATACTCTGGAGTTTTCTCATGATGTTTCCAATCAACATGATTGACTCAAATAGAAACACAGCATGAGCATGGCAGTGGAACAAAGACACAGATTGCAACGAAGCTCATTCTCCGAAGAGTAAACAGCTACGTTCTGCTGTTACGAAACAGAACCGGCACTGAGGCCTTTGAAGCTCAGAAACTACTGGAACATCCAGCCATGATTTAATTCCTGCGCTGTGCTGAAATCCCCCATCGCTGCTGAAAAGTAAATCAGTTAGCTACGTGTCATTGTCTGAACGGCTGAATCAACAAATCTCACCGACCGGCAGAGTCGATGGTGGCTGCTAGCTGGCCGTTTTTCTTGGCGGCGACGTATTTCCCATTGGCAGCCCGGAGAGTCAGCCTCTTCCCACGCCACTCAATGTCAAAGTAGCAATTAGCTGACCTGCACAGAGAGAAAGAGGGAAAGTGAAGGCATGAGAGATAAGCGGGATAATTACATTTACATGGCAGTTAGAGATCCAGTGGCACACTTGTGTGAGTGTCAGGTGTAAACACACAGTCACATTTAACTCTCCTGTTGCTGAAAACTACACACACCTGTTTAATCCACAACTTAAGTAGCTGTAATCGGATAGGTAGGGTCAAGGTAGTGGGATAAGCTTCACTTGTAGTCTTTGTGCCAAGTGAAAGGATTAACTAAGAATTTGATTCAACTTCACCAGAGTAGAGTTTTATTCTCTCATACTGCCATCACATTCTGCTTTGCTATCTTTCATTAGAGAAGCTCTGAAGTATTCTCCTAAAATGTTTCCTCAAACCTCGGAAAGAGGACTTCACTTAGTGGGAGCAAAGATTTTTGTGGTCTAATCTGTGAGGAGAGTCAAATGTCAAGAATGCGATGAAGGAATTCGGTGGACTTCCTGCGGAGCGCTCTGCAGTGTCGATGACTGTCTCTGCTCTTATCTTTAAAAAAATGGAGCGGTGTTAACTCGGGACATGTGGTTCTCTGACCGCTCTCACACTGGAACACATTTTTGTTGCATCACTTCTTTATCTTCTTCATGACTCTACATCCATAAAAACACTGAGGTATTCAAAATAAGGGTCTTCTTTACAGGAACAGTTCACCCCAAAATCAAAAACACATTTTTTTTCCTCTTACCTGTAGTGCTATTCATCAGTCTAGATTGTTTTGGTGTGAGTTGCCGAGTGTTGGAGATATTGGCTGTAGAGATGTCTGCCTTTTCTCCAGCATAATGGAACTAGATGGCACTCAGCTTGTGGTGCTCAAAGCGCCAAAAAAGTAAAACTGAACAACAATATCTGTTTCCAGAAATGATGACCCTGTTACTCAAGATAATCCACAGACCTTGTTGTGACCAGTTTTATGTAGGAACTATTTTCTCTCAACCAAACTACACCCACCAACTGTATCAGCATGCAAAAGGAAGCATGCATCTACTGCTAGCTCTCCATGTTGCCGACATATTTGAAGGGGTGAGACGACTAATGCATTTCAAACTTAGCCAGTGACTACTGTTGTGATAATTGAAGCGTTGTACAAATAAACGTGTGTATTTTTCATTACCACTACACTGTTATCAGATATAAACAATCAGCTTTTTTATTTGGTTAATTGACCCTTCGTTAAGCCCCGCCCCCCTTAGTTACTGTTGCCATGTCCGTCAAGCTTTCGCTCCTAGCATAAGAAATATGGAGTTTTCAGCGATATCAGTGAGAGATATTCCAAAGGATATAACATCAAATTTCTGGAAAAACTGTTCCGAGATATCAGAGAGAAGCCGACAGTAAGGTCTTCAATATGCATGTGAGAGCTACATTCACAATATCATCTGCTGGCGGAGTATAAATCACGAGAACGTTAAAATAGAGGGAAAAGCTCACCAGTCGCAATGCAAGTGTCAGGCACCCCATGTCTTGAACAAAGAATGTTCTTGTACAGCAGGGTAAGTCAATATATGGTTTAAATTTAAGTTAATGTTGAGTTATGTTCCCTCCTTGGGGCAGACAAAGGGAGAGCAGCTAGCACACAAAGCTAGCGTTAGCTAACGTTAGTTAGCATCTTAACTTTGAACAAATGTAGGTGTTTTTATTGAGCTTTGCTGGATTCAGCTGTTCGTGTGGTCTTCCACACTGTTTTAGCCATATCTTCCTTGGGTCTTGGGCTTGGGGAAAGGGAAAAATTCAACACCACCTTCGACACCTTTTGGGTATCAGGTGTCGGACTTGAAGGTAATGTTACCGTATGCATGCCGCTTTGGCATATTAGCTTCTGCTGAAAGCTTGACGGACCTCTTGGTTGCTACACACGGTTGCTAACGTAGGATTGGACAGTGACTGATTAAGGGAGAGACTTAGCGAAGGGTCAATTCTGTAATAATTTGGTACCGAACAAAATGCTAACATTAGCTTGCTAACTAAAAATAAAAAAAATTAATTTCGGTTGAGAGAATCCCTTCATTTTCTAAACTTCTAAACTTTTATTGTGAAACATTTGCAGGAACCTGTTGTAAAGGATTCAGTGACGTGCACAGTTTGCATGCTGTACTTCAAATGTAGCTCCTGCCACCTGGTTGCGCTTTTTACATAACTACTATAACATTTCAGCTGGCACATGAACAGACACAGTGACTGAAATAATAGTAAAACTAATAAAAAATAGGACAAGAATAACCCGATGTCATGAAAGAAGACTGGGGATAGTTGGTCGTGGACCATCGTGTAGTGTGTCATGTCTGTCGGCCAAGTCACGGCACGATTTTATGACTCCAGAATCGTCTAATGTGACATAGAGACTGTCGGAACAGACAAAAATGTTGTGTAGTGTGAACCAGGCATTGTAGTAGAAAATCTCAGTATTATATTTGTGGTCAGATGTTTGACAAGTTGTAATTATTCCCAAAATGTGGCAGCTATCATTAACACAGTATATCAGGTGGCGATAGAGCCAGCCATATTGTGAAAGCACTTTTGTGACATTTGTTTGTCACAAATAGGTCATGATTTCTGGAAAGAGAAACTGATGTTGAGTTTTTCAAACATACCTTTTTGGCGCTTTGATCGCCACAAGCCAAGTGCCATCTAGTTCTGTTATATTGGAGAGAAGGCAGACATCTCTACGGCTGATATCTCCAACACTCTGCAACTCACCCCGAATCAATCTAGACTGATAAATAGCACTACAGGTAAAAGGAAAAATATGTATTTGTGATTTTGTGGTGAACTGTTCCTTTAAAGAAGACAAGAAAAGTCTGAGATTCTACTCTTGAATCTGTCAGGGGGCTCACAGGGAAATCATCCATGAGCAAAGGGTGAAAGGTCAAAGGTCGGGGGTTAACAGCCCGCACTCTGGCCGGGCAGAGCCACTGCACATAAAAGAAAATCACTCTCCACAGGTTGAGGTTGAACACAGATGCACTTAATCTCCCACAAGATGCCACAGCCATGAGATGAGGTCACTCACTCTTCACCTCCCACACACGTCATCCACCCCTCACTGTGCGCACACACACATACACACAAATCTCCTTTGTCATGTCACAGTTCACATTACTGGGACTACAGACTAAGAGCTGTGACGGACCAGTATCAGGTTCTCTGTGATCACTCACACACAGATTGGAGCAGGTGTGGTGAATTTAAAGTTTCAGATGTGTATCTAACGGAGTAGAAAGGAAGAGACATGACAGTGATGTGTGATGCGTACTTGGTGGAGGCAGTGCACTGCAGGCCACCGTTGGCAGTCAGGGTCCAGTATTTCCCAGCAGCGGTCCGGAATGCGCACTTCCTGTTTTCACGGCAAATCTCCACCTGGAACACTTCCTGGTCGCCCTCCTCATCCTGATTGGCTGACAGGTCCATACCTGGGTGGGGTCGGACAGTTGGGGGAGAGGGTTTAGCTAAAATACAGGCCAGTGGGTCAGTCGTTAACGCACATGTGAGGGCTGCAAATAGCCGCAGAGGATGACCATTACCTACAAACAGTCCACACACACACACACACCAACACACAGTGAGGTATAAACGGCTTCTAACACACACGCCCACACACATCCTCTGGTCAGGATCAGACATGCTAAATGAGCAACATCAGACGGGTTTGGATTAGTGAAGGATTTCACACAGCTGCACACCCACACATACATCTGTCACAGTCCAGACAGACCCCTCTACAGTTCAAAGGATTAGTCGTCATGGTGGACGGTCACTCAACACAGAAGAAAAGAAACACACACAAGGCCACATGAGTCTTCACCTCACTGGCATCTACCATGGATAAAGACTGCAACAGCTAGAACTGGAACAGTTGATCAATGAACAGAAAATGTATCTATAACTATTTTGATAATCAATTATTGACTTAATTTATTAAGCTGAAGACTGAAGAGTCTACAGCCATGCCAGTGGCTCTGTGAGACTGCACTTAGACACAGCAGTGCTTTGAGCTAAACACTGATGTCAGCATGCTGATATCATCAGGTGTCATCCTCCTGGCACCACTGGGCTGTTCTCATGCACTGTTCGTATGTATACGTACGAAAACAAATTCATATAACCCACAAAATTGTGAAGGCTGTGACCACATGACGAACGCGCTGACAACTAAAGAAGGAAGCGGTATGAAGAGCAAAGAGCATTAAGTATGTAATAGAATGTTAAGTACGTAACCTGACGATGGCCAACTATGCTTCACATCCTAAACCTAATAAACATGACTTTCCTAAACTTAACTTGCATAACTCTACTTTAAGTACGTCACATATTGAGACCCATAGAAATTACAAAATCATTAAAACCACTAGGAGCAACCAAAGGCTGTTGAACATGTACTTCGATATTGTCGATAATAACTGTGGTATTTATTTCTGTAGTTATCACGATAATATTGTTATTGTGAGCTCTCTTGGCCACGATAACCGTGAAGTGATCTGTCGTCTTGTCAAGCCCACATCCAACATTATAGCTCTACTTTGTTGCAGTCTTAGCAAAGGAATTAACATTTGCACCTACAGTAACTCTACATGAGTTTACTTTCTAAATCTAACTTATATAACTTTACGTAAAGTTAGTAAGTTCACCTTTACTACCTTACGTGACTACACCCAACCATGATTCTTTTTCTAAACTTAACCTAAGCAGGGGGATTACTAATTTGTTAGAGATCATATGAACTGTTGAATGGGGATACGTTGGCACCATAGATGTCTGTAACTAAAATTTAATGGCAATTCAGTCAGTAGTTGTTGAGATATTTCAGTCTGACCAAAATTCCCTGGCAAAAGATGTCAAACACGTGGACTCTAGCTCCTCAAATAAAAAGGTTTGCTGCTTATCTGTCTCTTATATATCACTTGAAATTGAATATTTTGGGGTTTTTAAGTGCTGGTCAAACAAAAACAAGCAATTAGAAGATGTCCGCTTCGGCGCTAGGATATTGTGAGAAGAAGCTTTTTGCCAGTAATTGACAGGACAGTTGTTATTGTGAAGGGGGGGTTTAAAATGCTGCAAAGGCTCATAGGTTCCAATCGAACCCACGGCCGCTGCAGCAAGGACAAGGCCTTTGTACCTGGGTCACCTGCCCTACCAGGTGAGCTAATGGGCACCCTGCAAAAGGCTTTTTTAACTATTTTCTGACACTTTACAGGCAAAACGTTTAGCTGATGATTTACCGGGTCATATCTAAATCCGGCACTGTTGGCAGCGGGGTGTGTGTCATAGGAGTGTTGGATTATGTTGGATTATATAGCAGTGACCTCCATATCACCTTCTGATGCCTCTGTGCCTCTAAATAGTGGAAGAGTAACTGTACATTTCTGTATAAATATGTAAAAACTCCTGTTAGCATGGTTAAAGCCAGCGCTATTTTGGCCACGTCCACCACTGTATGCAATGACGCCTCATTTGTGACGCCTCACAAAGGAGACAACGGCCCAAAAATCATCCTGGTTACACATCCACGCTGAAAACAGTTTCTGAAAAATATCATGCTGGAAAAAGTTTTACAAAAGGTTCGTCTCCAGTGAAATAAAACGCAGTTTGCATGTGGACAAAAGACCAAAACGCACAGAAAAAGCGGTTTTAAAAATACGCGTGTACGGCTTAAATCTATAGGCAAAAGCGCTGATGTGCACGTCTGTGCTCGTATGTCTGTGTGTGTGTCCATCAACCTGACTGTATGTGTACAGAACGCCAGACCTCATTAAAATCACATCAAGCCCTCTGAAGTACTTACAGCAACAAAGAGGTAAACAAACATGAGAGAACTATAGGATGGAGACATACATGACTCTCCAGTGCACCACTCCCCTCACACTCACTTCATGCAGCACAAAGCGTGCTATTGTATATGATGAGGTCACGGCGTGGATGGACCTGTAGCCAGAGGGCTGCACAGAGAGAGATGGACTGTCTGTTGGACTGCTGTGTAAATGTGTGCAGAGCGAGACAGACGGGGAGAGAAAGAGAGATGTGTTCGAGAAAACAAACCAGCACACTCATGTGTTCCCCATCCGTCTCCCTTTTCATGTGTGACGCCCTCCCCCACTCCATCTCAGTTTTACCCATGTTGTCTTGTTCTCTCACAGCCTCACAACTGGCCGCAGTGGTCTCGTAAAATATGTTAAAATCTGCCCGAAAATGCTGTTAAACAATAAATAATATCATCATGTGGGTCAAAAAATGGAAGTAGGCTTTTTCTTTTGCTAGAGACAGGGTTGCATAATTTTTGGGGATAGCAGGGGAGTGTTTAATCTTTGTTTTCTCACCCCAGATTTATAGAAAAAAAGATTACATGCTGTAAATGATGGCTTTAGTGTGTGCAATGATTCATATATGCATGTTTGCCATAAGCAGAGGACAAGAATCCTGTGTGTTTGATGTTCAGTCATAATGAAATGGTAGCTCGTACACACTGGGGGTGTTTTTGTCGTGTGATTAAGGCCATGTCCACACGGATGGCAGTATTTTTGTAAACAGGGTTTTCCATCTTTCGTTCTCAAAAAACATCCCACCCACACACAATGATAAGTACCGTATATTTATGTGTATGTGTTTATGTGTAAACATGTAATATGTCATGTTAGTAAGGGTAGAATCAGCACTATTTTGGTCACGTCAGCCATGGCACGAAATGCTGCCTCATTTGTGACGCATCACAAAGAAGATAACAGTGCACACTCTGTCGTTACAAGCCAGACCTGTTTTCCCTGTCTACAAGTCAACACTGACAAGAGTTTCTAACGGTCTTCTGAGTTTCTAACAAAAGGTTTGTTTTTAGTGACTTAGTTTTGGAGAAGCCAGGGGTGGACTCAAAGACTAGTGATGCCTCACAGAAAGCCCATCACTAAAGCAGCTCTGTCTTTTAATATCCGTATCTAATGTCACAACAGGCGATGGACAGTGGTTACTAGCATTGTCACCTCACAGAAAGAGGGTTCCTGGTTTGAACCCCAGGGTGGGGGAGCCCTTCTGTGTGGAGTTTAATTATTCTCCCCATGTCAGCGTTGGTGTCCTCCAGGTACTCAGCTTCCTCCCACAGTCCAAAGACATGCAGGTTAATTGGTGACTCTAAATTGTCCGTAGGTGTGAATGTGAGTGTGAATGGTTGTCTGTCTCTATAGGCCCATTTCCACTGAAGAAGTTCCTGGTACTATTTGGGGGACAGGAACTACTACAGGAACGTCCTCTCGCTTGGCCCTCTCAACCGCCGTGAGAGAGTACTGAGAGAGCGGAGTAGGAGGAAGGTTCCTGTAAAGTTACCGGGCTCTGTATGTGATGTAATCGTTGGGCGACCATTTTGACCGGGGCGATGTAGGGGCGTAGGGATGCCGTTAGCGGTGTCTGTAATAACTCCGGTCACGGTCCATGAAAAAAATATTTTTTCCAGCGGATGTCTTAGTTACAACATGATTGAGCTAACTGGAGTAGTTTCATGTCGTATCCGACAACGGGAGGCTTTTAACAGATGACGTCCTGATGTTAGCTTTGCTGCTGCTGTTAGCTGTCCCTGTCAGCTGATGCTTTCTAGACATCGTGATTTCCCAAAACTGAATAAATACCACACATAGCAACACAAAACTGCTTTGCTAGCTCAATCATGTTGTAACTAAGATATCCGCTGGGAAAAAAAAATTTTCACGGTCCGTTTATTGAGTTATTACAGACACCGCTAACAGCTAACGGTTAGGCCATCTAATCTACGATAACCATGTTGTTTACAAAACGTCACATCCCGCCTTAAGTATATCCAATCAGTACCAAGTAATCCCCAAGCCCCAGCCCCCAAGCCCCAGCCAGGAGTTTCTCGGGGCCGTTCTGAGTACCTACTCCAAGGCAGGGACTTGTTTTGGCCCTGTAAAAGTTCCAGAACTCTGTCCTTCAGGGGTGGTTCCTGCGGTGGAGACACGCACCAACGGCCCCGGCCCCATAAAATTACCCCGAAGTTCCTGCGGTGGAAACGGGCCTTATGTGTCAGCCCTGTGATAGTCTGGTGACCTGTCTAGGTTGTACCCTGCCTTTCACCCAGTGTCAGCTGGGATAGGCTCCATGAGGATCGATTCGCTCTTGGAGCCAGCCCAAAGTGGTTATTCGAGGAACTACAGTTTTTGGCACCTCTGTGTTGGCTTCATTTTTCAGCCCCGGGGCTGCCGCTTGATTGCAATCAAGGATGTGGTTGCATGTTTTGCAAATTTACATCACTGCCAGTATGAATAGTTTTGATTCAAAGTATTTGACGGCAACTATTTTGCATTTTCGTGTCATTTATTCATCTTGCCCAACTATGTAAGGTCCTTTAGAAGTAGAAGAGTCTCGAGGAACCTTTAAGGGTTCCTCCACAATGGCAATGGCAAGGAACCTCTGAGAAAGCTTCTTAAAGTACTCTCTTTGTGGGGTTTGGGGTTCAATTTTAAACTCAACCTTGATCTAATCCCTACTCATCATATTTTGCTGCTTGGGCTTAAGCCCCTGGCATTACTAAATTTGGAGGCAGCCATTTGCATTGCATCTTGACGCAGAAGAGGTTGGCGGTTAGGTTTAGGCAACAAAATGACTAAGTTGTGATTAGGAAAAGATTGCAGATGTTGCACATGGCTTTGAGTGGCACAGCTGCTGCAGTCGATGTTGTTTGCTGGTCTTGAACTCAGGATTTCTAGGTATTTGTTGGACGCAAAGGGGTAGAGGTAGTTGATGAGGTGGGTGTGCTACTTGGTAGATGGGAAGGTTACCTAGGAGGCAGTGGGTACACTCTCCTATATATTCTGGCTTTTTGGCTGATAGGTGAGTATACTGTAAATGGCCAGAAAAAGAGGTGAGTATACCCCGTATACCTGTGTATACCCTCCACTACACCACTGGTTGGACCCATATTTCAAGCTGAGGGTCCAAAGAAAATATTAATGGCTCCCTGGAGTGCTTTACCTTTTCAAAAACGTCAAACAAAGTTCAGCTCTGCTCCCCAGTCCAATAACTTTCACGCAGTCCCCGACAGTTTCACAATAACCTCGGCTGGTATTCCTTTTACCTTTAACACAACACAATACCAGCTGTGCGCTGTTTGTCTCTAACTGAAGCCAGAGATGTACTTTTCATTAAAAGAAAAGTATTACGTCAGGTTGTTATCACCAAAGAATTACTGCTCGTATGTCGTGTCTGAAAAAAAACGAAAGAATTACGTATCACTCCTCTCCTGCAGAGTGCCCGCTAAAGTCAACTCAGGAACTCTGGCCTCTGCGGAAAGATTGAATTTCTGCAGAAATATGTGGGGATGCACACGTACGAATGCAACACACACACACACACACACACACACACACAGATGATTGAGAGGGAAAATATAAGTGACCATAATGGGAACCACATGATTGAGAGGGAAAATATAAGTGACCATAATGGGAACCACATGGTGCAGAGAGCGCGGGGGGGGCAAAACAAGATGAAATGTAAGTTTAGCTTCAACAGACAGGGTTTAGAGGAACACATTAGAGGAGGGGCAGAGGAGGAAAAAATGAGGAGAAAAGNCGCGGGGGGGGCAAACAAGATGAAATGTAAGTTTAGCTCCAACAGACAGGGTTTAGAGGAACACATTAGAGGAGGGGCAGAGGAGGAAAAAATGAGGAGAAAAGAGGGTCGGCCTCTGCTCGCCTCCACGATCATCAGTCACTTCTGAGCTCTCCTTTAATCCTCGCTGCTTCCTGCTTGGCCAACACATTCACTCCTCGGTACAGTAGCACAGGAGAGAACATTTATTACTGTGACAGGAGGGAGAGGAAACCATCTACTGCACACTTCTACCCACTAGAAACTTACTGCGGGATTACTGAGTCACCTACGTCATGAGTTTGCTTATTCCAAAAAAATGTTCATTCAGATGTTAGCAGTTTATCAATCAAGGACTTTGAGTCATGATATACAACAATAAACGGCTCAAAGTCCATAATACCTTAATTAAAAAAAGTTATAAGCTCACTCTGAGGAGGAAAAACACTTTATATAAATACAATCTAAACTAGAGGAACCACCAAGGCTGCACAAGAACCACTAAATTTGCTGCACTAATTCAAATTGAACTGCAGTAGTTCAAAAAAATATACAAAACAAAAAACAACAATTCACTGTTTATAAGGGGTGTTATGACCTGGCAACCAGTGATGACTCCAGGTAGTTACTGGTTGAATAAAATGTCAAACTTTCATGTTAACACTTCATTGCACAGACACAACTTGGACAAACATCCATCATATACTGCGTCTTATATAACGTGTTAATTAGTGAGCTTTAGAGCAGGGTTGGGTACTGTTCACATTTGAACCGTCGGTACTTCACTTTCTCTGAAGTAACATAAATGTAATTTCTGAACAAGCTGCAGAGTTGACGGAGTAGAGTCAAAAGTAGTTCTGCTCTCTGCACTTTTCTAATCACACACAAAGCCAATCGTCTGTCTGCTAGCAGTGATACGAGCCAATTACTAAAATAATACAGAAAAGAAAATAGACTAGGCGCTGAAAATACTGCAGTTTTGGCTCGATGGGAAGCTGACAGTGAGGCCTTGGAGCGCCAAGACTGGCTTCCAGGCTTTGCAGCACTTCTGCCTCCTGTCTAAACCTGGTATTCTCACCCAGATGCGCTCTCAAGATTGAACGCAATTCAGTCTGTACCCTTATATGCCAAGTCCAGAAACCAACCTCACTTTAGAGGTGCTGGTAGGCAGATTTGTAGACTCACTGTTTCCCTGTTTCCAGTCTTTATGCTAAGCTAAGCTAACATTAGCTGCTGACTGTAGCTTTATATTCATCACACAGACATGAGAGTGATTGTGAGAATAACTTTGGGCAAGAAAGAAACAGGCATATTTTGGGACGACCTCTAGCTCAGCAGGTGGAGTGTGCGCCCCATGCAGGCAAAGTCTGTTGCAGCAACCGGGTTCGATTCCAACCTGCAGCTCCGTCTTTCTTCAGCTTTCCTGTCAATGTCCCACTATGCTGGTGAAAGGGAAAAGGGCCCAAAAGTAATCTTAAAGAAAAGGGCATATTTCCCAAATTGTCAAACTATTCTTTTTTTTGTCCGTTTTCTAAAAATGCTAACTATACCTGAGACACTCTGGCCGACAGAGCCACTAACTCATCCTAAAATAACATGATTTGTGCAGGATAAATACTTTCAGCTCTCAAGACTAAAGTTAGGTAAATACTTAATATTTCTGGCATGAAACTGTCTTCCATCCGGCCATCTTGTTACCGGCTTCTTCTTTGGTTACGTTTTTAATGCTATTCGACTTGCGGGTCAAAGCCCAGGGTGAAAACTGCGGAGCATTTGGGTCCGATTGTGGTGAGTGAAACTGCACTCCCTTTAGCGTATTTCTCAATGACAGGTTTGATGAGTGGTGGAGGTTGCCTGATATCAAACCAAACCGTCAACTCATTACACTGCGTTTCTATCTTCAGTCTGATGTGGCGTTCACCAGCTGATTTCCTCTGCCTATCCTGCATCGGTAACGTGAAAATTATTTTGTGTATCCATCTTGTTGTTCAGATCTGCTGTGGATCCTTCCTTGGCCGATGCTACACCCTTCGACCAAGTTTCATGGAAATCAAGCCATCAGTCTTTCCGTAATCCTGCCGACAAACCAACAAAGGTAAGAGGTAACGAAACATCTCTCTTACGTTTCCTTTATTTTTCTTTGCTCAGACTGCGTTAAAAGTCAACTGTCACTGTAAAATCAAATATTTGAATAAATGTAACCCTGTATAAAAAACACAAATCCACACTAAAGTCCGTCATCATCCTGACAGTTAGTTTCTCACGTGAGATGAAAGGAAAAAACAACATGAATTTCACTATATGAAAATAAACCAGACATCCTTTTACATGCTGTACTGTGAACTGTTTCCTCTACTGCTGAGCTGGTTTGAATAAATGATTCCCAAAAAATCTCTTGATTTGAATTTATGTGGTTGAGTCTTTTCAGAGCTGTCGAAGAGGTTTTTTTTTACTCCTGTCAATATTTACAATCCTGAATCCTTTGAGGGAATTAGCATATTTGACTAGTCTGTAGGTTTGAAGAAGTGTTTGTCTCTTTTCACTGCAGTCACAGGGCTTAGTGTCTCATCTTTCAACACACACACTGGCCGAGTTACCACAAGGAAAGAAAAATACTGGTGGGTACACACACGCAACATGAAAAAACAAGACTGACAGAGACAAAACAGTCACTCTGAGGCCTGCAGAGCCTCCAGCCGTGACCCAGAGAGAGGCCGCGGCTGCCTGTCAGGGTTCATCAATGTGTCTGTGTGTGTGTTATGTACCCAGATACGTCTGTACTGATCACTGTGAAGCTCACAGGGTTAATGGAGGAGGAGGGAAGAGGGTCACTTACACACACACACTCAGAGTCCCTCTTCAGCAGACCACACCAAAAGAAGTGACCACACATCCAGAATCCACCCAAACCACACCAAACACACACACACACACACACACACATGAAAACAACCCCTCTATCTTTCTGTCCACCCCACCCACCACATTCAGCCTGATGGCGGCAGGCACAGATTGTCGGCCTCGGTTACTGTGAGCCAGCAGCACCGGGGGCCTGCTGTGAACGCACGCGATTGTATCAAGTGCGTGTGTGTGTCTGTGTCTGTGTTTGTGTGTGTGTGTCCTATTGTTCAGCAGGCCTGACCGAGGAGGCGACCAGCTGGGGCACAAACAGGGAGGCAGATCGTCGGCCTTTGTTCTGATCCAAACACACACACACACACACACACACACACACACACAGGCAGAGCACAACCAGCCAGCCAGCCTACACACTGAATACTGTAACATCTCTGCTCATACAGTACACACAAACTGAACACACACCACTCCAATACTTCCTCTAACAAATGCAAAAAAACAAGGTCAGACATGCGAGACATGGTATTGCGCCCGGGGATGTCCCAAATTTTTTGGTAAATTGATTTCAACCTCATTCTGTGTTCAGTGTGTTGCAAAACATCGACTGAAGAACAGTTGGAGTTAGAGGACATTAAAGGGTAACTTTGGTGTTTGGACCCTGTTTTTCTGTGTTTTTGTGTCTCAGTGATTAATGGGAACAAATATTTCTTAAACTGGTCCAGTATAGAGAGAGCCCGCTGCAGCTGGCAGACGCGAAACAGGCTGAGGGCAAGTGTGCATCCTCAATAGGTCCACTAAAAGTGCTTCTTTTTTGCCACTGACAGGCTCAGACTGTAATTCACAGGGCTCATGTATGCTCAATGTTAGATACGGACACCAACAGAGCCTTCTATCCATGCTCTGCATTCATTTTGTCCATATCTGTTCATGCTTTCTGAAAGCTTACAGATACGAATGAAATGGAGCAGTACCGTCGGAGATCATGGAGGCAGTGTAGCGTAATTCAAGCGAGACAAGGCCGTAGAAGATAAGGAAGAAAAAAATGAGATTATAAACAAAATGAATTGGTTATATGTAATAATATATAGTGAAAAGAATTCTCCTTCCACATGTCGGGAGGTATATAATGGCCACGCTGACCGCTGCCTACAACACTATCTCAGTTAAAAGTACAATATCATGACCTCCTCCATTGTTGCCTCGTTTGTTGTTGTGTGAAACTTTTGGCTCTGTCCGCTGGTGCCATTTATTCACTGTATTGATGCCATCATTAAGGACGCATAAAAGTATGAGGACAGTGATGTTAATGTTTGAAATGGAGTACAAATGAGCCTTAAGCGCTAACAACATTATGGTAAAGATTCCTACAGAGATAGACTTTTTGTTAAAGAGTAAGATCCTTTTTGTTTGACCAGAAACAGCCCCAAATCGCCATCGCCAAACTCACAAGACTCCATTTAAATAAACAGTAGTTAACATTGTAAAACACACTTAAATCAAAACAAAAACAAAATAAAACTCATTAAAACCATTTTGGTTTGTCGCTCCATTAATTCACCCAGTTGGATGTGAAAATATGTTGGCCTTATACATGCTAAAATTACAGAGGGCTTGGCAGGGACGGAGCACCTACCACCTACATTCTTAAACCAGCCGCCGCCAATTTGACCAGCTGAGTTGCAGGTAACACCATCAGCCGGCTTGAGTTGAGCTCAGACTGGCCAGTTCGCACAGATGCAACTTTTCCCTGCAACGTTCTAAAATGGTTTCGTCTCATCGCAAATCTTTGGTCTGAACTGGGCTTAATGGGAACAGCCAGCCCCACAATCACCATCACCAATTCACCAGACTCCATTTAAACAATCAGTAATTTTAGCATGTGTAGAACCAACATATTTTAACATTGAACTGGGTGAATTAATGATTTATTTCAACCAAACCAGAGATGGTAACTGTTGGAACAGTGTAAAGATGAACCAAGATGTTTTTTCACTAAGTTTTATTTTGTCTCTGTCGACTTTGAATGAAGTGTATTCTACAAAGATAAAATTATGGTTTATTTCAATGGACTGGTTTGGTTTCTGGTTAAACAAGAAGGATCTTACTCTTAAAAAACATCTATCACTGTAGGAATCATTTCCATAATGTTGACGGACACTTTTTATGACAATCTGAGCCTGTCAAGCTCTTTAAGTGGTCATAAACTGATGGTACAAATGTACCCAGAGAGGTAACATTGCAGCCTGCAGCACTCTCTCTTAATATTGAACCAATGTCAAACAATGTTGTTCCAACTGGTAACACAGAAACATGGGAAAATAAGGTCCAGGTTGAAAAATACCAAAGTTGCCCTTTAATGTGGAGACACACCCAGAGCAGAGCAGAATGACACACTGGAGAACAGCTTAACTCTAACCTATAATAAAGCAGATGACATTAAGGAGCAGAGACTCCCTGGTGCTCTGCAGTCGACGTGAGGCAACTCCCCTAGCATGCTCCCAGCACACACACATAATGACATAAAACACACAAACAAACCGAGGGTCTATAAACACATTAAAGCAACAGCGTGTCGCAGCCAGTGAACGCTACCAAGGATGCATGAATTTATGCCTCCCCTCTTTTTTCCGCTGTCGGGTGAATGTGAGCATGTTGATGTGTCGTGGATGGAGCAACTCGTCACCCTTTACCCTGCAGGGATTAACTCACACCAGCCAAGGTCGGGGCTGCATGTCTCATGTCTCATTTCCTGCCAGCGGGAGGCTGAAGGATACAGAAAGGGTGTCAGGGCTGAATCATGGCCAGACACAACACGAAGCCTCAGTTTCTGTCTCCATCTTTCACCACACACACACATAACACAATACATGATTCATGACTGCTTTTGACTCTGGTTTTATGTGATTATTGTTTTTCAACATTTTGGAGAGCTTTCACTGGAGTCTGCAAAAGTTTTATACCTTGAGCTGGTTTCTAACATTCTTCTGAACAAAAGTCAGCTGTTAAAGAATAGTTAAGCATTTTAGAAAATGTGCTCATTCACCTTTTCACTAAGAGTTAGATGAGAAGCTAGATACCACTCAGCCAGCTACAGCCAGCAGCCAGTTAGCTTAGCATAAAGACTAGAAACCGGGGGAAACAGCTAGCTTGGCTCGATCCAAAGCACCAGCAACTCTTAAGAGCTCACTAATTAACTTGTTATATATCACTTGTTTAATTGTTTAAAAACAAAAAGTGTAAAAACAACGATGACTTTGGGGATTTTTATGTCAATTCCTGGACGTCAAAACCTCAGAAAGTAAGTGTTTCTGGCCAAGAAATAGTCCTGCATGGTGGTTTTTGTAGAGCGGACAGAGCCATGCTAGCTGTTTGACAGTGTTGTAAATATAAAGATAAAGCCAGCAGCTGGTTAGCTTAGCTTAACATAAAGACTGAAAACAGGGGAAGCAGCTTTTTGCTAAGCTAGGTAAAGCTAACTGGCTACCATTTGTTGGACAAACAAATATCTGTCCGGTAAATGTTAAGCTATAGCTAGCCGCTGGTTAGCCTAGCTTAACATAACGACTGTCAACAGGGGCAAACAGCTAGCTGGGCTCTGTCCAAAGCACCACCAACGCTATATACTCACTCATCAACACATTATATCTCGCTAAGCTAAGCTAAGCTAAGCTAAGCTAATTGACTGTAGCTTCATATTAAACAGATATATTTCTCTAGTAAATATGATGGTGCATCCAGAAGCTGGTTAGCTTAGCTTAGCATAAAGACTGGAAACAGTGGGAAACAGATACAAATTAGACAAACTAGATATCAGATGTTAATTTGTGAGCTTTAAAGGTGTTGGTAGGCAGATTTTGTTACCTGTGGATAGAGCCAGGCCAGCCATTTCCCCCTATTTTCAGTCTTTATGCTAAGCTAATTGGCTAATGTGGTAGCCTATCAATCTTACCAACTAACTGGTCTATTTCTCTCAGTGTCAAACAGTTTCTTTAAACATGCGACCCAGTGCCCTTTCAGAGTTTCTTGGCATTTTATATCTTTTCGTGTGGCTTTAGTCATGTTTTATAGGACTCAGTGGGGCCTCATACATTCATACCAAGTCTTGTAAAGCCAGTTTCCAGTCACTAGACAGGAGGTTAATTACAGGATGTGACCAAAAAACAATGACAATGCACTGCCTTATTACCATATCATCAGTGGTAAATATTTGACACGAAAAATACCCCCGTCTCAACAGGGTCACACTCCAGAGACACAATTATAGGTGCTAAAACCAATGAAAACCCACAGGATTTATATCTCCGCGTCACCCTGCTCTTGCTTTCTCGTACCCAGAGACAGAGAGGACCACCAGTCAGCACTCAGCGGTCACACCAGTAGCAAACAGGATATGATGGCTTATCATCCATTTAGCTGACAAACCAACCAGCGCTCACTCTTCACTCACACTCGCATTTTAGGGCAGAACAGGCCACTTAAAGGCCATTGAGCTCCAGGCTAACTGACTGATAATGGTGTCTCAGTCCATATGAAGGTCGTTAACTGTCTCTCAGGGAATTTGTGACCATCTCTAGTTCAGGGAAGAGGAGAGTGGACGTTATGGTCAGGAAACACAGGGTCAGATTAATTTTATGAATTATGAATGCACAATTTGGAGGACAGCAGAAGCAGGACAACTGCTGTAACATGCATCTTGTATTTCTGTGACTTGTTTCTGGTGGTTTAAGACTGAATAGGCCTTAATTATTAAATGGCTTTGGTTGAAATTCAAAGAAGAATCCAACATCATAGCATCATGCAACTGGAACACGTGAAGTAATGTGACCATGCTGGCAAACAAACAGCCTCCTTTATGGTTATTAGTAAATCAGGAAAATAAAGAAGCAGTGATGACAGATGTGAGTAGAAGAACAAATAAATAAATGACAATGGATGGAACAAATGCCCAATAATGAATTCCACATGATTTCTTTGAAGCAGTTTGGATTCACAACAACAAACACACAACTCGTGACGGACTACAATGAGCTCAGAATATTTGACTCGCTGATATTTGATATATTTCAATTATTTAACCTAATTTAAGTCAGCTGGATTCTAAACTGAGCTACATAAACAGAAAGTTTGTCATTGTTGTTCAACATGGGTCTTACTTTTGTAGTTTGGGTAAAGAATGTCATGAGAACCGATAAATCTGACCCACCTTTATGCCACAATTCTGAGAACATGACAGTTCTTGTTCTTCTCCACTACTATAGGTACAAGAGATGCATTTCTTCTGGACCTGACAGTGCAACGTATACACCTACAACTGTTCTGGTCTGCTGTTAAATGCCAAAGGAAGAAGAGCGGTAAATGGTAAGTGGACCTGCACTTGCATAGTGCCTTTCTAGTCATCCGACCACTCAACGCGCTTTTTACACTACGAGTCCATTCACCCATTCATACAAACATTCATACATTGGTGACCGAGGCTACCGTACAAGGTGCCACCTGCTACTCAGTTTTTAACACACTAGTACACCAATGGAACAGCTATTGGGAGCAATTTGGGATTCGGTATCTTGCTCAAGACTGGAGGAGCCGAGGATCTAGTGGACGACCTGCTCTACCTCCTGAGCCACAGCCGCCTACGTCTACCAGCAAGGAACAACAACATGTGGAAGATGGCGACAAGTGCAGCTGCAGTGACAGCTCTGCCTCGACTCATTGAAAAGAAAGCGTTTTTTCCCTGAGGCCAGCGTGTTTTCTTTGCAACACTTACACTATGCTACAAACCCCAGCAGGGTGTCGAAGAACTGAGCGTCTATTCTGTGCTGAGCGTTGCACTTTTGGCTTTTTTTCCTGATGGCTAAGAGTTGGCAAATGCTCAACATTGGGTGAAACATTTCGCTCCTCACTGTCACTGTTAACCCAGCCATCCAATGACAATGGAGGAGGAGGCGGGACAAATACCACAAAGACCACACGTGACATCTGACATGTACATGTGCCGAACAACAACCAGAGAAAAGAAACATCTTAATATAGTGTAGGCTGTATATTAATGTGTTTCCTAACCCACAAAATCTCATGAACCTAGGATGAATAACGGCATTTAAAATTAATTTCTAAGTTCACCATTTTGTTTTTTACTGTGATATTGAATTGGGTGTCGGAATTGCAGAAATTTGCTGACATTGTACAGGCAACTACATTTCTGGTATTGTGACCTGCCTAGTTTTGGTTGTCATGCAACACATGCACAGCAAAGTTCATGAGAACAAACACTACTGAGGATAAGAGATGTTTTAATCTTCCAAATAAGAGGTTTAAAACCCGTCTGACTGCTCAGTTTTCCCCTATGAACTCCAAATTAAAGATCAAATAAGTAAAAACAATTACATTTTTTAATTTCAGGAAGAGTTACATGTGAACAAATACATTTAAATGTCAGAAACAAGCATGTCCCAACATTTCTGACAGACTCATTCCTCCATCTAATGAAAGGATGTTTAAACTGGATTTGATCTTGGACTTGGTCACCAAACCAACAGTTTTGACTGGACAAAGCAGCTTTTTGGACTGACCCACTTCAGCTCTCTCCCACCGAAAAACCTTCGGCTGCTAATGAAAGCCAGCCAACTTCAGCTGCCATCTTGGCTGAGGGTCTGCCCAGCGAATAGCCGCGGCAGAGAGGAGCTACGAGCAGCTGTCGGTTTATAAAAACATCTGGAGCCAGTTTAATTCCACTCAGCATTTAATCCACATCACAATGATCCAGTTGTTGGAGGGTTGAACGTGGTCTTCCTCTACAGATTCAGACCTCCTGCTCATTTTGAAAAAGATTTGAGCTGCAGGGTGGCAGACAGAGCAGTGAGGACACGGCTTCAACTGCACAAGAACCCTGAGCATGGCATCATATCAGCCACTGACCTCTGATTAGGGATACGTCAATACAACGTTACAAATCATTCAGCAATACTAATTCCCCCTCCTTACAGTCTACTGGTTTGCTGCTTCCTGTTTGGTACCAGAGAGAGTGCAGCTATTGGCTGCAGACAATGTTCACACCATTGAACTTCACTGTTTGCGTGAGCCGAGACCAAAAAGTTACGATCATATTAAACATGTTTGACTTTGTCAGAGCATCAAGATGAGAAAAAGACTGACTTCAGACAGCTCAGACTGAGTTTTATCACCACCCAAATGGCTCCCGCAGGAGAAACAGTATTGCCAAAAATGTACAGTTAGACTTCTACGGTCATATCACCCAACCTTAGTCACAAACCTGATGTTTTTATAAGTGGGTTCTTGTTCTGTTTGTATCACGATCATGTATCGTGTTTCATGCACACGAGGATCACATGAGCACATGCAAAACATTCCTGCAAACAGTTGAACACCAATCCTCTAGGCGAAAACTGGCATCAGTAATATGGACAGAAATGTAATGCCACAACAAAGGAAAGAGGGAAAAGATTGCAAGTTCGTAAACAATCCAGGATTTTTTAAATATTATTTTTAGACACTTTTTTTGCCTTTATTAAACAATACAGAGATAGACATGAATCATCTTCTAACTCAGCCAATGTGGGTGCTTGCTCAACCAGGTGAGCTACCAAGAGAACCCCAACAATGCAGGATTCTACAAAGGAAATGCACTCAACATGTTTGCTATACGCGAGGATATAGTTGTCACAATACTGGATTTTCTAACTTTGATACAATACCGTGAAAAATGTCAATATCTGACCCCATTTTTTGATGCCACAGCACAACAGCGACAACTTTTCTTTTCTTGGTTAGTAGCATAGAACACCAAACTATTATCCTTGAAATTCCAGAGACATTTAACAGCCTCACATCAGCTCAAAGACGACTTCTTAACTATTTCCTTATGTCAGCTAAGACATGCTTGCTGATGTTGTGGAAGGGTACAAACATCCCTAATGTGAATATGTGGCTTGATGAAGTTGCCAGTAATCTTGAGGTGGAGAGGATCAGATATATTAGACATGAGCAGGTGAATTGTTTTGATGCCATCTGGCAACCTTTTATTAAATATCTGGAGAAGATAACAGTGTGATGCCATTTGCAGATTCTTGTCACCAGTTTAATGCAGGATCCTTCCATTTTGTTTTTGGTGTCTAGGTTGGGTGGGTTGGGTGTTTTGTAAATACACTAATTATAGCTATATTGCATTTATTATTTACCAATAAGTTCTTAATTTGTATATGCTTACTTACGATCTGTGCACATTGACACCACTCTCAATAAAAGCTTTAACTACTAGTAGCAGAGAACACTGGGACCACTGTAGTGAATATTAACAACAAGAGAAAGCGCGATGCATTTTGAGAAACACTGAATGTAAAGACAACTTTTGTTTTCCAGAAAGCTCCACAGGCACCTTTAATGTGGGTCACCATCAAGGCCGATACGCGACCTGCGTAGTAAGATCAGTATCAGCACAGATACCTGTCCGGTGTGTTGGATTGGTATGTTTCTGTCTCTAAGGAGGAAACACACACATGAGCATTTCCCTCTAAGCGTCAATAAAGCACCCAGAGCTACAGCTGATGATTTTTATTGTTCTGTCTACTGGCTATTAAAGTTAGCAAAGCCAGAGTCGAGCTGAATTTTCTTGCTTTAACAGGACAATTTTACAGAGATTACTCCTAAATAGATGTAATAATCTTGGTTGTTTTTATGTAGTGTGAGTATTTGCGCTTGTGTAAGCAGGATGCTGCTGGGACATTTCACTCAATTGAATTTCCCGTAATAAAAAGACATAATCTGGTCTCACAGACAGCAATCACATTTTTCACTAGGGGGATTATTAAAGTGCAATTCATGCTCTCATTACAGACGACGTCATCATCTAATTCCAACAGATCCCTTTAAAATCGCCCACATAAATAGTGTTTTCATGACCCTTTTTATTCAACCTCCACCTGTAAAACTGGCCTCCATTTTGTGTCCAACTGAGCTCTACTTCTGGAGGAAAAAAGGAGTAACAGCCGACAACCCAAAAAGGTGGATAAATATCTCCTCATCACATAAACAAAGCCGGGAGGCAGAACAAACAGGCTCAGGGTGTGACGGAGACACAGGAGCGGAAAATAAAAGAATAGACGGGTCATACTTTCTGAGGAGAGGAGGCAAAACCACTAAACCGCACAAAATACTCAGACGCTAAATATAGATTTAAAGAGCATCAATTAGAATATTCCTATCATTCATTACGGCAGACGTCAGCGCCACAGTCTCTGCTTTCTCAGAGCACGTATGATTTTTGTGCTGACTCAAAGAGGTTTTTAGAGCGTGATTCACACTTCTCACTGGGACCTTACATTTAAGAGCAGCGGTGAAATTCAAGGATTCATCCACTGACAGAAGGTGGTTATCCATTTAGACACACATCACCATGAGGGATGTCACTGGTAATGACCTCAGACAGGAGCAGCAGCAGCCAGGCCTGAAGGCTGGGGGAGGAGGCAGGAGGTGGAGGAGACGTGAAGGGAGGATGGGAGAGAAGAAGAGGAAATGATGAAAGAGATGTTTAAAAAAGGAGAAGGGAGGCACAGCATGTGAAGAGGTGAAAGGAGGTGATGGCGAGGAGGAGATGGAACAAGTTAGGAGGGGTTGAGGGAAGGAAAGGAAGGAAGAAGGTGGAGGACATGTTTGTATCTGTGCCCACTCTGACAGCTGAAAACCAGACACACATGGACAAAATTAGCTCTCACAAACATAACACTGAACAATGTGGAAAAGGAAGATTAACCAGTTAAAGGAGACCTATTATGCTTTGTGTCTTATAGTGTAACAGTGACACACGTTCATATCAAACATGTCAAAATTTTCAAATAATGAGGTGAAATGTCTGAGCAAAAACCTCAGACTCCAGTCTGCTCTGAATACTCCCTTTCCAATGCTTTTTCTACTCTGGGTGCAGTCATGAGGGCCGAATTTTTTCATATTGTCATCTGCTCCTGGCACGCCACTGCAGGTGTTTACATTACCTCGCCTACGCTGCTACATGAAGCTACATGCTAACATCAGGGACGCTTATGCTGCGAAGTTTTCCCTGATTGCGGATCATGTTCAGTGTGCTTAGAAGCTTTTATTGGTGAGTTTTTGTGGTAGAAAGTGCTGCTAATCTCCATTATAGTCATTCCCTGTCTGCAAGTACACTGCTAATGTACAATTAGCTACATGCTAAAGTTAGGAAAACATGTAAACTTAGTTTCCAATGTAAATTTTTCTCTGATTTCAGATCACATTCCTGCTGAAACACGTTCAGTTGTGTTTCAAAGCTTTTATTGGTGACCTTTCATGATAGAAAGTGCCACTGTTCTCTGTTACAGTCATTCCCTGGCTGCAAGTACACTGCTACATATAGCCAAATGCTAATGTCAGGGAAACATCTTGTCTGCTGATGTAACTTTCTCACCGATTTCATATCATTGACTGCTAGAACATGTCTGCTTTTGTTTAGAAGCTTTTATTGGTGATTTTTATGGTAGAAAATGCCGCTATTCTCTGTTATGGTCATTGCCTGTCTGAAAGTACACTGCTACGGCACATAGAGCTACATGCTAACATCAGGGAAACGTGTAAACTTGGTTGCCAATGTTGTAAATTTCTTCCGGATTTCAGATCACATTCTTTTGGTTTAGATGCTTTACTTGGTGATTTTTCTTGAGAAAAAGTGCCACGATTCTTTGTTGCACTCATTTCCTGGGTGCAAGTACACTGCTACATGTAGCAACATGCTAACATCACTAAAACATGTAAACTCGGTTGCCGATGTGGTACATTTCTCCCTGATCTGGGATCATATTCCTGCTGGAACATGTCCAGTTGTGTATGAGAAGCCTTTAATGGTGATTTTTCATAAGAACAGTGCTGCTATTATCTACAGTCATTCACCGGGTGTGAGTACACTGCTAACATACATGTAGCTACATGCTAACACCAGGGAAACTTGTTTGCTGATATTAATTTCTCCCCAATTTCAGATCATATTCTTGCTGGACCATGTCAGGTTGTGTTGAGAGAAGTTTATTGGTGATTTTTAATGGGAGAAAGTGTCGCTATATACATGGTCATTCGCCGGCTGCTAGCGCACTGCTACATGTAGCTACATGTTAACATCAGAGAAACACTTTGGCTGCTGATGTTGTAAAATTTCTCACTGATTTAGGGTCACTGACTGCCGGAACATGTCCGCTTTTATTAAGAAGCTTCTATAGAAAGTGCCGCTATTCTCCGTCACAGTCATTCCCTGGCTGCAAGTACACTGCTACATGTAGCTACATGCTAACGTCAGGGAAACATGTAAACTTGGTTGCAGATGTGGTAAATTTCTCCCCAATTTCAGATTGTTATCCAACAGGAACTTGTCCAGCTGTTTTTAGAAGCTTTTATCTTTGGTTTTTCACTTTAGAAAGTGCCGCTATTCTCTGTTACAGTCATTCTACAGCTTCAATGACGGTGCAGAGACACCAAGATTCGGAAGACCTGGAATTGCTGACCAATCGGAGCAGACTGGGCTTTTACAAGAGGAGGGCTTTAAGAGACTAAAACAGAGCATTTCAGACAGAAAGTGAGTACATGTGTTCCAGCACAGATTGTATAGGGAAATAAAAGGTTTTTGACCATTAAAGCATGTAAAAATATTCTGGTAGAAACACAAAAAACAAGCATGAACCTGGAAATGAGCAATATGTGAACTATATGAAGAACCATGAATCTGTTTGAAGAGTTCATTTTGGGTTGCCATGACATCAGGCCTGTGTGACTAATGATAGATGTTGTATTCAGTAGCTCATTAGTGTTAATGATGATGACTAACATCTGACTGAGAGAACAACAGTCCAAGGGACGTGCTTCAATACAGATTATGGGACGATAAACTTTAAAACAAACTTAATTTTTCCTCCTAATTTTAGTAAATATTCTGCAGGTTTTGAGGCATTGCACATGCACCCTTCCTCTCCTCTATGTGTGAAGCTGCTCTGCTCTGTGCCAGCTCAGCCTCTCGCCAGTTTAAGGCTGTTTTACATCTGAATGATGGCACACGCTCAAATGATGCTGTATGTGTGTTCACAAGGCCGAGGACTCTTTGTTAACAGTCCTTTCATGTGTGTGTCTGTAAAATGCACTGAAACACTCACAGCTAACATGAACAACACTCAGTGTGCCTTTATTGAGTCGTATTTTTATTCTGTGGGTTTTCCCCTGCACGTCAGTATATTACAGGCCCACAGTGTTTTGGAGTTTGAATGATTAATAGCCTATAGACACATATAAGGAACTGGACTGTGGTCAGACAAGCTGATGTTTAGCATGTGCAAATACACTCACAGAGGTGTGTTGTGTGGGTCATTATCATGCCCTATATCATACATTTTAGGGTGTGTGTGTGTGTGTGTGTGTGTGTGTGTGTGTAGGCTGCAGGGGGGATGCAGGCTGACATTCCATCACTTTAACCCTTCATCTGCCAGAGGATGAGATACCAACACACTCTCACACACACCCTTAGGAGCACCGGGCCACTCATACACACACACACCGGGTCACCACACCCACCTTGCCGGGTGGAGACGTTCCTCTCGTTGGCAGCGGTGAGCACGACCTGCGGGTGGCTCTGCTCCAGCACGAACAGCTCATCCTTGCCCACGCGCATGCTCTTACCGGACTTCATGGTACCGGAGGGCCCGGAGGGCGCCAGGTACCTGCCGCTACAGTCCCTGAACGCCACCTTGCCGGAGCGGAACTCCAGCGTGTAGCCCGTGCTCTTGTCCGTGGTGGCGACCAGCGCGCCGTCGTTCCTCAGGAACCGGTTGTCGGAGGTCTGCAGGTGGTAGCGCTGCTCGCGGAACACCAGCGTGATCATGGAGTCCACCCCCCACGGGACGTCCCGGTCGATGGCGATCTCGTCCACCTTGCCGCTCAGGTGCGCGTACCGCTTGCGCGTCATGCTGAAGATGTTCACCTGCGGGTGCATGGCGATGTGCACGCTCCATTTCTCCGCCACGGACGCGGTCTGCGCGAAGCAGATGATCCGGTCCTCGGTGCCGCCCAGGTAGCGGCCGTGCGGCTCGGACTGCAGGGACCAGCGACCGTCATCATGAGCGGTGATGATGAACCGGCACTCCGGGCCCGGGGTCTCGCTGTCTCCGGTGACGTTCCCGTCCTTATCGGCGGCGATGTACCGGCCCAGATGTGACTTGAGGTGGAACACGTTCCCGCTGGACTCGTCGCCGCTCTGCTCCAGGGTCCAGATCTGCTTCTTCTTCATGCTCGAGGCGGAGGCGTTGATTTTGAAGCCGAAGGTCTCTGCCGTTAGGTATTTGTTCCCGCAGTTGATGAGACCGAACTGGATCTGCAGCATGTCGCTGGTTCCGTTAGTCGCGCCGTTGGTTGTCATCGTCGGTTCTGTGCGCTCGAGCCTCGGACCGGACCGGTTCTGTCTGAGAGGGATGGGGGGGCGGTTCTGCTATAGTGAGCTCGCGGCTGAAAGGGTGGGATGCTGTGCTGCCTCGCGTGCTTCTCTTTGTTTGGGGAGTGTGTGTGTGTGTGTGTGGCTGAGAGGGAGTCTGTGAGCGCGCGCCACCGGTCCTCAGTGCTCTGCCTGTCTCAGCAGCGCGAGCCCGCCGCCACAGCTGCAGCCTATATAACCATCTGTGACGTTGTGCTGCTGGCCACGCCTCCTCAGATGGACAGAAATCTGTGATATGAACTTTTATTTGTATTTTTCCTCTGCTGGTGTGTCCAAAGTCTTGTCCTCAGTCTGTCATTGTTAGTCAAAATAGTGTGTGTGTGCAGACAAGGGCGTAGGTTTTGTTCAACATTTGGGGGGGACACATTTGAAAAGGGTGGATGGGTGTCCCTCGCCAAACAATTTTGAGCATCAAACACATAATTCCCTGCATTCTGTCAAATTTTATGCACCATTTTGTGCCCTTTCTGCATCAGTTTATGGTGAAAATGTCTAATTTTGTCAAAATAAAAGTCCTCTTCTGCTTTCGAGTTTTTACAGGGGCAGCCAACACACATGCCGTAAACATTGAGGGGGACGTGTCCCCTGTGCCCCCCCCACTAAATGTACTCCCACGTATGCAGAGAAATGAAGAAAGGCTGCAACTAAGGGTGCTGTCAGACGAGCCTGGTCTTACTCCGAAGTCGTTGAAATCCGGCACTTGGCAGTGACTTGCAGCGTCAGAAACCAACGAAAAAAGGCGTCCTGTAACTTCGGCATGATACGCAGCCAGTTGCCGTTATTGTTTAATGGCACCCAGCGGTGTCAGGGGGAAATGCAGCGGGACAAGGATGAAAGTTAAGGAGACGAGAGTCCGACTGGGTTGAGTGGGAGGGTCCACTGTGTTTTCATGGCAGCATTTACAAGCGGACCAGATCAAATGCCTTGTGTGACAAAGCTGCTCTTGATTTGAATTTCCATGAGGGAAAAATCCAGGAAGTAAAGCAAACGTTGAAGAAGAGTACACTTGCAAGATAAATGTGACACTTTCTAATGTCACAATGGAGGGACAACTACGCAGGTTGATTTTAGCGCTGCTCATCGTGGACTATATTGCTGTCATTGTTCATTTTAGTCAAACCATACAGTTTGAAAACGAGGCGCGGCTCCAACTAGAAAACAATGTTTTGATGCATTGGATGTGCTGAATGTGCATATTAAGGCAGTACAGGAGGAGGTGCACATTAATAATCCTCCAGGACTGTAACATGCTCATGTTTGACCCAAACAGTGTGTCATGTGACTGCAGTTGCTTCACATCCAGGTCGGAACACTGAGACCACCTCATCAAGAAGGTCTCAGTCTGGTTGTTTTGGTGCACACCTGAGTGCGATTGCTGTGTTCACACCTGCCCAAACAAACCGCACTTAGGGGGCAAACGAACTTGAGTTCGATTGAACCGAACCAAACAGGGCAGGTGTGAACGCACCCTTAAACTATAAACTCAAAAGAAGTGTGCCACAAAGTGAGAGGACGTCTTTACAAACATTCACATATAGTGAATCTGTTTTGCACCGACTGATAACATCATATCACTCTCACTCTCTCTCTCTCGGACACACTGATCAGATGGACTCAGCATTTGAATCACAAGGATGGGGTGTGTGTGCATCCACACACAAAGCTCTATTCATGGCTTAAGCACGCACATCAGAGGGCAGGAAAGGCCCGGCTCCATAAACAAAGAGGCCAAACAGATCACACTGGCATCTTCTCAGTGCGTGTGCGTGAGCGTGCACTCAAACACACACAACTGTGTGAGGCGTGGGGGTTATCATATCAGCAGCAGCTGCGCAGAAAACACACACACACACAGCAGTCAAAGAAGAAGCAGCTCATACCTCATTTCTCTCCCAGTTAAATTACACAAGTGTCTTTCCAACATGGGTGCAGCTCAGCTGTGTGTCTGTAAGTGAGCGATGGGTGTGAGAGTAGTGGTTGAGTCCTCCGCCTCCTCTGCAACCCGCACATCATTTATGCAAAGGAAGACTAATCTGGATCAGAGCTCTGTTTGCACACATTACACCAAGTTAAAGACCAGACTTCACTCACAGGACTTAAGTTCAGCAGATGTCTTTGAGCCAAACGTTGAATCCTAACCAGCTGTCTGAGTCACACCCTGACCTTTAATGTACAAAATTTATTTTGTCATTTTATTAATATTCAGTGTTTGAATGGCTTGTTATAGAGGCAGTGTGTAGGATTTAGTGGTATCCAGCTGTGAGGATTACAGATTGCAACCAGCTGAAACTTCTCCCGTGTCAAAAGGGTTAACAACCGGTTAGAATTCCTTCAGTTTTCATTGTTCAGGAGGTTTTTACCAGGAGCCGAATTATCCTCAGAGGTCTCTTCCTCTCCAAAACAAACAAACCAGGTGATTTAAACCAGTAGAACCACAGAATAAGCAACCCAGTCTCAATCTGAACTTGTCAAAATCCGGCGCTTGGGAAGTGACTTACGCGGCCGGTCAATGTTATAGTTTAATGGCACTCAGCCGCATCAGGGGGAATCAGGCGGGACAAGAATGAAAGTTAAGGCAGCAACACATTCTCACTCTGACCTCGTCACATATTGACATTTTATTGTCATGGACTTTTAACGTCCACATACAACGTGCAAGGTACCCTGGGTATGTTGGTTGTTGACGTTCTGGGACGCCGTGTCAAGTTCAGCCTGTTACATACATTGTCTTCTTTCAAAATAAACGCACTACGTCAGTACAACACTACGAATCAACGTTTTTTTTCCTCCAGTGCGAACACTGCTCTCCTGGGTAAAAGTCGGTGTTGGTTTGACCCGTCCTCCACCACTCCCAACTGCCCTACTTGGACTTTCCCCACCTTAACTTTCATTCTTGTCCCGCTGCGTTTCCCCCTGACGCTGCAAAGAGTTGTTAAACTATAACAGAATGGCCGCATATCATGCCGATGTCTTTTTGCGTCAGTCTCTGACACTGCAAGTCACTGCCGAAGCGCTGGATTTCGACGACTTTGGAGTGAGACTGGTTTGGTTTCACATTAAAAATCAGGTTTTTCCAATGTTGTTTGGCTTATAACGGAGGGGCTGCTAACTACATTGGCTAACGCAAAAATGTGCAAACCTGAATGGCCCTATCTAGAGCCAGTGTTTGGTTTGTCTGTTCTGGGCTACTGTAGAAACATGGCGGTGCAACATGGTGATCTCCATAGACGAGGACCCGCTCCATATGTAGATATAAACAGCTCATACTAAGGTGAAGAAAACACAACGATTCTTATTTTGAGGTGATTAAAAACAAAAAAAAAAAGTCATACTTATTATATTCCATTTCTGCCAATATACCTTTAACTTTACTCGTATCTGATCAGAGCGTCATCTGTGTTATTGCCTCTGTGCTGTATCTCAATAGTTCAGATTGACAGGAAGATGAAGCAGAAGTAATTTGCCTCCTTCACATAAATAAATGATATTCATAAGTTATGCCTGTCACAACCAGTATGCATCAAAATAGTTCTTCAGTGTGTTTCATCCACCTCCCTGCATGCTGGTCGTTCTGCAAACAGAAAAGTAATCCGACCCTATAGATGTAATCTAATCAACTGTAATCCCTCCCTGTCTCTTTCTCTCCTGCAGTCACGGTAAATCCAATCTTCAGACAGAACATCTTCAAACAAATCACATTTCAATGTAATTTCAGCTCCAGAATCACGTAGTAATGAAATCACCAGACTTGTTCTGATACATTTCGGCCTGTTTGTGTTGTGCAATATTTATTCCTAATAGCCCGAGTTACAAAACTGAATTTTACAGAGACGTCTGAGCCGTTTCCTGCAGTGGAGCTGCATCAAGAATAACGACGTTAAAGGGAGAGTGTGGATATTTTGAAGTGGGGCTGTATGAGTTGCTTATGGACAGTCAGTATATGTCAGTCGGCACGTCCACAGTTTGGAGAAACAGGAGTACCACCATAGAAGATAGGCAATGTGAGCAGCAGCAAAATGTATTTTAGCCACCTAAAAAAAATCAAAATCAGTTTAATCAGTGCACTATATTTAGAATATTTTCATCACTCTACCTTGCCGCAAATAGCCTTTTCTGACAGGGAGCTGAAGTCATTATATCTACATCTATGGTCTCTTAAGGTGCGGACACACCAAACCGACATCAAAGAACTTGCACCGACGAAAGCCAACTGTTGCGTCGTCTACGTCACCTCACGTTGCCTCACGTCGCCTCACGTCGNCTGGGAAGCTAGCGGAGACTAACTGGCTGTGCTTCCCTCCGGTCATGCTGAGGCTATCGTTCCGCCAGCCGCTCCCAGCTAGCCCCGGTTTGTTATTCAGGTTAAAGTGGGAAGAAGCAGCGGATCTGTGGGCAGCTGAGTGAAGTGGAGCCTGAGGAGGAAATACCGGTTATCCCCGGTTTCACTACAGGCAGATTCACTCGCTACAGGGGCGAGGGAATAAAATCTGAACAACCAATCAGAGTGACCTCTCTCACTGACTAGTTCTGCCGCTGTTTCAACATGCTCAATCGGCCGAAAAGCCGCCGACACCGAAGGGCCGACGGTGCGGGACACACCGCAAAAACTAGGCCGACAGACGCTCACCGACGGCCCAACTTTGGTCGACGGCCGACCGTCAGCTTGGTGTGTCAGAGCCTTTAGAATCCACCAGACTTCATTGACAAAAACAGTAATTTTAGCTCGCTGAACACAGGAGCTGTTTTGGTCTACCACTGCCTCGATTGTTTGGCTTGTTATTGTTATTGTGTGGCTTTGGTGAATCCAAACTCACCCTTTAAAACACCAAAGTCACACAATAATACAAACAAACGAACAGATCGAGACCAGCAGCTCCTGTGTTCTGCAAAGTAAAATTACTGTTTTTGTCAATGAAGTCTGGCTTTAAAGAGAGCATCAGTAAGTTTCACTTAAAGTTCAGTTTCCCATAGGAAAAGAGCTGTTTGTCATCCTTATGATAGCGTACACCTAAACTGATTTTTTTAGGTGGCTAAAATGTGTTTTGCTGCTGCCTCCATCCACAGCAGTACTTGCTTAGAAGAACGAGATAGTAGTGAGCTCGAGGACCATCTTTACCATATGATACTCAAGAAAAAACGCAGATGCTCTTGAAGAAAGGGGTCAGCACATGGGAAGAAAAAAATGAACTTTAGGCGGGAACAGATGCATTTGAAATAAGTTCAACAGCCTTTATTTCAAAACATGGCTGCTTACATAAAAACAGCGACCAATTTTGACCCTAGGGTCGTCGTGAGGGCGCAAAAAAGGAGGACCTTAGGGTCAAAACCTCTCTCTTCCTGTTCCACGCATGAGTGCCTGAAGTTCAGCACTTTGTTGAGCTTCTGTGTTGGCACTCCTGACTGCTTCTCCAAACTGGGGGTGTGCTGACCGCCCTCTACTGTATGTCACACACTGACTATGGATAAACACCTCACACACACCCACTTCAGAAAACTGATCAAATTCCTGTTTAGTATGTTGGTCACCTTATTTAAAGAGGGATCTCTGAGAAGGAAATAAAAGTTTAATCCCTTTCAGGTCACACAAAGAGCCTTTATATGCCTGATTTTGCTTCCTGAATTTTTGTTTTGGGTTTTTTTTCTTTTTAACTGCTGGCAGAGCTCCTGTGACGCTGCCTTCAGGTCCTGTCAGAAATATCCAAACTCAAGTGGCATACGAAGAATAAAATGTAATATATTTTGTAAGATAGATTTTAAGATATTTTTTGATCTTGACCAATGGTTTTTAAACTTTTTGCACCCAAGGCAAACTAATGGCAAACTAAAATCCCAAGGTCCATCTGTGTTAATATTGGTCCACAGTACCTTCTATAACGTGTGTTACCACTTTTATCACGAGATAAGACAATAAAAATAGTAAAAAAATAAGACAGTTTCTTTTCTCTTTTCTTTAAGTGGTAGGTCGTCTTCGCTGGTGCTTTGTTGTAATTTGCTCCGTACAATAAGGCGATCCATTGTTCCACTCACGGCTTTCTCCTTTTAAATGTTATCACCCCTCACACTGGCTGCCAATCAGGGCTTTGATGTGTCACGCACTTATAATTCCTATGCATGAACAGTGACAAATAGATTCCCCATGACGTTTTTTTAAAAAAAATTCAATTACTTAAATTGAATTTTTTAGCTAGAGTTTGCCTCTTTATTAGGAAATCGGTGTGCACAACACACTGATACAGTCAATTAAAGATTAATTCATATCTTTCTGTATAGACCCGGTTGAATATTGCAATAATAATGTGTAGTTATCACAAAATCCCACGGCACATCATTTGAGAACCACTGGCCTAGATGTACCCACTGTAAAATTCTTTTTGATTTAAAACAAAAATGCAACAAAAAATACTCTCGTATAGGCACTAAACAAGACCCAATAAGCTCTTATTTCTTACAACAAAGATTTTAAAAGCTGTGCATGGAAGTATACATTTATGAAGAACACTTCAAGTTGGCATGAGTGAAGAATAACCTGACACCTTTCATTTGAACAGCTTAAAACATTAATGTTTATTTATTTATTCATTTTATTGTGAGAAATGCGCTGGTTCTAAATCTGTAATGTTCATGTCGGGAAAATGGCTGCAGTAATTTTAATGATTATCAAAAAGAAAATAGAGCATTTAAACATAAATAATATTAAAAAAGAAGTAGCTTGTTCGTAACTCCTAAAACCACAACCTGTTTCAGTTTATGGACTGGACAAACAACATGGACAGAGTCGGGCTGACTGTTTCCCTCTGTTTCCAGTCTGTATGCTAAACTATAATAACTCCCAGCTTCACATTGATCAGAGTGGTATCGATCTGCTCATCTAGGTCTTTGCAAAAAACAGCAAATAAGCGCTTTCACCCCAAAAAACACACCAGAGCAGAATGACTGCTCCTAAAATGGAAAATGGAAGGAGTCCATTATTTAGGATTGACTGACAGAGTCCAGCACTGCAGCAGCGTCAATAAGCTTTTTCTGCAAAGTGCAAATCCCTCACATCATCTGGTGCCAACTGCAGCACAAATTAACTGAGAGGATTCAGTTAAATAATTGATTCAGGTTTGTTGTTGGATTAACGGACAGTCAACACTTGCAGATGCTCCACTGGGAGTTCATCTGCTGGTCAGGATATGTCATCCTCATTACCGAAATGCTAATCACAATGAGCTGGGACAAGTTTGTTCTCAACTTGGTCACATCCATTTTGGGTTATATCTCAGTATCTCTAAACTAACAGATGTTCAGTCCTGTTGACGAACAGGATGAGAAGCTGCAGCTGGACACTGGGTATGACTGACTGTGCTGACATTGGGCTGGAAGAGGCACAGTTACTTTAAATTCCTGACTACAGTTAATGTCATAATCACCTTTATTGCCCATTTAAGTTGACAGATTTGTCGTCACTGACTGTGTAGTTAGGTCACTTTTTCATCACGTCACTGTTCTGTAGCTGTTACTCTTAGTTCAGTACAAAACTCTGTCTATACAACTACATGAGGTTAATATCAGACCAGCTTCATTACCTCCTTCAAAGATCTTATGTTTTCTGCTCTGTTTATTTGTTGCTTTGTCTTTGTCAGCAGGATTACGGAAAAAGTACTGGATGATTTTCATAAAACTTGGTGAAAGGATGCAGAACGGGCCAAGGAAGATCTCATTACATTTTGGGGTGAGTCCCAATCAACAACACATTCTCACTCCGACCTCATCACATATTAACGTTTTATGTGAAGTAAACAGAGAATTTTATCGTAGAATAGATTGCTACTGACTCTTTCACAAAAAAAAGAAACCATGATGGAGACGGGTTTGCCTTTACAAGGGCATATATAGCAGTCGGCCTCACTTTTTTAATTTAACATGAGTTCTTCTTTGAACATGGGTGTATTTCTGAGGTAGCAATCTGAGTTACAAGAGCCTGTTCTCTGGCCAACACGTTGTTAAAGGGTTTGCTGTCTCTCTCAATCTCCCCATCCCATGGGCCCCAGTGCAACCACACTGTCTGAACTGTCTATATTCATGCCCCTGCTCTTACTCGCATCCAAATGTGATTTTCTGCAATAATCTCCACCAGAGATTTGAAAGAAATATCTTTAATTTGAAATTACATGATAAATGCACAGCTGAGATGATGAAGCACAATTTTGACATAATTCTAATAGTTTTTGAAATATATCCAGACATATGCAGTGGCTGCACTTGTAGATTCACATATAAGACTAGACAATTGGCCTTGGCGGAGGTCTGCACTCTCCAAACATCCTTTTAGTTATGATTGTTTTATGGGCTTTTATGGTCCTTTGATGTGGTTTACTGAGGAAGTGACATACTTTGCATCACAGCTGAGCTGTCACCAGTGAGGAGCTCCACTGCTATATCTGGTAATTTGGCTGCCGTTCATACGTAAACCGAACATCTCTAATATGTTACTGCCTGGCTGAAAGCTTACAACCATAACCTCTTACACCAGTGATTCCCAACTGGTGAGGAGTGGTCCAAAAATGGGTTGTGGGTCCATTCTGAATGGACCGCAAGTGACTCAGAAACATATTAAGTTTGTAAAAACACACTTTAGTTTTGTGTACAGTGAAGCACCATTTTCTGCTGTAGATTGAGTGACTAATGGACAGCTACTTAACAGAGACAGCAAGCTAGCTCGACAATATGGCCAAACACAATTATGATGCTAAATTTATTTAACTGTGTGCACCTTCAACTAATGACTAAGGAGAAATCTGGACCCATGGCTGGACCAGTTGGGAAACACTGCCTTAAACAGTCATGACGAGATAAATCTGTTGCAGATAAAATGGCTGCATAGCTCTAACATAGTGTTTGTAAAGACCAACTTCTGCACTGGACTGAATGTAACAGCGTGAATAAGCAACAGACTGAAGGATCGTAGAGAGCTGAATGTTGCAGCTGTGATGCGTTCACTCATGCATGTACATGAAAACCTTTGAACTGAACATTCAAATCAGCAAAATGATTCCTCAAAACAATCCACAACAACCAAAATAATGTCAGCGTAGTATGATGTGGTGTATGTGTGTGTGGAGGTGCAGATGTATCTCCTCATTCTTCGACTATCTTTGCCACCAGATGGGCACCTCCAATGTTGCAAATGTAAAATCATTTGTGCTTAAGGAGACACTTTGACATGCCACACACACACACACACACACACACACTGTCCCTCGTTCCCTGATTATGCATTTCTTAACGAGATTTTGACCCTGATATGACATTAGCATGGTTGCTGATTACAACACACACACACACTCATAGAAACACACGCCCCTGGAGAGGGCTCGCCCCAGGAGTTGCACACTGCTGGTCAGAAAGAAGAGCGAGGGGAAGCTATCTTTGTTCCCAAGCCTAGCTTTGAAGACGGTTGCCATGGATACCAGCCTTCGAATCAGTCGGTTGATGAAGGGCGGGCGGTCTGCTGCAGCGAGCACACACACAAGCACACACTGACACACTGACACACTTGCTGCGCTCACAACAACACCTGCAGACGGCGCAGCACTGCAGCACTGCGTCAGAACACACAAAGCTGACCAATCGGCGCCCTCGACTAACACACACCTCTGAGCCGGAGCCAATCAGAGCGCCTCCACCACCGCTGCATTATAATATCCACCAATCAGGGAACATCAGTCCAGATGTGTCTGGAGAATATGAGCCAACCAGCATCCAGGCTGCTGTGAGAAGATTTTTTTATTGAAATGGAAAGTCCAGGATTTTTTTTTGGGGGGGGGGGGAGAAGTCTGAGTCTGATTAATTTAATAGCCTTAATTTCCTCATTCTTTGTTTTTGGCTGCAGCTGCGGAGATGTTGTTGCAGCCTTTAGTCATGACTCACAGACGTAACTGAAGTGTAACAAAGACACATTTGATAAAGAGAAAGACAATGAAGTGGAAACATCAGCGACGGAAGGAAGGATATGAAAAGAATAAGAGAGGAGGATTGAATGATGTGAATATGAGGAGGACAGGGATGAAGAGCGCTGAGGGGGATCTGCGTCTCTCCCCTGACCTACATTCAGTCATACACAGTGTTGTATGATGATGTGTATGTGTGTCCAAATGTGTCCGCAGTGACCTTGGTCAACACGTTGGTTCAGCTTTAATCAGATTTACGCTGACATGTTCGAATAGGAGCTTTGGCAGGTTCAGTGTGACGATACACAGCAGAATGATTATAAGAAACATGTCGCCTCTCCTGCATTAACCTACATTTCACTGTGAACATTGACCGATTAAATGGATGCAGTAGTTGGCATCCAGTGGCCGAGAGAATCTGGATCAGAGCGTGTTGGAGTTGAGATGTTTCTGTACATGGAGGCATCAGCGTTCATGTCACAGTCTGTCCCATTTTGGCGCTCCAGTGAACAGAGGTGTGGACTCGAGTCAGACACGAATGCAACTTTGGTGACTGTAGCCTGGACTTGACAAAATCAAAAAAGGCTTGCAACTTGACACGGACTCTAAGACAGATTAATCGAGGCTTCACTTTGACTTGAGCCTTTGGACTTGAAAATACTTTGTTTCTCTTCTCGTGCACCGAGCTGAACTGCCAATCAGAGTGATTTCTCTCACCGACAGGTTCCAACGTTTCCAATACCAGTTCCACATGCTGAGTCAGCCAAAATTTAAACGCTGTGGGATACACTGCAAAAACCAGGGCAATAGACGCTCACCAACGCCCAACTGTCGGGTCAATGTGTCAAGAAAAGGCAGATATTTCTGTGGCCGATATCTCCAACACTCACACTCACACCAAAATTAATCTAGACTGACAAATAGCACTACAGGTATGAGGAAAATATGTATTTGATTTTGGGGTGAACTGTCCCTAGTGGTTTATTATTAACTCAAGCAGGGCTCAACTCTCATGATTTTTTAGATTTAACAGCTGCAGCTAATTTTGATAGACATGTCTAATCCTGATTGACAGGTCAGGGGTGTTAAGATAAAATCTTTACACAGCTTAAACCTGATAATAAGATATCGCCTTACAGTAAGTGGTCAGCTTTAAAGAGCAAACTCTGCTCTCTTTCTCCTGGTCTCTGAGGAAACATGATCCTAACAAGCAGACAAAGAGAGAGATGGAAATGATCAATACAATCAATATACAGACCAGCTATAATCAGGGATAAGTGATAAAAAGTGTCAGATCATCTGCTCACCAGAGAAAAACACATTAGGGTCGGTGTGGTGATGGGACACTAAGAAATAATTTGGATTTCATGCTTTCTTGGAGACAGGTTTGTATCATCTGCCTGAAACAATGTCACATGATTTGCTTAAGTCTTTGCACTGAAGCCCCGAGTCAAGACAGGCACGCTCAAGTCCTAAACTAAGAATTTTAAGTCCAAAACAAGTCATAGTCACCAAATGTAAAGCCATTTTAACAACAAAGTCATAACATATACTCCAGCTTCCTCCCACAATCCAAAGACTAGTAGACTAGGTTAATTGGTGACTCTAAATTGGCCGTAGGTGTGAATGTGAGCGTGAATGTTTGTCTCTTTAGCCCCATTTCCACAGAGCAGTACGCTTCAGATCAGTTCGGTACGCTTTTTTTTGTTTCCACTGTGAAAAGTTGTGGATGGTACCAATGAACCGTTCCGTACNTCTCCACAGCAGCTGGAGTCTGAGAAAAATAACTTCATTCACTGGGCCGACTGCCGGTGACTGTTAAGGTGGAACATTAACTTGTAATGTTACTCAATGCATGAGTTGATGACGTGAATCCATCAGCACACCTTAAATTTCACTGTGACAACTCTGACCATCACTTTAGTTTTAATTCTCTCTGTCTGGCATACACTTTTAGTAATGAGTGGATTTTTCAAGCATATATATATATATATATCAATTTTGACCGGGTTATGTGAACTGCATATATTCAAACGGTGCTTCTGGGACTTGATGGCACTTGGCAACAAAAAATACATTTCAAAAACTGATCAGCAATGTCTCTTTCCAGAAATCATGATCTGGTTACTCAAGATAATCCGCAGACCTTGTTGTGAGCAGTTTCATGTAGGAACTATTTTCTTTCTACCAAACTACACCCACCAACTGTATCACTGTGCAGAAGGAAGCATTCATGTACTCATCAACCAGAGGACAGCGCAAGATGTAAACTTTAATGACGTCCTCCTCGGCTGAGCTGTAACATTAGCTAACTCAGTGGTGGTAGGTGAGCTAGCAGTCGATACACACTTCCTTCTGGCTCTAAAGCTAGAAGCTGCAGCCATTTCTAAGCCTCAGCTGTACTAGTGCTAGTTAGTAAATGTTAGCATGGTGCAACACATTTAACCAAGATGTTGATCGTGGCAACATTATACCTGCTAAACATTAGCACGTTAGCATGTTGGTGTGTGTGGGTTCTTACAGGCAGAGAACAACTTTTATAGGAAAATGACTCGAGGTCTTTTCTTCAAATGTGCAGTGAAACATTGTTAAAAGTGTGAAATGGCTGTGTGAGTGAGTACGCTGTGTGCGCTGGTGTCTCTTGCAATCACTGAGGAATGTGTGTGTGTGTTTGCACAAGAGTGTGTGTGCGCACAGCTGCAGCCCTACCAAGGGCCTCCTCTCCACCAACAAAGAACTGGAGGCTGGAGCCACTGGGGAACACCACACACTCCCCTCCTCTCCTGCGGCTCCATTCTGCACACAGCGGTCAGGTCAAAGGGCAGCATGTATGTGTGTGTGTGTGTGTGTGTGTGTGTATGTGCCCATGTGTGTGCTCTGGGGGGGGCTCCAGTTCCTCCACCCCCCTTATTGTCATGGTGACTGTGAAGCAGTCGAGCCAAGATCAGCAGAGCAACTTCATAGCTTCTCCCTCTGTTTAACACATTATGAAGAGTGTGTGTGTGTGTGTGTGTGTGTGTGTGTGTGTGCGCGGCAATAATGCCTGTAGCCGACAGAAAGATATAGGTCAGTCAAGAGAAACAGAGCAGTTCGGCTGGAGTGGGAATCCGCAGGGTGTGTGTTAATGTGTCAGAGTGTGTTTCTATGTGTTCATACGTTAGTGTCAATTATATCTGTGTGTGTGTGTGTGTGTGTGTGTGTGTGTGTGTGTGTGAGTGAAAGCATGACTTTCAGCTATGTGCACGACTGTCACATTATCTCATGTTCAGCTCCCCATCCCCCCACAGCAGACACACTGATTTCTGTGGGAGATGAAACGAAACTCTTTCCTCTCAAGGTCACGAGAACACATCACACTGCTTTGTGTGTGTGTGTGTGTGTGTGTGTGTGTGTGTGTGTGTGTGTGTGTGTGTGTGCGCGTGTGTGTGTGTGTGTGTTTGAATTGATTGCGGGGGCTGATTGGCGCCTCCAGCACTGACTGCAGGGAAACTTGATCAGGATGCCACTAAAAATACTTCTTCCTGCCTCTCAGCGAGGGCCCGTGACATCACATCCTGTCCTCATGAATGAACACTGTTGCTGTGGTCAGTCGCCTGAATATCCCTCCTTCCTTTTTGTTTTTAATCACCTTGTGCAGCCTCTTTGATCTCTGAGGCAGCTGCAGAGTTTTATTATACCATCTCTCCATCTTAATAAAGAAACAGACTCGTGACGATCTGTAGAAAATGTGTTCAAACGGGTCGACTTAGTCACATAAATATTTTAAAGCTTTGGACACGTGTGGGCGGTGGAGAAAGCTTCAAGTACAACCTTATAAAGTTGATGTGGCAAAGAGTGGCATGGTTACACATCGAGCTGCCACAGAGCAACATTAATTTAGAGTCATGTATCTGGTCACCTGATAAATGTTTTTAGCTCTGCTTTGGTCTCCACCAACTCCTGGGGATGTATCTGGCTCTTTAGCTCCTCAGTGCTTCTCTGTTTTCACCCAACCCGCTCTCACTCCCAGGGCGTCGAATACAGCAGCCTGGTCAGTGGCCCTCGGCTTCTGACACAGATGCACTAGACTTCCTTTAACATCTGTACGAGACGTATTGGGCCCTCAGCTACTACTAGCTAGCTACCGGACGATTTTGATTAAACTTGGTGAAAGGGAGCAGCACGGGCCAAGGAAGATTCCATTACATTTTGGGGCGAATCCAAATCAACAACACATTCTCACTTCAACCTCGTCACATATCAGCGTTTGGTCATGGACTTTCCACGTCCAGATACAACTGAAAGGTACCCTGGGTGTGTTGGTTGTTGACGTTCTGCCTGTCACATGCATTGTCGTCTTTCAAAATACACTTCAGTTTTCACAGGAAATTTAACGTTTACATACAGTCTCTTTCAAAATAAAAGCACTATGTCTAAAAAAGGACAGGGTTTGGTTTTAAAATCTTACAGGATGTGAACACCGCTCTCCCGGTTGAAAGCTGATGATTACAGGACCCATCTACCACCCCTTTCACCGCCCTACTCGGATCTACCTCTTAACTTTCGTTCTTGTCCTGCTGTGTTTCCCCCAACGCTGCCAGGCACAGTTAAAGTATAACAGCGACCGGCCGCGTATCACGCTGATGTTAAAAAATGTCTTTTTTCGTCTGTGTCTGATGCTGCAAGTTACTGCCCAAGCGCCTGATTTTGACGACTTCGTAGTGAGATCAACATACTGGGTTAGATCAAACTTTATTGATCTCTAGGGACAGAATAAGAACTATTAATATGAATACAATTAAAATAAGAGATAAAAGAAATCAGGAAGACGACATTAAAAGGCTGTTTACAGTTGAGATCATAGGGTGAATACACAGATTATTTTTCACTTTTATTAACATTGCCAGATTGAGCATTTGGCCTTGGTGTAATAAAAGCCACACATCTTAAAATCCAGTAGATAGTAGTAAAGTTCAGTGGAGACAAAACATAGCTGTTTGTAGAAATACAATGACTCAACATCACAATCCACGCTGATGGGCACCAATAATCCTCTGAGGTAGCCTATCAGGTACGTAGTTGCCTAACAACCCGACCTCACTCTGAAGTCGTCGAAAACCGTTGCTTGGTTAGTGACTTCCGGCCTCTGACAGCAACAGAAAATGCCGTCATTTTATGTCGGACGTGGCCGGTCGTCATTATTGTTCAACAGCATCCGGCGTCAGGGGGAAACGTGGTCGGACAACAATGAAAGTTAAGGCAGTAGAAGTCTGAGTAAGGCTGACAGGGGTGAAGTGGATGGTCCAGCAACCACCATCTTGTGAGATTCTAAAGCCAAACCCTGTTATTTTTCCTAAATCCAACCACGTGCTTTTGTTGTTGAAGGAAAAAAACATCAGTTCATGGTGCTGTACCGACGTAGTGCGTTTATTTTGAAAGAGACTGTATGCAAACGGTAAATTTCCTGTGAAAACAGAAGTGTATTTTCAAAAGAGACAACACATGTAACAGGCTGAAGTTGACACAGCGTCCCAGAACGTCAACAACCAACACACCCTGAACCAAAGCACATCATAAGTCTGCATGGAAAGTCTATGACCAAATGTTGATACGTGACAGGGTCGGAGTGAGAATGTACTGGTCAAACACACACCAACTTTTACCAGAGGACTGCTGTTTGTGTCCCATGTGAAACCAAAAGTCAACTTTGACTATTTTTAACCATATTACATAGTTACTGGTGTACGTCTTGTGACAAAGTTGTCACTCGACATAGTTTTTGATGTAACAAATCAAATTCAAATCACGTTTATTTATGTAGCACATGTAAAAACAACTGCAGTTGACTAAAGAGCTGTACAAATTAAAAGAAAGACACACAAATATATATAGAAATGAAATATATGTGTACACAAATATAAAACATTAATCATGATTACATAATTATTACATAAATAATGATTACAAAATTAGTCATTTTTATTGTTATTTACACTTACAAAATATATCAATGATTGTAGTTCTCATATCATGGCTGTTAGAGCTGCACAACTGGATGATGTTCACACAAATATCTACATAAAACACATCATATTGTCTCATTTATCTTAATGTACACACTGTAAACAGCTCTTTAATGTCGTTCTCCTGATTTCTTTTATCTCTTGTTTTAATTGTATTCATGTTAATAGTTCTTATTCTGTCCCTGGAGATCAATAAAGTTTGATCTAACCCAGTATGTTGAATTAGTTACAGTCCTGCTGCCTCATGGAGTCTAAAGGAGCTCTGTTGCTCCACCCACTGGCTGCAGATGGGAACTACAGCAGCCTGAACATCCGCCTACTGATGAATCCATTTCATTGTCACACACCCACACTGCTGAGAGTAACACGTGTGTATCCACAATGGATGGACACACACACACACACACACACACACACACATAGAGGGTACATGTTGAACTGGCAGGTGTTGCTGGTCATTGCCACCACTTTCCTGTTGTATCCCCTGAGCCCCCTCCTTCCTTCTTCCTTGTCCTCTCCCCCTCTTTCTCTCACTCTACCTCACCCTCTTTTGCTCTCTACCCCCCCACCCTCCTCCTCCTCTTCCTCTCTCTTCTTCTGTGGTGCTCCCGTCCTCTCTTGTCAGCTTTTCATCTCTCTTTCTCTTTATGGGCAATAAGGAGTTTTAGATGCTAATGATATGCCCTCTTGCAACAAAGGGTTGGAGGCCCCCTTACAGAGCCTCTTTGGACACACACACACACACACACACACACACACACACACACACCAGCTGTTCTCTGCTGGCCTCTTATTACAAAGACCCCCTGAAAGATTTAGCTACTCTGGTTCTTTTCCATTTTACACACACTCGTACAGTACACACACATAAAAACACACAGTTTTTATTAACAAGCATGAGCACACACACACACACACACACACACTATGAGTGGCCAAGTTTGGTCAGTTGAAAATAATTTTGTGATTTTGAAGTTTTCAGGGCGAAATGTCACCAATTTGTCTGATTTTACAGTAAATTTGTTTTGTGGGTTTCTTTTTTTTTTCGTCACTGGTTTCAGTCTCCTGCTGTGAATAATTTATGATTGAGAGCTGATAATGAAGGACAGCATGTGTGTGACAGACACACACCATCTGCTGACACACACACACACACACTCACACAGTGGGATCATTAACATCTGGTGCAGATGGCCGTCTTAAACACACTGACCAGTCGCCCTTGAGGGCCAAACCAGGGGGTAAACTGGTTTGAGCCCAGTGTACAGACAGGGACTGGGCAGATTTTCCTCATGATAGACTGAAATGCAACTTATTTTTTTCCTTTGAGTTTACCTACATTTTTAATCTGAAAAATTTTCCTTTATAATAACTTGTAGTGATAAACGAGAGACGACCCAATCGCGTCGAAAAAGTCAGATTGTACGTCTCTGCAAACCATGGATATGTTACATTTGTACATTATGTCGCGGATAAAATTACATTTTATGTTTCATGCGTGGTTAGTTTTAGGCACAAAAACCACTTGCTTACAGTTTGGAAAAGCTCATGTTTTGGCTTAAAATACCAGATTTCGGGGGGTATGATCCCCGCTGGGAGCGCAGCAATGTCTCAGTTCATAACAACTACTTTTCGTGACACTGTCCCTGCTGGAAAAATGGCAACAGGTCCATACAAAACACCAACGCCTGGGGCTTAAAAAGCCGCTGGAAACACAGCAATGACTCACAAAATCACAACCAGTTTTGTTGGTTGTTGGTTTTAAACACTGGTCTGTAGCTCAGCAGGCGTCTCACCTAGGTGCCACACCATCCACCATCCCCTCCACCTCCCGATGATAAAGTGAGCTCATATATTATGTCACTTTAGAAATGCTGATATGGTACGTATAACATGTGCGTGGCAACTATGCTGAGAGAGATCATTTACCTCTGAAGCTTCATCACCTGAGTATTCAGAGGAATTTGTCATTATTTTGTCGGGCTGTATCGAACAGTCTGAAGCCTTATTCATAGTGGTGATATATTTTAATTCTGTGTCAACATTCAAATGCTGCACAGCTTTTTTTTTGCATGTCTGTTCATTCTGTTTAAACCCAGCATTTCTGCAAAGTTGTCACTGAAGATTAGGCTACACCAATATTACTACTACTAAACTCTTTGTAGTAGATTTAGATTCAAGTGTTGGCTGTTTCTGACTCGTGTGATCCAAATATTTCCGATAACATAAGTTGTAAAGTCCAAAAGTCAAGCTTGATTGGGAAAAAAGATAAAGATATGCATTTCTAAAATTCACAGCATGTTTTTATCTAACAAAATATTCTGCTTCAATACATTTTTGGGGCATTTAGCCTTTCAAAAACAACATTTTCACTACAGTCGAAAAATTGTTTGCTCTCTGGCTTGCTTCACACAAAGGGAAGGATGCGCATGTATTAATTGGGAGGTCTAACAGCACCTTGAATTACATTTATTGATCAAACAAAATGGATTTAATAAAAGAAAACGATAACTCATTTAATGTGATGAATCACTTCATTCAAATTAAGGATTTTGATCAACTTTGTTTTTTCTTCTTTTTTTTTTTAGGGTGATGACGTAATGAAATATGACAGCAGCCTAAACAGCTTAAAATATGAAAAAAAATGACACACTCTGAACAAATAGTCCACTGGTTCAACTTTAAAAAATTCTTTTTTAGTCAAACAAACTTAGTTCAGTACAGCCAACAGGGTTCGCTTTGACCTTGAAAAACTAAGTTAATATCTATCTAAAAGTTGTGTTGATATTTAGAGGTCAAACTATTATATTTAAGATATTCTAACTTATTTATTTTAATTCAAATATGTCTTTAAAACGTCTTAAAATAAGTTGCCAACTGAATAAAACACATTAATGAAACGTAATGCTCAAAACTTCTTTATTTGAAGCATTATCTACTGACACCATGACTCATTTCTTAGAGTGCATTCTTTTCCACTCTAGTTAATCTACATTTCCTGTATGATGCAACAACCTCTGATTCTCTGTGTACTGGTCGGCCAGTTTAAGAAAAGTTAAAATATTTTGTTTACATCTTCCTACAGTTAAAATGAGCCAATCTATTTTAGCAAAGTTGACAAAACTTGAAAGTTACATACAGTTTTCTACATGTGAATCAGACTGTACCTCAGGTCTGCCCCTTCCTGCTGAAGGACAGAACTGCACGTGTTAGATCTGACTAAGACTGAATTAACCTCAACTCTCCTTTCTGAACCAGAGCCCAGAGATATGACATGTGTATGATATTAGAAGTACACTTGTGGAGTCAACCTAGCTTATCATACTTTCTCCTTTGTAAGAAAACATGCAACTTAATCCACATGTTAGTAATGCATACTGCTGCCCTGTATTTCCAATCAATACAGTCAATAGTATGTGTTTAAACTGTTTGAACTGTTGATGTCATTTTTGTGCAGGGGTTCAATCATGTCTCATGTTATCTTAAAATTCAGTGTTTGGTAAAGAAAAAAATGTCGAGTATTATGATCTGTAATAAAAAGAAAAATCTGACATCCACACAGGAAGTTAAGTTTCAGTCCTGTTTATTTTTCTGTTTTGTTGTCAGGACTTATTTCTTGTGACACATTTCATGGAAAGAAAAGTCATTTTAGTGCAGATCTGGCGATACTTTAAAGATTTCTGAACACTGAGAGACAAGACATCCATGAAAATGTCCCCTATTTTTCTCATTGCACATGTGCCCTGTTGTGTTCAGGCACTGATATCTAGCTGGTTATGAACTAGCTCAGTCAACTCTGGGTTTTCCTATCCAGCCACAAGCGTGTTCGTGTAAAAGAGGCGGGGGTGTTAATTATGAGCGACATCATCAGAGCCATGAATGAAGGAGGCTGATTCATATGAGATGAAACAGTGACACGTGTAGGCATCACTGGCCTATAGACCTACATGATGTTAGCTTTGAGGATGATGATGAATATGTCACATAAAACACTAACACCAGACTGTTTCTGCTGCTGAAATCATGTGTTTAGAGCGTAAACGATCTCTGTGTTTGTTAAAACCAGTGGAAATAGAGCCCTGGAACACTGAAATGATTCAACGGACCTATAACAGCATATAGGCTCCTCTTTTTGACCCGTCACTCCAGACTTTTGTTCATGGATACTTTTTTCTTCAGTGATCTGATTGGTCAGAGGTTGAGGCGTTGACAGGCGGTCATCCCATACCCTGAAGTTAACCTTCTCTGGAAAAAGAGAAGCAGCTTCATGATACTGAAAACCCCAAGGTAACCCTGAAGTTACCTCGCTAACTCTAAATCATGCTTCGTAGCACAGGCATCTGGATTCAAGGGTGTAGGTTTCAATTCAACACTGGGGGAGACACATAAAACAGAAGGTTGGGGGTCCTCTTTCGAAAAGTTTGGAGCATGATACACTTAATTTCTTGCATCCTGGTGAATTTAATGCACCAGTCTGTGCCTAGTCTGCATCAGTTTTATGGCGTAAATGTCTAACTTCATCAAAATAAAAGTCCTCTGCTACTTTGATGTTTTTATCAGGAAAGGACAAATGCTCTTGTTCTAAATATTGACAGCGACGTGTCCTTTGCGGGCAGGCAGATACTATTTTTCAAATTTACTATGAAAACAATAATTTTGTGTCAACGTATGTGCACAATGACTGTGAGTGAGAGCGAAAGAGAAGTCATCAGGGTTCCCATCAGGTCACTGAAGAATTATTAACTTTCCTGTGTTGTATGAGTCATCATGAGTGCAGCGCAGACAAACATATTTTAATCTTTAATCCATTGTTGAGCTCAACAAAATACCCTAACAGTATAATATGATGTTTCAATGGAAACAACCTTCACAGTCTTTGTCTGGTATTGACAACAGCTGATAAACAGAAGATACAAACAGAGTCAGAGTGAAACTGTAGACGGGGGGTTGGAGGGTGGTTCACTGGGTGGTTTCCCCTGTGCAAGTTTTACTTTTAATATTCAATGCAAATAACATAATTCCCCATTAAACTATTTTTTGTTTTACTTCTAAAATGACACAGAAATTTACAGGATTTTTTGGTGAATGACTCAGCGGGACATTCAATGGTCTGTCATGTTTATCAGCTGGAGAAAACAACTGGGATGACCCCTCCTGTGTGGGTGCTTTTTAGAGCACTAACGTGTCTCCTTGTTTTCCTCACTCGCATGGCTTCCTCAGGTCTTATGGTATGTGTCGTTTGAGATAGAACATCCGGTCCTTTTTGGCATAAAGTTTAATTTAGGCTTCTTTCTGCAAATCAGAGGCATCAGAGGTGCAGAATGAAGAGCACCCTCTGCATCTCCAGGAGAGAGGAGGTTTTGCCAGAGGAGCTAAAACCAAGGTTGCACAGGTGTATCCTTTGACAAAGTCTTTTTCCGTACCCGTGACATAGCCATAGCATTTAACCATAGTTGTCTTTGTATTTGTTGAGGGGCAGTGGTGGCTGGTATGTGATAAAATTTTGAGTTTTGAGCCATGACTCCTTCTATTCTGGCTCCCAATAACACCACAAGACCACATTTTAGGCCTCCAATGTAGCCTACAGCCCTGTGATGGCGAGTCATGTCTTGCTTCCAGCTAATGAAATGACATCATTGCGATGTCGGCCCTGAAAGGGTCTATAGTGGTGCTTCAAAATGTAGCAACAGCTGATCGTCCCCCTGCCAACAGCATCTCAGACAGATTCTAATTCTGTGGGGAACACTGCTCATAATAATAGGTTCCGAATCTGAGACAGCATCGCAACTATTTTTGTAATTGTCGCTTGCCCCCACAAAAAATGCCTATAAACATCACAACATGCAGTGCAATTTTTTTGAAAAGCTGACATAAAATCAGGCCGCAACAATCCCAAAAACAGCCCATGAAATCCTGAGGGACTGGTTTATAGTTGTCACTGCAAAATGTGCCCAATACGGGTGGCCCCAGACATTTGCCTGGTGGTGCACCCCTGCCTGCTCAGACAGACCACGGATGTGACTGATTGTTCACATCTCATTAATTTGTGTTGCCTCATTAACATTATTTAACAAATGTTTCCTCTCTGACCTCCACCCTTCTGTGTGCCCTCCCTCCTTTTGTCTGAACCGTGAGCCAGTTCATGACACCATCCACAGCGTGATATCTGTGGCGATATATTGTGAAATTAGGTCAGTGTAAGAGAGAAGAATTAAAGCCAGGACTAAACACACTCACTCAACATATTCCATTTCCTCTCGACAACATCGTGGCCTCCTCACACACACACACACACACACACACACAAACCACAGACACAAGCAAATTCCTTTTACATTAAAAAAAAAATGGCAGTGTGACTAATCTGTGCGTTACCAAAGAAACGGGTGGAAAACAGACAGGAGTTGGACTGCTGCTTACTGTGTCACACACACTTTCTGCTTACACACACACACACACACACACACACACACACACACACATAGAGTCCCTGAGGCTGTCTCCTATCCCTTATGTAACAGCTTGCTAGTATGTTCCAGGTTATCAGCTTACAATCAGATGAGCCAAGAAAGGTGTAACTCCTCCTCTCGCTGTCCCCCACCTCTCATTCTTCTATTGTCCTATAAGCTTTCTGCAACAAAGACAACTGAGTAAAACAGCGGCGAGGAAAAGGAGGGCTGCAACTGGATCAGAAAGTAAAGAGAATAAAGTAGAGAAATAAAAGAAAGAAAGAAGGAGTGATCTTCAACGAGGGATTTACAGCAGGTCTGTGACCACTGTCTCCTTATAAGGCAATCCAGTCCAGGTGATTACCTGCAGCCCTCAGCCAATGACCACGCAGCGAGCTATCAACCTGCAAACGCCTAATCTGGACACACACACGCCTAAACACACTGAACATTTTCATATCAACGTGCAGAGCTATGGCACTTGAGGGAGTAGCTGCAGCTGAGGGTTTCATGAAGAGCTTTTACAGTTGCTCACACTGGACGTCTTCCCAGCACATCAGCTAATGTAGTGTGTCTCGGTTGTGCATGTACAGTATGTGTATGTGTGCGTGGTTATGCAACAGCGCGGGGAGGAAAACGCGGTGCCTCTTGACCTACATTTTGGGGTCTGACTCGATCCCAATGCTCAGGGAATCCCACATTGTTAGCTGTAACACGCACAGACACAAACTTTTCTTGTCTTTTCTCGTATGTATCCTCTGTGAAACATACCTTGAGCTGAGAGAGAAATGGGAGTGCAACTTGGCCGCAGCTTTGAGAAAATCTTGCGGTCAGTGTAACAATGCAGAGGGAGAGGAGAATGTCTAGAGGGAGGGAGGGAGGGAGAGAAGGAGGGAGTAGGGAGGGAGGGGTGTTTTATTTGGACACACTGCCAACCAGGTTTGTTAACCTGCACACACACAGATGGTGGAGTTAATTAAGAAACATACTGAAGTCTTGGAGATGACACGGAAAGAGTAAAGAAAGACAAAAGAGGAGAATCTAGCCGAGGACTGTCGACCATTACATCACCTCTTGTTTCCTCTGGGATGTGTCGAGCTGGTGGAGGCAGGAGGGGTGAGGGCTCTGGGCTGTTAATGGGAGTAGGAGGAGGAGGGGGAGGAGGAGGAGGGGTGAGGGGTGAGGATGTTGATGGGAAAGAGCAAAGCCTGAGTCAGAGAAGGATCAGGAATGAATCCATCTTATATCCCTGTCTGCCCTCTTCTAACTCTTCCCTTTCTGTTTCTCAGCTCCACCTCATTTTTCAGTTTATTCTCCGTCCTTTCTTCTTCTCCGTGTCTCTTTTTATCTTTCTCTAAAAGCCTGGGGGTGGAGGTGAGGAGGTGGAGTTGAGTCAGTGGAGGTCACGCACTGATAAACAGAGTGCCAGGAATGACAAATGCCTGAATTAGAATCTGTTTATTAATTTCCTGTGGTACAGTGTCGGACGGCAGCACATTCCTCAGACGATACAGGGACAGAGTTCAGCAGGAGAATAAAACTGGGTTTAGTTTCATGGCTACTTCCTGTCCTGGGCTCAACACTAACTTTTTAAACTGGTTCAGTTTTTGGTTTCAGAAACTGAAAATATGGTTGCTATTTTTAGTCACTTTATATTCTGAGTAATTAAGATAAGAAGCAGCTACATGTCAGCTTAATAATGAAAATATGACGCTTAAAAACGTCACACTGACTGAACAAAACTCTTTGTACTTTTTGTTTTATCTGATTGCAGAGCCTGGTCTCACACTGAAGTCGTCGAAATCCCACACTTGGACACTGATGTGTGGCATCAGAAACCAACGAAAAAAATCCATCCTTTAACATCGGCATCAGCTGGACAAGGATGAAAGTTAAGGTGCAGAGCAACTCAAGACAAAGACGGACTGATCATACAGAGAGTTTAAAATAGACACTGACAATAAACTAAATAAAACATGTGTTAATACCAGAGAAGACTTTCAGAGATGGAGAGAAAGTGTTGCTAATAGTTTAGCCTTCTGCTAACAGGAGCTAAAGGTTGACTGCTGCAGCTTCACATTTATGTAGCTAACGTTAGTTAGAGCCTCAGGTCACAGTGTGTCCTCCACCTCACTCCCTGCCGATACACTTCACCTCACTGGGAGGACAGTAGACAGCAGCTCCAGAGACTGACCCACTGTCAGCTCTGGGGGACCGGATAGCCCTGACTCCCCGCTGGATCAGCAAACTTTCTGTTGCTGCCATTACACAGGTTAGACCTGATGCTGCTGCTGGCCACCAGCCGCTGACTGAAGGTCTGTCTCCAGAGCTGCTGCTTGATGAAGCAACCTGGTCTCACTCAGAAGTTGTCAAATACTGGTGGTTGGTCAGTGACTTCTGCCGTCAGACACTGACGAAAAAGCCGTCCTTTCACGTTGGCATGATAAGTGGCCAGTTGCCATTGTAGTTTAACGGTGCTCGGCAGCGTCAGGTTAAAATGCAATGGGACAAGAATGAAAGTTATGGTAGCCAAAGTCTGACTGAGGCGGGCGACAGGTGTGGTCGATGGGTCCAACAACATGGACTTTCACCCGAGAGAGTGGTGTTTGCATCTTGTAAGATTCTAACGTCAAACCCTGTTCTTTTTTCCTAAACCTAGCCATGTGTTTGTTGTTGAAGGAAAAAAAACGTCAGTTCACGGTGTTGTACTGTCGTAGTGCCTTTATTTTGAAAGAGACTGTATGTAAACATTAAATTTCCTGTGAAAAGAGAAGTGTATCTTGAAAGGAGACAATGCATGTAACAGGCAGAACTTGACACGGCGTCCCAGAGAGTCAACAACCAACACACCCAGGGTACCTTGCAGGTCGTATGTGGACGTGGAAAGTCCATGACCTAAACGTCAATATGTGACGAGGTCGGAGTGAGAATGTTTTGCTGCATAAGTGCAATGCAAAGTGGCGGTGATGAGCTAGCTAGCGGTATACACTATGAATCAGCTTATTACAACAAACGTCAGAGAAACTGGGATTACAACGCAAACAGAGGTAGCGTGACTTCATTCTCTTCTTCATTCTTCGGTGTCTCTGGATGCCATTACTCCAATACAGCTGTGTCTTAATTCAGGGGCTGCAGCCTTCGAGGACTGCATGTGAGGACCGGTTGCATTGGTGCGACCAAGGCTGTCCCATTTCGAAAGCTCCTTCAAATGCTGCCTTCTTTCCCAGAATTTGGAGGATGCAACAAATGAATCCTTCATTGCCCAGTTTATCCCAAGATGCATTGCGTGCCAGTGACAAATAATAACAATCTCTGGGTCTGTGATTTAGGGCTAACTAACGTACTAGCTTACTCTTTCTTTCTTTCTCTATTTTCGTTCAGTTTAGCTGATGCGGTCTGTAAAGGAGGTGGCCGACGTCCTTCAAAGGCTGCAGCCCCTGAATTGAGACACAGCTTCTATCTTTACTAAATAGTGCTTTATCAATGCTCTGAGTGTGGCATAAAAACTACAGCAGTAAAATACAACATACACATGAATGCAGCAGCAACATTAATCCAACAACATCACATATAATTTAAAAACACTTACAGGGAACATTTCACTGCACAATAAATCCTTTTCTTTCCTTATTTTAAGTACATTTTGCTGATAATACTTGCATATATTTACTTTGGCGAGGTTTTAAATGCAGTACTTTTACTTGTAGTGAAGTATTTTTACCAGTGGGATAGAAGTACTTTTACTTATTAGCACTTTCACTTAGCCTCACAGATTAAGGCGTGGCTGTGGAGCCTTGTTAAAGTGTTAAGCCATGAAACCTTGAGATTAAATGCAGCTAACAGCGACACATCAGTTGAGAAGACGGGAGGTGACAGCAGCGTTCGTGACAGAATATATTTTTGAGGTTTAATGAGGCAGAAACAGATAAATGACAGCGAGCAGGGTTAAAAAATTATGCAGCATTAAAATGAAAATCCTCAACTCAGGGAAATTTAAATAACTCTAAAACAGGAACTCTCTTATGCTGTTGCTCCAGTTTGGAAAAAACAGACATGCTGTGCTGATGACAGCTAAACAGCCTCACCAGGCTGTTGCCCAAAATTTCCTGTCCTCATGACTAACATGCTCACAGACAGTGCAGCAGATAGAAAGAGACAAACAGCCCAGATATGGCTTCCTGTACTCTATCAGTGCCACCGTCTGAGCTCGTACAGTGGTGCTGTCTGTGTCTTTACCTGCAGACTGTAACCTTATATGGTGCCCTGTAGTGAATTAAGAGGAAGTCCCCCTCTGTGGAAAAAAAAGTGACAGCCTGGTGGTTTCAGTAGACGGTCGGCAGCTGTAGGAGGCAGCACCGAGCAGCAGCAGCTGCCCACACTGCAGCCTCAGCTTTAGGAAGTGGTGTGAGTGCTGATTTTCATTTCTACTTCTTTCATTACACATGCATGAACACAGACACACACAAAAGAAGTATTATTTAATGCTTCGTCCTACACAAGGCTTTGAGGAAGTACAACAGGAAGTGGGGGCTTTTATTTTGTTGTTTCATGTGTGTCATTCAAAGACACATCTCTGATTTGATCCTTATGGAGAGTTGACCAGTTTGAACCCACCAACCTTTGTACATTAGTGACTCACTGGTTTACAAGGCCACACATGGAGTACACACACACAAACACACACACACAAACACACACACTTCTTCTTCTGTCTGAGAAGGAAACTGGAACGTCCTCCTCTGCAGTTTCCAGTTACTGAAACACAACTGAGAGAGAAGTGAAATCGACTCGAGCTGTGAATTCCCCTGAAATCACACACACACACACACACACACACACACACACACACACACACGCCCAGAGTCACAGGAGGGCATATGCACGCAACAAAAAGCGACAGATTGTCAGTTCAGTGCTGACAAATTGATGCATACATGCAGGTAATGGAGGTGCTTGTAAATGGGAGCCTAATGAGACAAACACACACACACACACACACACACATAATTTCACAGTCCTCAGGGGGTGAAGCTGATTTCCTTGAGACGGCGTCCCATGTGACCCGTCTTGCATTCCTCAGATTGTTGTCATGTGACAAACTTAAAGATTTCCTTTTATGGATGTCAGCGTTAACAGGAGGGGCGTGGCCTCACTAATACACACCCAGGTCAATAAATACACACACACTCTCACAAACACACACACACACACACACACACACACAAACAAAGAATGCACATTACTGCACAACACAACAACTCACACACTCCTGCCAGCTCAAACACAAACAAACCCACAGAGATAAGACAAAAGGGCTGAAAGCAGACTGGCAGCAGACTCATCCTCCTCTAAGTCACACACACACTTCACAGGTACAGTCAGACTCAGGCGGCCTGTGAGTTTCAGACCAACTGCTGCATTACATGAGGCTCAGACCACAGCAGTGAATCTGTTATGACTGAAAGACAGTTTGACTTTTATATTAATGTCATTGTTACAATGTAAAGTGGGAAAGAAATAACGTTGTATTTCGTGTAGTCGGGTAAGAGCACTAAAGAGCACAGGTCTCGGCCCATGCTAAGGTTGTTAGCACAGCTTATTAGTGTATCTCATAGGGCTGGCTTTTGGTACTTGATGCCTTTAAGTACCAACACATTCTCACTCCGACCTCGTCACATACTGACGTTTGGTCATAGACTTTCCACATCCACATACGACGTGAAAGGTACCCTGGGTGCGTTGGTTGTTGATGTTCTGGGACAACAAACACACATGGTTAGGTTTAGGAAAAAGAACAGGGTTTGGCTTAGAATCTCACGGGACGCGAACACGGCTCTCTCAGATGAAAGTCTGTGTTTGTTGGACCCATCCATCACCCCTCCCGCCTGCTCCAGTTGGACTTTCGTCGCCTTAACTTGTCCTTGTCCCACCGCGTTTCCCCCTGACGCTGCCAGGTGCTGTTAAACTGTAACAGCAACTGGCTGCGTGTCATGCCGACGTTAAAGGACGCCTTTTTGCGTTGGTTTCTGACGCTGCAAGTCGCTGCCCAAGTGCTGGATTTCGATGACTTTGTTTCCATTCAAATGATACCTGCATTCGGCCCTTTTTGTACCCAGGTCTAGAAAGAAATTACAATTGTTATGGTTTAGCTCCTAGCCAATCATTGCAAGTGTTCTTCGATTTAATGCGACGTGCGATTGGCCCTCTACTGCAGCAGCTACGACCCTTACAGACTGTGGTGTGGTGAAGTTGAGCGCGGTGTATTTACAGAGTTGTTTGTACAGTTATTTAATAAATATTTTAATAATTTGAACACTTTCTTATTGTTTTTTAGATATTATATGGGGCTTTTTTGCCTTTATTTGATAGGATAAATATAGCCTTAAAGGGGGAGACAGGGTGGGGATGGCATGCAGCAAAGGGCTGTGGGTTGGGATTGAGCCCGTGGCTGCTGCGGCAAGGACAAGGCCTTTATACATGGGGTACCTGCTCTACTAGGTGAGCTAATGGGTGCCCCAATAAGTTCTTGCATTCACATGATGGGTACTGAATGAAGTAGAGAAAAAAAGGTATCAAAAGAAGAACTCTATTGGTATCAGCATCACCTTAGGGACACTGGTACTGGCATCATAATTGTTTTTTTAACAACCACCAGCCCTAGTATTATCATAATCAGGTTTCACTGTGTCAAAACATCTTAAACTGTGTATGTGTTTGCTTGCAGCAAAACTGTCTTTAACCCTTTGAAACCAGAAACTGAAAACAGTATTCTTGTGGTGCGTTCAGACGACTTTCACAAGTATTAAAACCTTTGAAACCTGAGAACTTTGGTTCAGATTCTTTCGAAACAATGGCAAAAAGAAACTGGGAAAAGAAGACATGAAAGCGATTTTTAAAAAAGAGAAAGAGAGAAAATTATTACTAAATGATCGAAAAAGGAAAAAATGTCCAGGAATGTTTTTTTGATTATTATAATTATATATTTAAAAGTGTTATGATGTGCCTGGCATCTTGTTGCATCTCTTATTGCTTGAAAAACAGACACGGGATGACAAAGTGGAGCTTAAACATGTCACTGACCGAGCATCCCAGCTCTGTAGCGGTACCACAGAGGCCCGGATTCAATCCTAACGCAAGGCCCTGTCATCGATTGATGACGAAGCCCATCTGACATCAATGTGACCCATTTAGAGACGGTCAGACATGCTTTGACGTGACTCTGATGGTCCATCTTGGGTGCGACTTGGCACAGCTTGGCATGTTTATGCTGGTAATGGAAATGCAAGTCAACATGGCCAACAGTGCCATTGTAAAAGCCCTAAATGTAAGCTCTCTGGTGTGTTCTGGGTGCACCCCCTTGTCTCCTCACAGCTGGATCTCTTCAACATGAAGAAGCAGTGGCTCCTCTCTATGTTCTCCATACTGCCAGGCATAAAATTTCAGGGCGGGACACCTCAAACCTTCTTCTAGTCACCTATAAGTAGTAACCGTTACATATATTCAGTCTAAAAAATAACAGGATCTCCAGCATGTGTACATTTTTGATTAAAAACTCCCTGAAGGTTGGTAAAGCCCGGCTCTCCCTGCATGTCTCACACTGACACATTACATCATGCTGTTCTCATGTAACAGTCTGCTGCACAACAGCACCATGTTCTGCTGCTGCATAGCTCAGAGTGGACTTTGTCCGACCCTGGGCTGTAAAGAAAAGCCACTGTGCCGCACTAAGCTGAAAGATCGCTGCCATGAGTGATTAAGCGGCTTCCAGTCACACACACACTCCGAGCACACTTATAAGCACAGCAGGTAAGGTGTGACTGGCTCGTGAATGTGCTGATTAGGAAAGGATGCTAAATCAGGAGACGAAGGAGAGGAGGATAAATGACAAAGGAGAGGAAGAGAGGAGAAATAGAAGACGTGATATGTTATAAACCGAGAATAAAAGATGGAGAAGGATCCGAGGAAAGGTGTGGCAGTTTCTTATGAATTCTCTATAGGCTGCACATTCTGCTGCCGGTCTGCAAGAGCCGGCACTCCACTTCCTCTTTACCCCACTTCCTGCCGCTGCTGCTGGCCTATGCCCTTATATGGCAGCCGCCGGCAGCCAATCGGTGCGGAGCAGGCAGCTCATTCAAACAGCAAGTGTGAGAGAGGAGAAGGGTGGGAACTGCAAACAGAAATGAACAGCATCGCACCATACAAAACAATATAGCCCCCCAGCACAAACACACACACACACAAACCTGCCGGCTGGCGTGAAAACAAAAAAAGAGGTGCTACAATACAACAAAGCAACGCAACGCATGCAAACTTTACTCAGTGATTCAGGGGCACCGGGTGCACGCTGCAGCGCCGCAGTGAAGTTGTTTTTTGGTGGCAAACAGAGAGGGTGGGCTCTCGGTTACTATGCAGAGGAGAGGAGAGGAGATATATTTCTAGGGCTGAGAGGAGGATGTAGACAGAGGTATGACTTGGCACATAATCCCTCTATATTTAACAGTTTAATCAGAAGCTGACATGTAATTGTCATTTGTCAGAATAAGATAAAGACAGTGGACAGGAAGAGAACGATCCAGAGATAAGAGGAGAATCAGAAAGAAAGCAGGGAGGCACGACAGGCTGTAGCGTTACGTAAGTAGCGTCCAAACACAGCCGAGTGCCAGGGACTACGGACCAAAGTGCATGGGCGTGTGTAGGCTGCTGACCTCTCTCACTGCATTCGAGCTCCAGCTGAGGGGGCAGCGATGGGATAAGGAAGATCAGGAAGTAAAAGCAGGGCCGGGGGCCTGTCCAGAGGCTCGAGACTCCCAAACGAGCCAATCACAGAGCTGCCAGCTTGTGAAATGAGCCAATCTGAGAGGAGGAGCCCTCCCACCAGACGGAGACAGATGGTTGAGGACAGATAAGCCTCCCTGGGTTCACCACAATGCAGGGGGTGCATAAGGAGTGTGTGCATGTGTGTGTGTGTGCGTCAGTGGGAGTTAGAATTAGATGCAGAGATGGATAAGTCCGTCGCTCCTCTTAGCTTGAGGAGAAGATCTCTTTGATATTTTGCACAAACTACATTCAAAAGTAGAAGTATCATCCTGCAATGGTAGGCCTCAGTTTACACCCATGTCTGTCCTGAGTCATGTGCAGCCATGACAGCTAACGATGCTTCAAATGATGCAGCAAAGAAGCTTCACACACATCCTCAACCCGGCAGCACAGAAGATCTAATCAATCAGCGGTTTCAAGATGGACACCCAAGATTAGTGTCACTGATTCAGTATCTGACCAACGTCTTCCCCCCTGTTCCTGAGAAATGACGTTGAGTAATGGCCAAAAAAGTGTTTTCGCTGAACATTATGATGTCACAGTGAAGTTACTTTTGACCTTTTGGATATGAGATGGCATTATTTTATTCAGTTAGACATTTGTGTGGAATTTGGTCGTAATTATTGTATGAATTCTTGCGCTATGGCCCAAAACATGCTTTGAGAGGTCCAAGTGACCTCCAAGTGGACGTTTGTGCCCAATTTGAGGAAATTCCCTCACGGTGTTCCAGAGATATCACATTCACGAGAATGGGACAGATGGATGGACGTTCGTACTGCCATGACCCAACTTGTAGGCCATGACAAAAACGGGAGACACACATGACATCAACTGAAAAGTGTGCAAATTTATTATTAACAGAAGATAACTGCCGAAACATAATTAAGCCATGAGGTGTGTAAATCTGTGTGTCGGTGTGTTGTCAGGTGAACGGGTGAGTGAGTGATGTGTGCAGGGTGTTGTATGGTGTAGAACACAAACTGTAAACCAGGCCGAAGCCACTTAAACAAAAAAAACGTGGTTTTGGATGAGGGGAAGAGGTCGAACTGATGGCACAGCCAGGCTTCGGTAAGCTGCCACTGGGACACTGGCCAGGTGCTCCCAGTTGCCACTTACTCAGCTCCGCCCGACAGGACCTGAAGACAAAGCAGGTCTTACAGGTCACAGAGGCGTAAAAACATGTCTCCTGGTCCTTTTTCCTTCTTTTATATATAAGATAATGTGATCATGTTTCTGTCTTTTCATGCAGTAAACACCTCAGGAAATCTTTACATGCAGCTCTGGGTTCATTTCTGACACTTCTCCATTCATGGTTAAAGCGCTGGAAGCCGTCATCAGCCCCTGTTTTGCACGACACCTGAGTTAAACCTCACAACCTTAAAAGGCAGCTGTTACTTTGAGCCAGTAAGAGCACAGAACGCCGGGAGGAAGTGAGGTGGATGCACAGGAAGAGGAAGAGAAGAAGAAGAAGAGAATACAGGGGGCCTGGTGTTTGTTCATGAGGAAGAGAAAAAAACATTTCAGCCTCAGACACTGCATGTGGTTACTTCATTAGTTTGGGAGAGAAGCTCTCTTTGTCTGGCGAAAACAAGTCTGAATACTGGGTGAAACACATCAAGCTTGATCCGATTTATCTATAATAACATTAAGAGTTTCCTTTAATCAATTATTAGTGGAAGATGTTTTGCATTAGTGCGCAGCCAGCAGCTAACACTTTTATTTCATAGCTCGGTGCTGGAGCGAGACCAACACGAGCTGTGACACACTTTTATAAGAGGAAGTGCCAAGCCTGTAAGTCACCAAGAACGTGTTTGGATCATCACAACAATATGTGCTTTGTAATCTGAACTACTTGTTGTACTGAGGTGTGAAATGAAAGAGGTGTAGAGAGATTTCCAGTGAGCTGTGCAAAGTTTGATGACTGGTGTAAGATACTGGTCAGGCAGCCATGACGAGGAGTGGCCAGTAAACTCAGTGTGTGTGTGTGTGTAAGAAGTGGGGGGTTGGAGTTAAAGATCCAGTTGGGCCTTAAATGGGAAGCTAATCCAATCGGCGCATGAACAGGCCAGCTGGCAGGCACAACACACACACACACACACAGCTGGTAACTGGCCCGTGCCTTGTAGTCACACCGTCACCACGGTGACCCACAGATCGATGACGCTGCAGACGGCCGATCTATTGGCTGTATCACAGGAGAGAGGGGGGATGAGGAGAGGAAGGAGGGAGGGAGGCAGGAAGGGGGTGATGGCAGAGTGGTGAATAGGGCTTCCCTCACTGAAACTATGACCAGTCACAGATGGCAAACAATTGGTCAGCCAGTCACTTTTCAACAGGCTGCAGAGACAAGAGAAAGAGAGGGTGTGAGGAGGAGGAGAGGGTGAAAAAGCTGGTTTAGTAAGATAGGAAGAAAGAAAAAAAGAGGAGAGGAAGATTTTGCTGCAGACAGACAAAACTTTTAGTCGCTGTCTGCATCAACAGCTCAATTTAAAAATTTAAAATTCAATTTAAAGCAAAAGTTTGACATTTTGGAAAGTGTGTTTATTTGCAACACATTCACACTCCGACCTTGTCACATATCGACATTCGTTCATGGACTTTCCACGTCCACAAACGTTGTGCAAGGTACCCTGGGTGTGTTGGTTGCTGACGTTCTGGGACGCCGTGTCAAGTTCAGCCTGCTACATGCATTGTCTTCTTTCAAAATACACTTCAGTTTTCACAGGAAATGTAACATTTACATACAGTCTCTTTCAAAATAAAAGCACTACGTCAGTACAACACAGTGAATTGATGTTTTTTTCCCTTCAACAAGGAACACACATGGTTAGGTTTAGGAAAAAAGAACAGGTTTGGCTTTGGAATCTTACAGGACGTGAACACCGCTCTCTCGGGTTTGTTGGACCTGCCTGCCCCACTTCGACTTTTGCCACCTTAACTGTCAACCTTGTTCTGCCATGTTTCCCCCTGACGCCACCAGGTGCCATTAAACTATAACGGCAACTGGCCGCCTATCATGCCGACGTTAAAGTACGCCTTTTTGCGTTGGTTTTTGATGCCGCAAGTCACTGCCCAAGTGCCAGATTTCAATGACCTCGGAGTAAGACTGGGCTCTTATTTGCTTTCCTGTGGAGTGTTAGATGAGAAGATTGATGCCACTCTCCTGTTAACATATCATTAATCTTCTCATCTTCACACATAGTTTTAGAAATTTATATTTCCCTTTAAGTTTTGGCCTCTTGTCCACAAACAAACAGGTCACTAAAATGTAAATTTGCCTTCTTATGTGCAGACTTTAAAAACTCTAGTAACTTCGTGTCCATGTGGATGTGTAAAACAGAGTCTGGGAAATGGTGACATCATCTCCTCTATTTGCACATGCCCATTGTTGCTTTGTGCAATGAGAATATACCAGAAACAACAACAATAGCAGGCTACCTGTTTTGTTTTTTTTACCTTTTTTTTAGCACTGCTTGGTCTAATGACTACTTTGTACTTAAACTTAGTGTTGCTGCACCATCAGCTGCACCTGGTGTTGTTAGCACCACTTCAGCTTCCACGGTAGAGTCCACCGGATACAACAGTTTTGGATCTGACTCATCAAAATTAGAAGATAGTGGGACAATTGGTGGGAGGGATTGTTGTCAATTAGGAGGGGAAGGAAATCTTTTGCATGTCCAGAGCATCATTTGTATGTTAAAGTGAGCTCTTTCATTCTTATATTGAAGGAGGATAGAAGGTTTACTATCTTAAAGAAGTATCTCACAACTTAAAAGATGTTGGGTTTTTTTTGTAAAACTGGGCTGTCTATACAATATGTCTAGACAATAAGCCAAAATATGTTTCTGAAAACATCTGAGGCTCAAAAACAGAATATTTTAGATTTAGGTTTAGATTTGATCAGGGCTGCCTAGTTTTGATCTGTTTAATCTGATTTCAGTCTCAGTTTGAGAGAAAGAAAGAAAGAAAAAGGCGGTTCTGTCTCTTGATCTTCTGTACTCTTTGAGTCTCTGGTGGCAGCATGGGTGGGAGAAGTACAGCCTGTAGTTCAAGGAACAGCCCGAGAGCCAGTGAAACTTTGCCGGATGACACAAAATGCATCATCTGGCAGGGAGATCTGGGTGGTAAGATGGAGGGAAGTTTGCCACAGTTCATTTATAAATACTACTCTGACTAGTGTGATTCAAAGCTGGTTGAAAATCAGTGAGGTATCCCTTTAATATCGTGGAGAGACAACAGATGACAGCTAATGCCGGTGAGCGTTTGGAGTCATTTTTGCGTGCTAGTGTTGACGGAGATATTTTGTAAAACGATGGTCGTGTGTACAGACTTTTTTCTTTATTAAACAGAGGGGAAAATGTATAATATGTTTGCGAGACGGTACTGGGCGGCACAGGGGCCCTGCTGTGTGGACTTTGCATGTTCTCCCCGTGTCAGCGTGGGTTTCCTCCGGGTGCTCCAGCTTCCTCCCACAGTCCAAAGACATGCAGGTTAATTGCTGACTCTAAATTGTCCGTAGGTGTGAATGTGAGTGTGAATGGTTGTCTGTCTCTATGTGTCAGCCCTGTGATAGTCTGGTGACCTGTCCAGGGTGAACCCTGCCTCTCACCCAGTGTCAGCTGGGATAGGCTCCAGCTCCTCCACGACCCCTGACAGGATAAGTGTGTACAGAAAATGAATGAATGAATGAAATAAATCTGTATACATGTAGACAGGGCCAAATGAATTGTGTGTTTAGCACCTGCAGCAGTCTTGATTCATATCAAACGAGCTAACAGGTGATCTCATTGACTTTTTGCCTTTCGCCTGCTGAAGTCAGGCCACGTGACAAGTTAATCAGTAACCCAGTGACCACTGTAGCACGTGTGTTTATATGCATGTGTGTGTTGTTCAAAGGTCAAAGAACCTTAAAAGACAACAGCTAATCATAACCAGTGCTATATTTGATGACAGTGAGAGTATGTGTGAGTAAGTCAGAGCTCAGTGGAAAGCTTTATATGGATATATGATGTGGGCGAGTCTATGTGGGTGTCAAGACTGTGTGTGTGTGTGTGTGTGTGTGTGTGTGTTTTCTGAGGGTCAAACAACAGTCTTTGCTGACATCTCACCACCCTGACCTCTCAACTAAAGGAAACAAAATCCAAATTAAATGACACAAACACACACAGCCTTATTAAGCATTCATGTGTGTGTGTGTGTGTGTGTGTGTGTGTGTCTGTGTGTCTGTGTGTCTGTGTGTGTGTGTTTGAGTGTGCATATGTGCCTGCGTTGTCTCAGTGTTTACCAGTGAACTGATGGTGTTGTAACACCCCTGTGTGACGTCATCAGCTCAGTTTTTTCTCTTCAAATATGGTAACTAGTTAGCCAGCAGCAGCACCACAGAAGAAGAAGAAGCAGTCTGTTCTGCAGCGCTGCCACTCCTTGCATTACCAAACCCCTCCCACATGACTTCCTGTTCCTCTAATGAGTAAAGATGCCGCAAGTTTCTCTTTGCTTTCAACCTAAGAAGGCCATCATGGACTGATTTAGTTTCACAACCTCCTCCTCCTCTCTCCTCTCTGTCTACATTAACGCTGTCTCCTCCTCTTCCTCTCTCTGTCGCTCTGATTCTGAGGAAGATTTGATATTTTCTGGCACTCATGGCACCGGGAAGCCGAGGCTTTAACAAGGGCATGTTTGGTGTATATGTGGGTGTGTTTGCGGGGGAGGGGAGAGGAACCATGAAAGGCCTGTTGCTAATGGGTAAAGCCGGCCATAGGGGGTGGACATGAATACTATATCTATTATACACACACACACACAGGCAGAAAGAGTTAAACATCTGCTGCCTTGAGTCTCACTGCTATTAGACTACAAGGCTGCAGCTCAATACAAAAAACATTAGTTGCAATTAGCCTTGAGTGAGGTTGAAAGCTAAGGCCTGCAAATGTGGACATCCAAAGAGGAAAACAAAAAGCATGAGGTGGGAGCGAAAGATACAACCATCAGACTGGATCTGAGTGGAGTGAAGATGTTGGTAAAGAGAGATAAGAGGAAGATGATGTGAAATATATGATGTCATGTTGGAAATGCACTTTGTCACCTACAGAAGTTTCATTCTTGCTTCACTGCATCTTCGCACATGTGTGTGTGTGTGTGTGATAGTATGTATAAATGTTTGGGAAAGGTCACGTGAGGTCGAGCTGAATGCCTCAATGTTGGCATTTCCTCCTTTAGACAAAAAAACAAGAAGTTAAAATGAATAGTTTGACATTTTGGAGAAACGATTCGCTTTCTTGCGGAGAATCACATGACAAGATTGATACCACTGTCACTTCTGATATCTGTCTCATTGTCAATTAAAATTAAAAGCTAAGCAGCAGCCAGTTAGCTTAGCTTAGCATAAAGATACTGTGGATATCTTTGGAGGCAATCTCCGTTTGTTCCTGACAGCGAGAGGTAGAAACAAAATCCTCGAGCCCCTCTACCACGGAGTTCAACAGCATAAAGGGCGGCCATGTTACATTTAATTAAGTGCGATAAAACAGAAAACATACCTGACAACCATACAAACTCGAGCCCAGATTAAGTGATACAGGAATATGTTAGCATAAAATGAACTCATACACATCTAAACAGCGCTAAAACATGGAAATTACCATCAAAGCAATGTCACTTACCTCTCCCACGAACAGCAAAAGGGGAGAGGTAACACCCCTTTATAGGTGAGGTACCCCCAAAGGTGAATGTGGGGGTACAGAAACTGAGTATCAAACATTCCACATATTGATTAAGAAGCTGCAGCCCACCGCTAGTTAGCTTAGCTTAGCATGAAGACTGGAAACAAGGGGAAACAGCTAGCCTGTCCAAAGGTAACAAAATACACCTAGGAGCATTTCAGTACTGATCCTGTAACATCTCATTTGTTTGTGTCAGCACAAACATTTGCAACATTTACATTTGTGAACTTCAGGTTGATTTTGTTACCTATGGACGGAGCCAGGCTGGATGTTTCCACCTATTCCCAGTGTTTGTGCTAAGCTAACAGCAGCTGCTGACTCCAGCGACGAATTTACTGTAGAGACTTGAAAGCGCAATCAATCTTTGAGGCTCATGTAACCACTGTTCATACTGTGGAGAGTTTTATTAGTGAACTGTCACTATAAAATGAAAGGATGTTTTGGTGCCTCTCACAGCAGCTGGAGTCTGAGATATAATTTAATTCACTGGGCCGACTGCCGGTGACTTTTAAGGTGGAACGTTAACTTGTAATGTTACTCAATGCATGAGTTGACGATGTGAATCCATCAACACACCTTAAATTTCACTGTGACAACTTTGACCATCACTTTAGTTTTTTTATAACAGACACTTTTAGTTTAGATTTCGACAGGTTTATGTGAACTGCATATATTCTAATCCTCACTCGGAGAAGAAAAAAAAATCGCTCTGGAGTGTCGTTCCTGTGGGCTCCAGCAACACTAAACCCCTGAGCTTGACTGAGAAGGACTAAATACACAAACCCGCTATTTTTAATATCCCATGGAGAGAGACTCTCACTGCAGCCTGTTGTATTTTGTTCTGAATTGTCAGTGTGCAGCCTCGTTCTGTGGACGATAAACAAGGTGCAGACTGATAAAGGAGGAAATACAGTGAGTGCTGGACAGAGCAGTGAGTGACAACAACCCCGCCCACATTTAAGGGTACTGTTTGTGGTGGAACCGGTTATCTGAAGGGTTACTTTTGGTTCCATGCCTAAAGTGTTTGGTTGAAACAGGGCTTAAGTGTATTTTTAATGCCATCTTTCACGGCTGTAACGAACGCAACCATGTTCATGTTTACATTTGGTCAGGGGCTACTTGGCTGATAAAGTATTTTAAAGGGGATATAATATTGAAAAAAAGGTTTGAGAACCACTGCTTTAAGGCACTGGAGACAGACCTACTCACTTGGCGGGGGGTTAAACAAGGTGATAAACTTTTATATCATGGAAAACCTTGTGGTCATGTTGACGGGAATAAGGCCCTCAAACAGTGCTTTACTAGCAAAAGCTGTTTGTGCAGTGCGGCCTTCAAATGCAAAACTCTCTAAGCCACATTCAGGAGGGTTTTCCCCACCGGAACACTGCAGATTGTGTTCAATCCATGTCAGTATCACCAGTCACTGACATGGGTGAGTTATGATACTCCAGGTTAAGGCCCCAGGCTCTTGAATGCCACACAGAAAAAACACTAACAAGCATTGAAAGGTACAGCTGAACAATTCACCTGGCTGAAAACCTTTGTACCAGCTGACTCTGGCCCCACGTTGGCCTCCGCTGGTGGCCGCTCGGTCAAGCTGCTGAACATCATTTTCGTAGAAACATACAGATGAGGTGTTTTTGCTAAAGGGCAGAGAGCTTTTACAACTAAATTACAGTTATCTTCAGTAGCTTCTGAACTCTCCCTGACTGTAAAGGACAGGTTCAAGCCTGGCAGAGCTTCTACTTGTTGCTCTCATTGAAGTGTCACTTAGTTTGATGAACGGCTTATTTAGATAATCACAACTTGTTGTAAGAATTGTTAAAGACAACACCATGAGGGCCTGTGTGTAAACTTCTGTCTGGATGAAAGATCCTCCGAAAAAATCATTAGCTCTGTTGCATTAAGGAGCTTGGCAGCAAGGTGCAGGTTCAGAGAGCCTGCGTTTCACTGGTGTAAACATACACACACACACTGTTATGACACATGAGAGGAGTCTTCCCAGGACACTATTCCAGGCACTTGGCTTGTAGAAATTCCAACTGAAGAGTGTTGACAACACACCACTTAACCAGAGACCTCTCAATTACTAACAGTGCACACACATACATGAGTAAATGCATATCCAAAGTCCTGCTTACCTAAGATGACTGACAGCTGATTTAAAGGCCCAGTGTGCAGGATTTAGGGTGAGATACTGGCAGAAATGGGATATAATAAGCATGTTTTCCTTAGTGTATAATCACCTGGAAAAAAAATCACAGTGTTTCCGTTACCTTGTAGTGAGCGTTTATATTTATATGGGGAACGAATCCTTATCTACAGCATTGCAATCTCTCTATGGAGATCACCATGTTGCACTGCCATGTTTCTACAGTAGCCCAGAATGTATACAAACCATAAACTGGCTCTAGTTGGGGTCATTTGCATTTTTACATTGGCCACCATAGTTAGCAGCTCTTCAGATAATTTAGCTCTTGGTAAAAACCTTCTGACTGTCTGGATCTTAAGTTATCAGAGAAAAAAGGTGAGCATACGTTAGCAGGTGCTGAAAAACACTGACTTGTAACATGAAACTGTTTTAGTCAGTGTTTTTACTGGTTAAAATCACCTGGTCCCTCTTTTGGGAGTGGCGAAGGCCTCTGTGGATAATTTGGCTCACGGTAAAAACCTCCTTATTGTCTGGATTAGACATACAATTAGCACACATTAAGTTATCAGAGGAAAAAGGCGAGCTGAGCTAGCCTGTCTGCGATGAGCCAAACAGCATCTGAAAAACATTAATTTGTAACGTGAAACTGCCTTATTCACTATTTTAAACGGTTTTGATCACCTGGTCTGTTTGTTTAGGAGAGGAACAGACCTCTGTTGATAATTCGGCTCCCGATAAAAACCTCCTGAACATCTGAATCTGAAGTTATCAGAGAAAAAGGTGGGTACACTTTAACAGTTGCTGGGTTAGTGGCCAGTCTCTGACATGCCGAACATCATTGAAGAAACGCTGAACGACAGACAAGTGTGAAAGGGGGAGAGAGAGAATTGATGACATGCAGCAAAGGGCCACAGGCTGGATTCGAACCCGGGCTGCTGCGGCAACAGCCTTGTACATGGGGCGCCTGCTCTATCCACTAAGACACCAACGCCCCAGAAACGCAGATTTTTAACGTGAAACTGCTTATTCAGTGGTCTGACTGGTCTTAATCACCAGGTCCAGGTTTAAAACAGTTTTAATCACCTGTTCCATTACTTTTGGAGTGGAAGAGACCTCTGCGGATAATTTGGCTCCCAGTAAAAACTTCCTGAATGTCTGAATCTGAATCACATTAAGTTATCGGACAGAAAATGTAAGCACACTGTTGCAGGTGCTGGGCTAGCAGCCTGTCCGCAATGTGCCAAACAGCATCTGAAAAACACTGATTCGTAACATGAAACTGTTTTATTCAGTGTTTTTAACTATTTAAATCAACAGCCCTTTTGTTTTGAAGAGGAAGAGACCTTTGTGGATAATTCAGCTCCTGGTAAAAACCTCTTGAACAATGCACACTTAGGGAATTCTAACTGAGAGAAGTTTTAGCTTGTCACAAGCTGCAATCCTCATCGCTAGACGCCACTAAATCCCCTTAAATCTTACACACTGAATGTTTAACAAAGTGATACTGAAGTGAAAATAATCCGTACTTTCACTCTTATGCAGGAGTAAATTCAGAAGAATATGTCACGCCACAAACTGTTTCCCACTTGAATCGGTGTAGGCGGGGCTGTAACATGACTCACTCACTCACTAACCCATGTATGTGCAAATGTATAGACACACACACACACTGTCAGCTTGACCCAGAGGCACTCCCTTAAAGCCAGATTAAATATTTCCCAGCCAATCCCTGTTTATTCTTTCACAGTGTCAACATGGAGAAACAAGGTTCAAGACACCTGAACCAACCCTTTCCCCTCCGTCATTACAGAAATGCAACATTATCACCAATGAAATGACGATAAATGAAAAGACGAGGCTAAAATAGGTAACACAGGGATAAAGTAGGTTTGAGATTTGACCCTTTACTATGAGATTTAAGACCTGTAAATCAATAAGTGGGCCCAGTAGACCTTTGATCACCTTAAACGCACTCCCTTTCATCTGCAAAGCCTCTAACATCGTCTCTACAGAGAGTGTTTCCCTGGAGTCAAAGCTTGACGTGGGTGAAATGACAGGTGCAGCTCTGATTGTTCCCTTTAATTAAATGTTTATCACCACAGAATAATTATTTAAGTCTGGGAGCAGGGTGTTTGTAACATGGCCTGAAATTAACCCTTTCAGAATCTGCAGGGTTAGGGGGAAGTTACACAAGCAGCTGTTGTTGCAGCTGATTTAAAGGGGTCACATGAACCAATAGTGTCCATTTAAAGGCAACTTTTCACAGCATGAATGAGGACAAGGAAGAGAAGAAAAGAGAAAAAAAAATAGGAGTTGGTGTAACTGAGAGAGAGGAAGGGGAAGTGGTAAAGGAGGAAGAGAAGAAGTTGCTGCATGTCTCAGTGGCCTCAGTTAGAGCTTTAAATGGCACTGAAGCTGCCCGGCCAGTCCGCTAACACACACAGCACAAAGTGAATGGTAGTGTGTACCACATGTTTTAAGGAGAAGATAGTTGACAGAAGGGCAGAGAAGAGAAAGAGTGAGATGTGAAAAAAAAGGAGAGTGGAGTGGTATAATTTATGATAATGGTCTGATGATGTACAGAGACTTAATGTGGCAGTGAATCAGTGGATGGAAATTTTACTAGCCTACAGGCCCTTGGCTAGCCTTAAAATCTAAGTCTGAGATCGTGTCACATGGGCCTCATTAGTCATGATGTGAATGAGGCAGAGGGCGAGAGGCCTCAATATTTTAAAAGTCCAGTGGACCAGGAGGTGGAAAATAGGAGCGATAATACGAATAATAAAGGTGAATAAAAGCAGGTAAAAAGGTAAATCAAAGGGGTTTGGTTGATGAAGCTGGAGGACAGGGAGTGCTGACAGAGAGTCTTCCTGTTTCATAATGGTTCAAAATGGCACACAATAGCTTTGATAAGGGGGTGGGCAACCTGCGGCTCTTAAGCCCTCCTCCTGTGGTTTTGACTAAAATTATGTGGAAATGAATAACGGTTATTTTTTAACATTTTGAATTTTCATTTATCATTGTTGTAGGCCTAAAGTGCTTCCCTCTGTGTGGCCTATACACCAAATAAAAAAACGTTTCGTCATCTAAAATGTGCTCCACACGGCCTGGCGCCATTTCCTAAGTCTCCCCAGCTCCTGGAGATCGCACTATGGGGCCACTACGAAGTCCCGTCTTTACACCGCCTTTGCATTTTTACACAAAGCCAAACAACGGCGGCATAATGTGTGATTTTAGACAGTATGCCAGCATCCCGGAGTCAAGAGGCATGATGGCCACGACGCTTTACACAACAGTGTCGGCCTCAAGTGTGACATATTACATACTTGTCGGCAGTGCTTTCTAAACATTAACAACAGCATAACCTGGCAGCAACAATAATTTACCATCTCTGTAATATGGCAGCTGATCTTGCCCTCTCTCAGGGTGAGGAGCTCCTGGACCTCAGTGTTTCCCCAAATTGCAGACATGTTTTCAGCCGCTGAGCTCCTACTTTGAGTTAGCGGCTAACTGCTAGCTGCTTTTTAAATCTCTCAGTGGTCGGTTGTACACATAAAATGTCATCATGCCAGCTGTCCCTTTTACGCCAACCTCACCTCTGCGCTGTTACTACCCTTGTCACCGGCTTAAAGGCGAGACATATCTGTCCCCCCTTTTCCACGATCGTACCTTTTATACAGAACAAAAAGGCGGCACAGCAACACAATATCCCCACCTTGAACAGGCAGTGTAAAAGGGGCAATAGACCCTGAATCCAGAAGAGGAAAAGTCAAAAGAGAATTTAATTGTGCTTGGACAGATTTGGTTGCTTTTACCACCAACGCTGCAAAGTTAAAGCACCAAATAATCACTAACAATCCACTGCACAGTGGCCACCTTGTGGTAAAACAAATGAATGAATGCTCATTATTGGACTCAGATGAAGATGCACCTTGTGTCAAAATGTTAGTCTTTAAATAAAGTTTGTCGCCTCACGTCCATATGCTTCAGTATACGTTAGACCAAAGCTAATTCAGACCTTTGAGTGATGCTGATAGGCTCATTTAGACTTCACAGGCTGTGTTAGTAGTAGTGCTACTTATTGTAAGGCTCAAATATGTTTTGCAGCTCCAGAGAGATTTTTTGGGTTCTTTTGATAGTAAAGGTTGCCATCCCCTAACCTAGGTGTTTCCTATATGATAGACAGATGGCTGAAAAAGCAACTGAAAACCTCCACTTTCACTCAGCTGTATTTTGGGGCTTTTTTTGTTATTATCACAAGGTACACTGTCTGAGCACTACTATCTAACTCTATTTATAACATCTAGTACACTGCAAGCACCATTAAAATCTGGCAATCCTAACAAACCCCATCCTCCCCTGAAACGACACACCTTTGTCAAACTATCAAATCTCATGCAGAGGCAGAGCAGCCAGCCTCTGGCAGGATATTCAGGAGGAGCCCAAAGAGCCTGTAGCCACAAAGCACAAATACTTAATCAATAAATGAACATTATCAGTGAGCACTATGGCGAAGGGTGGCCTACATAACATAAGTGGTCATCCCTAGCTTGTGGCAGATCAGCTCCACCACTGTGTGTGTGTGTGTGTGTGTGTGTGTGTGCCATGTGTGTGACCTGGTGATGCAGTGGCTGTGGCTCCCACTGAGCTTACAGCTGGTTTTCAAAGTGGACAGCAACATCAGCATCGCCCCCCCACCCTCTGTGTTGTCTGGAATAATCAAATAGAGTCATGTAATCTAAAGAAAGGAGCTGGGAATGAGGGCAGCTCTGGATGAAAGTCTTGGGCCTTTGCAGCCTTCACAGGGAGGAGTCCTTTGCTGCTGAGCTCTGTCAGTGTGCCAACCAGCCCCGAACAGGTGCACGGAGGACATTTTAACACGTATAAAAGCTTAAACATGATTTAACATGTATATAAAAGAGAATATGAAGAGATTAGGCTTTACTAGGCCTCACAACATCAATCCCTTCCCTTTTATTTTCTCCAATCCTTTGCTATTATCGCCTCCCTCTCTCCCTCTCCCTCAAATCGCGAGCGCCCAGTGCAGCACAGTGCCCCAGTGCATGACGCCGGACCAATCAGAGGGCGCTATTCCGAAAGTTTACCTTTTATGGCTAGAGCCGGGCAACTGACGCAGTATAAAAAACATGCGCCCACAGCTAACGGATTCACTCTGAGCGCCGTCACACGCAGCTTGTGCGGGATATCATTTGCCTGAAACCGGTTCCCTTAAAGCGAAAAGCCCCCCACCCAAAGGTAAGGAGACACGAACTGATGCTTGTATTTCTAATTTTAGATTCATGTTTCATGTAAACATCGAGTTAATTTGTTTATTTAAAACGCAGCTGTCTGAAATTTGCCATTTTGAATGCAAAAGATTGAAGTGACCACGAGGCTCTTTGTCCTGCCACACATCAACTGTACTGCTAATTTAACTTTATGGTTTTAAAAGTAAAAATTGCGGAAACCAGGAAGTGTATGTGCCTGTGTTAAGATATGCAGTGGTGACTGCAAGACACCGCTGAACTTGTGCTAATGCGACTCACAGGTGCTTTTGGGTGTACCGTTAGCCGGCTTATAATTAATGTTACCCTGCGAGACAACGGTCCTACGTGGGCTGGGTCTTTTCAACGTGTGATTGAACAACATTTGCATTTGTCTTTGCCGTGCTGGTTTGCATCTCTTCCCCTCAGCAGGGTACTTTGAAAGAGGCTTTGAGTTGGGGTCGTCTGGATCCCGGCTGCTCCCTTTGTGCGCCCGATGCGGCGGGGTGTGACCTACTTTAGCATATTAGCTTAGCCACATCATGCTAGCACCGCCCTTCAGACTTGCAGCAGTGGCAATTTTTAATAAAGTTTTATTTTATTTTATTTTTTTTAATGGACGCTTGTGTCCACTTCCTGGTCGTGTTAGATTTTTACTTCAACATTATAATAATTTATAAAAATAAAAAAAGGTCCAAGATTATGAGGCCTGTTAAAAGAATAAATTTAAAAGCTTAAATGGATAGATCTGTCTTTAAATGATTTCCGGTCTAGCCAGTTTGCATAAGGGGGAAAAGGGGAAATGGCGATTCATCCACCCATTATAAAAGGCGTGGCTTTCAGGAAATGGAGCATCAGTCAAGGACTTGTGACCATTCATGAGTCATTATGCAACTTGATTTTATTTTAATTAACTCCCAGTGTTAAAAGGCTGTCAGTAATATATTGAACTGGTAGTAATGGTGTCTGCGGTCGTGTGTCAGTCATGTTGAGTGAAATGAATGAAGCAGTTGAGTATGACGCAGTGATATTGAAGCAAAGATTTCTGCCGGGTCTTTAACAAAGTGTGATTAAGCACTGACGTGACGGCAGCAGAGGAAGTTAACGGTTGTGACCCGGAGGGAGTGGTCGCGCGGTGCCGGCTCTGATAATGTCGAATGTTCCTTTTCTCTCGCTGTACTCTGTCGCCCTGCCTGGCCGCGCGCCATGGCGCCGGTAGCCGCAAAGCTGCTCAAAACCGAACCATGTCCTTATATGGTAATAACAGAATGCAGCGCCACTTCCTTTTGTCTGGCTCGGTCGGAATGTGCGGCACGAGCTCCACCCAGCGGCTAGTCTAGTGAACTGCATCTAGTTGAGTGAACAGGAAGTCAGAGTGTCAGGCGCTGCTCGGAGGCGGATGTGAGACTTACCGGTTGTGTTTCTGCTCTTCACAGTTCAGCCATGGAAGATGAAATCGCCGCACTGGTTGTTGACAACGGATCCGGTATGTGCAAAGCCGGATTCGCCGGAGACGACGCCCCTCGTGCTGTCTTTCCCTCCATCGTCGGTCGCCCCAGGCATCAGGTGAGTGATTGATCTCCAACAGGATTGACTGATGTATTTATTTTGAAAAAAAATGCAACCAAAAAAGTTGTTAAACGTAATTAATAAGAGAAAAAGACATAATAAAATAAGGATTGCAACAAGAAAAAAATGCATTTAATCCTACTTCTTTAAGAATAAAATATTAATAATAAATCATACTTACAATTCTTAGCATAATATTTACTATTTACACACCTTAATTTATCTTAAACATGAATGTATATACACACTTTTGATTTCATTAATCAACTAACTGAATATTGACAAGCTATTTCACTTCTTTAAATACAAACTGTGCATACACACAATATAAATATACTTGCATACACTTAGTATACAGAATAAAGCAGTAATTAATTTCAATTAGCCTTTGTGCTAATTATAATAACTTATCACAGATGTTAATGCCTACATTTACAGTCTTAATTTAATCTAAATATATTTAAACAAAATTAAGTGTTAATATCTCAAATGACATCTTAAGTTTGGCTCAAATGTTATGCAGTTAATAAGACTTAATAGCAGCTAGACCACCTTTTGTATACTTACAGCCATCGTGAAATTGGTGTGCTATTAAATAACCACCAAAGTACATGTAGTCAAGATGGCTGCCTGTAACTAGATATAAAAGGGCCCACTTATCTCAATGTGTTATTGCAGAATTATTTTGGTTAATTTAAGTTTCAGTGCACAGTATGTTAACAATCTGTTATCTCTTGTCCAGGGAGTGATGGTGGGTATGGGCCAGAAGGACAGCTACGTTGGTGATGAAGCCCAGAGCAAGAGGGGTATCCTGACCCTGAAGTACCCCATTGAGCACGGTATTGTGACCAACTGGGATGACATGGAGAAGATCTGGCATCACACCTTCTACAACGAGCTGAGAGTTGCCCCTGAGGAGCACCCTGTCCTGCTCACAGAGGCCCCCCTGAACCCCAAAGCCAACAGGGAGAAGATGACCCAGGTACACACCCTTTAAATGTGCACATGTAGAGTTGTAGCATATCTAGTTCAGCCAGACCGTACCTTTTTTAAGGTTCAGAGCTAGTTGCCTCATTTCCTCCTTGGTCTCCCCTCTTCATCCCATTCTCACTTGCTCCTTCCTCCCCCTCTCCTCCAGGACCTCTCTCCTATAAGATGATCTATCATCAACAGGTCTCTCTTGACTGTGTGCCTTATCTGCACTTGTGTCTAGCTGAGTCAGTAGATCAGCACCTAATAGACATCTGACATGCACAAGTGTGAAGGAATGTTGATTTTTCTGCACTTTTTTTCCTCTACTAACTTAAATCATAGCCTCACAGTAATGCATGTAGTGAGTGCAGTGGCCACAGACGCTAAAGACTTTTCTCATCTCTAAGTGACAATACTAAACTGCTTTTCTTTCTCTTTACAGATTATGTTCGAGACCTTCAACACCCCCGCCATGTACGTTGCCATCCAGGCTGTGCTGTCCCTGTATGCCTCTGGTCGTACCACTGGTATTGTCATGGACTCCGGTGATGGTGTGACCCACACAGTGCCCATCTACGAGGGCTATGCCCTGCCCCACGCCATCCTGCGTCTGGACTTGGCCGGCCGCGACCTCACAGACTACCTCATGAAGATCCTGACAGAGCGTGGCTACTCCTTCACCACCACAGCCGAGAGGGAAATCGTGCGTGACATCAAGGAGAAGCTGTGCTACGTCGCCCTGGACTTCGAGCAGGAGATGGGCACTGCTGCCTCCTCCTCCTCCCTGGAGAAGAGCTACGAGCTGCCTGACGGACAGGTCATCACCATCGGCAATGAGAGGTTCCGTTGCCCAGAGGCCCTCTTCCAGCCTTCCTTCCTTGGTACGTTTCCAAACTTAACCTGCGCTACACGCTAAGAACATGCTAAACTCTTATGGTTATAATGCACTTCAACATACTGACGAGTGTTTTTGTCTCTGCTCTCAGGTATGGAGTCCTGCGGAATCCACGAGACCACCTACAACAGCATCATGAAGTGCGACGTCGACATCCGTAAGGACCTGTACGCCAACACCGTGCTGTCTGGAGGTACCACCATGTACCCAGGCATCGCTGACAGGATGCAGAAGGAGATCACAGCCCTGGCCCCATCCACCATGAAGATCAAGGTGAGCTGACTTGATCCAGAGTCCACAGAGTGACACTTAGCTGCTGCCTACATAGTGACAGGTTAACATATGTGAGTGAAATGCTATGGTATGCTAACGGTGTTTCTCGCCTTCTCTCTGCAGATCATTGCCCCACCAGAGCGTAAATACTCTGTCTGGATCGGAGGCTCCATCCTGGCCTCCCTGTCCACCTTCCAGCAGATGTGGATCAGCAAGCAGGAGTACGATGAGTCCGGCCCCTCCATCGTCCACCGCAAATGCTTCTAAACAGACTGTTCCTCCTCCCCCTCCCCGACCAAACGCCCAACAACTTCAGCTCTGTGCAAAACAACCACACACCACACATTTCTCATACACACTCAGGCGCAGAGCCTAGATGACCAACTCATTGGCATGGCTTCAGTTATTTTTGGCGCTTGACTCAGGATTTTAAAAAACTGGAACGATGAAGGAGACCGTAATGTTTTTGGCTAGGTTATTAAAAAAAAAAGCACCCCAGGATTCTGCAGTTGCATCTGGGGACTTAAAAAATGTACATTTTGTTTTTCTTTTGAGTCATTCCAAATGTTTGTTAACTGCATTGTTCAGACACATGATTCCAAATGTTAACTGCATTGTTCAGACACGTATTCGCCTCTGTGAAGGCTGCCCAGTGGTTGGCGCATACTTAAACATGGTTGTAGTATCGCTTGTATGTAAATTATGTCTGGGTTTTTTGTACTTTCAGCCTTAAAAATATCTTGGTCCTGTTAATTTTTTTGTTTTTGTTATGCAAAACCCAATCGTGACCTCTTCTTCCCCCTGTTGGAGGTTTCATCCCCGGGGTGGTGGGGCAAGGGGTCTCGAAGTGATGGGGTAACATGGGGTGCCAGACCGGTGGGGCCAACCTGTACACTGACTAAACAATCCCAATAAAGTGCACATGTGTTCCGACATGACGTCTGACTCTTGTCTTCTGTGAACTGTGTATTTAACTGTTGAGCTACTGAAAGCTAAAGAACAACTTAGCTTTTTGCTTTAAGTGCTGCCTAGACTTGATTTATTTCTAGTAAGTCTTCAAAGTCAGTCTCAAATTTGAGGTCTTAATTGCTGCAAATATTCAACCTCATTCATCCATCTTTAATTTTGTCTGAGTGAAGCTTTTGTGCATCAAAATCCACGTTCTAATATTACAAGTCTTAACACCTATAACCACTGAACTTTATACTGTTATTTTACTGTACTTGCACTGTCATGTTGGCAAAATATGTAACCTAACACTGATTATTCCTACATAAAACCTACCTCTAAGGAGGACAATACACTAGCCTTAGGTAAGGTAAAACTAACATCTCTGGGGGGAAATTTGGGATACAGAGTAGACAAAATTAACATAACACAGTCCAATCCAGGATATGGGATACTGTCAGGGATAAATCTTAGACATTAGTGGTCACTGCTGCTTAAGACAGACAGGACAAAGGACTATCTGCAACGCTTGGTGCTAGATTTAGGGAGAAAAAACCTCCATCAGGTGACCCTAACTTTACATACAGATGCTGCAGGTTATTAAAAGTAACACCAGTGATCTTACAGCACAACTTGACCACTTCCAACTTGTTGTTTTTAAGGCTCAGATCACCAAACCAACAAGCCGCGTTAAAAGAGAACAAACTTAATAAAAGCAGCATCTACATCGAAACTCCTCAGCTACCTTAAAAAGAAAAGGCGCTTGTCATCTAAGACAGTGCCCAAATACTTGCACTGCTGCACTGCTGCCACCAGCTGCCCCTTGATCACACAGGGAGCAGGAAGACACAGGAAGCCTCCTCCAAAAATCAAACATCTCGCTGGTCTTAGACACATTAATGCGCAGGAAAGACTGGTCGCACCAGTTAACAAATCCATCAAGTGGCAGGCCGTGATCATATTCTGATCCATGAAGAAGACTTGCTATAACAGTCGTCCACCTACTTAAGGACAAATCTTGATGTGTGATTACTCTCACATTAATTTGTGTACAAACAAAATAAAAGAGGAGAAAGAACACATCCCTGAGGGGCTCCAGTAGATTTCCTCATCTTTTTTTTTGAAAACAAATTAAAAGTTGATAACGAGAGGCTATTTGTCTAAAAATCAGCCTTAAATTTAGTGAAATTTAGTGTCTGATACCTGCTGACACCCTGATAGAAATGTTTTATTCAGATGAAATAACTACAATAATTATCCATTTTATTTAAAGGCACCTTTCACCACACTCGAGGTCACCTCACAGGCATAGATAGAGAAAATTACAGTAGATTAAAAGTCAGCGAGGTCAGGAGTTAAGTAAAATAACAGCAGCAAAGCAAGTTTACAGTGAATAAAATTCTGCGTACACAGTGGATATGTGTGGCTACATGCACGGGAGTCAAACTGAACAGGCTATTTGAAATAGAGATAAGCGCCTTAGCGTCTGAAGGCTCTAGACCCCATGGTGGTCAGGCAGGCCGGCGAGACAGTGAGGTGGATGGAAGAGGAAGACCTGAGAGTGTGGGTGTGGATGTGCAGGAGTTCAGAGAAGTTGAAAGGAGCTAGGTTGTGGAGTAAGATCTTAAATCAACGCGGTGTAATTAACTTGGAGCCAGTGAAGCTGCTAAGGGACAGGAGTGATGAATTACAGATTTGAACTAGCGTTTAATGCAGGTCTCATTTACACTTCAGGCCAGTGGTTCCCAACTGGTGGGTCCAATCCGGCCTAATGTTGATGCACTTGTGAAGGCTGAGAGGTTTCAGGAGCAGATACTTCATGTAAAATGCTGCTGAACAGTTCTTATACCAGGCCGTGATGCAGTTCATCAAGATGCTCTCAACTGAGCAGTGGTACAAAGACTCAAGTACAGAGAGGTTGGTCGTCCTCAGCGTCCTGAGGAAGTGTTGTCTCTGTTGGACCCCTTTTCACCAGAGCAGTGGAGTTTATAGTCCACTTGAGGTCCTCGCTGATGAGGGTTCCCAGGGATGTAAAGTCAGGGACCTTCTCCACGTCCTCCTCTCCTATTATGAGTGGTAGGTGCTCCTCCTGTTGCAGGATGTTGAGGTTGCTCACTGCATACCATTCTATTAATTTGCCGACCTCGTCTCTGTCTTGTTCTCTCTATTGTTGATTTCAGAAATATAACGCACAGGAGTAGACGAGACCGCTGACCCTGTTTACCTCTGCATCACTCTCTGCCTCACCTGTTCAGTACCTCTTCAGTCCTGTTACCACTCCCAGCCCTGAAGGCACGGTGGAGTTTTATCAGAAACAGACACAATGACAAAGCCTCCAGTGTGAGCTCCACAGTTTGCCTGTGGGAGTTTAAAAGGCGTGTGACGAGTCATTACTTAAAGGTGTGTTTGCAAAACCTGAGATAATCCCAAACATCCTGTATTTAGTAACAGTGAGCTCCCTGTCTCTGTGTTAGCACTGAACCCAACATGAATCCCATTAGAACAGCCTTGTCATTTATACACTCTCCTCATCAACCAGTCCTGCAACAGAGACTGAGTACAGCTTCTCTCTTTTACTTGTATGACAAATATAAAAATAGTGCCTTTCATGAATGTCTCATTTAGTCATTTTATACCTGTATGTCTAAAACCACTGAAATATTTAATAAAACTTTAGATATCTTCACCCAGAACTCACTTTATACGCTGTACTGTGCTCTTATATTCAGGGCTGCTGCTGGACGTTTTTGTGCCCTCAGCATAATTGTTTTATTTTATTACGTCAAGCAAATATGTAAATCATAGTTCCTATAACGGTCTCTAATGTAGTTGTGCTTCATCTTAAATTTCAGTAGTTGATCCTTATGATTATGACTGATGGCCATTAGCTGTGTTAGTGCCCCCTCCAGCACTTGATGCCCTACACACAGCACGTGATGTGCATGTATGTAGTGGTGGTGCTGCTCATATTTCCATACATTACCTGCTGTGTGGAGCTTTGGGGAAAACACATATGAAACCAACGCTATTACAATTTTCATGCTACAGAAGAGAACTAGAAGAACTGTAAATCGATCAAATTATTATGAACCACTTAACGCTCTATTTGTTAACTTACATGCTTTAAAATATTGTGATCTAGCTCATCTTAAAACTACACAGATAATGTACAAAACACAAAATAACTTGCTTTCTGCTGTATTCAGAAAAAGTTAAAAATAAGAGATATAAGATGCACAAGTATACACATAAACAGATACCTACATACACTGAAGAACCCTTAAAGGAACAGGCAGTTGCAGAAAATAAAGGCTGTTGTGATTGGCTACAAGATGTAAAAAAAAAAAATGAAATAGAAATAAAATTTAATAAATAAATTGAATAGGTGTGTTTATGTATATCTGTCTGTCTATATCTGTTGTTATCTTATGGGACTGACAAGGAATTAAAATATGTAGTTTGATTTGCAAATTTAAAAAAAAATGTTTTAAAAGTGGGTGTTAAACAAATATAAAACTAGGAAATGATTATTATTGTGTAGGAAATGTTTGGGAATTTTATTTATTTATTGTTTAATTTTATTTTATTTTATTTTTGTTGTTATGTCTCTTTTTATTTTGTTTTAAATTTTATTCTGTTTCATTCATTTATTTTATTTTATTTAATTTTATTCTATTTCATTTAATTTTTGTTGTTATTTCTCTTTTTATTTTGTTTTATAATTTTATTATATTTTATTATATTTCATTTTGTTTTCATTGTTATTTCTGTTTTTTATTTTGTTTTTAAATTTTATATTATTATATTATTTTATTTTATCTTATGCTATTTCATTTATTTTTGGATACCTGAAATCTAGTAATGAATTATGACAATATGCCAAGTAAAAAGGGTGGGTATAATAAGCTCAAGCTTCAGTCTACATATTTTTAGTCTATATTTTTTGTTTGTCTGTTTGTTTGTTTTTTGTTTTGTTTTTCCCCTTTAATATATTACGTGCATCTCTTTTAGAAATTAATAACGACTGAATCAAGTTTCTGCTGCTACTGCTACCACATATTGTGTGAGGAAACAGTGAACCCAAACAGTGAACCCAGAGAGCAGAGATAAATGAAAGGATGTGGCTCGTGCTGCACAGATTTGTGCTGCTGCAACGCCACAACCATCACTGAGTCTTATCTGTTTACATGTTTCTGATGTTTTCTGCTCCAGGGTTCATGCTGACCTACTTCCTGCTGTGTTACCTGGCTCAGCTGACCGGCTGTGACATTATCAATCAAAAGGTCACGGCGGGCTCAGAGGACACATCACACCGAGGTCAGGAGAATCAGATCTGTAAGTGATTGTCACACAGAAAGCTTTTTCTCTGCGTCCTCAGGCGTATCATCGTGACATCATCTGCGATCATGCTCTCCTCGTGGGATCATGAGATTGTTTGTTGGCTGGAAATGCTTTGATGATGAGGATGAGTAACAGATTAGAAAATGTTTTTGCTCACTGAGGACACATGAAGCTGCGATGATCTCAGAGACTTTAATAATAAGTCCTTTCCAATATTTTATTTGGCTCCGGGAAACTCAACTTGATTTTCCTGTGGTTATACTTTGCAAAATGACATGAGGCCAGGGCCAAGTTATTAAACAAACATTAATATATTTATCATATGAAATAAATAAACAAGGCAAGTTGCAGCAGGCCCACATACGTCAGGTGTACACAGGGGTGTTTCTAGGATCTGAGGACACTCTGGGCCCAGCTGGGACCTCTGTTACTAAGCTGCATTTTGATGCTATTCATGCACTCTGTCACCTTATTGACATTCAAGGCACAAAACAAATCCCAGTTATATCAATTAATGTTCATTGTGAGTTAGAGGATGAGTCGGCATGCTTCCCGGCATCCTTTCATAGATCGCAAATTGAGCATCACTGATGTAGGCTCTCCATAACCACATTCAGTGGTGCAGGAAGCATTCAGATCCTTTGCTTAAATAAAAGTGCTAATACAACACTGTAAAAATACTCGGTTACAAGTAAAAGTCCTGCTCTTAAAATGTTCCTTAAGTAAAAGCATGTAAGTATAACCAGACAGATGTACTTACAGTATTAAAGGTAAAAGTATTCAGTGCAGAAAAATGCAAGACCCAGTGTCCTCAAACAAGTACTTCCTAATTTACAGCTTCTTATCTTGTTACTGTCCCTAAAATCGGTCAAATGTGTTGCCATATCAAACTACAAACATTATTAATCATAAATAAACCAAGTTTCAACCATAAAATGTGATCAGGTTTTGGACCTTGTCCACTTTTGTGTCGGGATCAGCTGCAGACTGACTTGGCAGAGATTACGGAAGCGATTTGCATTCACTTGACAATAAAAAAAGGCCTGTTTTTCCTGAGTATTTTTTTCTGTTTTTCTGAGTAATTTATTTATTTTTCTGTTTTTTGTGGTAATTTTTTTTTCCTGAACGAGGAGACGAGACACTTCAAAATCCTGCGAGAAGCTCCCACCTGGCACCTGCAAGTGACCCCTGCATCCATGGTGACTCCTGCTCATGGATGTATTTTGTAAGGTGCCTGCGTAAAGTCGACAAACTAATGATAACACCATCTATATGACTTAAAGACAAGAGTATCTCCCAGTGTCTCAACCCCAAAACAAAGTAAAACTGGATTAAACGAAACAAGCAGGTCATGTTTGCTTCCATTATATCGAGCTCTCAAGAAAGGAATAAAAGCGTCTGTTGTTCTATTGCTCTCTTAACTCAGAAGAAAATACCACGAAAAACAGAAACAAAATTACCACGAAAAAACCCCCCACGAAAAACAAAAAAAAAAAATTACCACTAAAAACAGGAAAAGAAAGCGTCTGTTGTTCTATTGCTCTCTTAACTCAGAAAAAAATACTCAGAAAAACAGAAAAAATTACCCCGAAAAACAAAAAAAATACCATGAAAATCAGAAACAAAATTACCACTAAAAACAGGGAAAAAAAAATTCCACGAAAACAGAAACAAAATTACCCTGAACCCCCCCCACACACACTTTTTGTCAAGTGAATGCAATACGCAAGAATGCCATCTTGTTTTTGCATAAATTAGTGGTGTACTGGGCTCTTACTAGCACTAGATGGCACAAAAAGTGTCCATGAACGAGGACAACAGGTCTGAGTTACAGAATGAAGTTTAACGTGCAGCAAACCCAGACTGTGATGTCCTCATATGAGGAGGCAGGGTCTCAGGAGGATATAATAAGATCATTATTATAACTCATACAATAATGTAAAAGCAGCATTTTGCTGTTGTAGTTTCGTTGAGGTGGAGCTATTTCTTTTTAGCTATTTTGTTTTGGACTGCAGCTGTTTTCATTGTGTAATTATAAAGCAGCAAATCCTCACATTTGATCTCTATTTAATATAATATGGCGTTCACATTTATATTGTGTGGCAAGACAGGCAGTTTGAGGGAGGACTGGTTGAGGTGCTGCATTACAGTGTGTTTGTTGTTTGTGACCATATATGGCAGCAAACTGTGCAAACTGTGATGTGCTGCAGCACAACTTCCCCACTGTCAGAACTGCCACTCACACTACTACTGCTACTTTTCTTTCTTTTCCCTCTCCGTCTTTAAGTTATTTACTATTATATATATATATATATATATATATTATATTTTGCGCTTGTTTGTTTTGTTATCCTTTTGCGGGGGTGCAGTCATTGAGTCATAGAGTATATGGTGGCAGTTGGAGGGTGGGGGTTACATGGGCAGAGAAGGCTCTGCATAATTGTATAATGAATTTTCGACTATCTATTTCTATTTTTGTGAAACTCTATTAAAAATTAAAAAATTAATTAAATAAAAGTGGTCAGTTGTGGAATGTTAGGAAGCACATTTACTCAAGTATTGTACTTACTTGAATATTTAGTTCTCGTACCACTTAATACTTCTACAACGTTACATTTCAGAGGCGAAACTGTACTTTTATAAATTTGTCTGACAGCCATAGTTACTTTACATGTTAAGTTTTTGCACACAAGCATAAAAAATAATATTTAATATCTAAAAATATTTAAAATTAATAACATTTTAAATAACAAATAAATACAGTTACTTTATAGGTTTCATTTTTATTCATAGAAATATTTAAATACAGCTGAAACATTTTGGATAATTGAAGTAGTTTTTCATGCAAAAATATTTGGGAATCTTAAACTATGGTGTTTTTGCATTTATGCATGAAAAATTAATTTTCTGTCAGTTGATGAATCAACTGATTATTAAGGTAAAGGTAAAGTTCCACTGATTGTCACACACCTGAGTGTGTGAAATTTGTTCTCCGCATTTGACCCATCCCCTGAGGGAGCGGTGAGCAGCAGCGGTGCCGCGCTCGGGAATCATGTGGTGATCTAACCCCCCAATTCCAACCCCTGATGCTGAGTGCCAAGCAGGGAGGCAATGGGTCCCATTTTTATAGTCTTATATGTCTGCTGTATTTTCATATTTTTCTGTATAAAAATTAAAATCTTTAAAGTAACTATAGACATTTTTTTTGTATTTATTTGTTCTTTTAAATGTTATTTATTTAAAATATTTTATTGTTAATTGTTGTAACGTCTATTTTATTTTATTTCTTTTTCAGAATTTATTTCTCTTTTTTATTTGATTTAATTTGATTTGATTATTTAAAGATTTTATTTTTCAGTTTTTTAAATAATTAGATTTGTTTTCAGTTTTTTATTAGATTTCATTTCATTTAATTTTTAAAAGATTTAGTTTATCCGTTTTTTAGTTGATTTTATTTTATTTATTTTATTTTTTTACAGATTTTATTTCTGTTTTTTTTATTTGATTTGATTTGATTTGACTATGGTCATCAGGCAAATGTATTAAAGTCAATAGTACAATACCTGCCTCTGAAAGAAGTATACAGTGGCATTAGAAGAAAACATGGAGTTAAGTATGAGTACTCCACATTTGTACTTAAGTACAATACTTAGTTACATTCCACCACTGACCACAGACAGTACTGTTGAGTGTTGCTCTGACTCTCCTACTGTTACATGGCCTGTTTGTTCATGTGACGCAGTTGCACAGTTCAGACAGCAGGTGGCAGCGAAGCTCCATTTTTAATTTACATCCAAAAAAGAGGTGTGACTGCTCTCTGCATGTTGCCATCATGTTCTCTGCATCCCAACACTTAAACTCACATTAAAGCTGATACATACAGCTACAACTGAACCAGTTATTTTCATACTGGTTTGTGAAATGGCCGTCTTTGATAATAAAGTTAAATCAGACTGAATGGATGTGGTGTTACTGGGCTGTTGTAATGGGCAGACTGGTAATGAATATGGAAATGGGGCAGTGCAAGAGACAGGACTGTGTTCAATACAGCAGTAAAAGGGTGGATGGAGGGTGTAGGCTGTTATGGGAACTGTGCATGTTTTAAACCATCTTTCCTCGAGTGGTGGGAAAAGATCGACTGCTGACACGAGCACATTTCCTGTCCACATCTAAAAACGGATCTCAACATTTGCATATTACAGAGAGGAACAGAGGATGAGATGAATGGTGGATGGTGGATGGTGCGGCCCCACCCTCGTGCACTATGCATCATATATCCTGTTTCTGTGTGCGACACCACAGATCCAGCACAAGCCAAAGTCATGCTGCATCCATTAGTCAGGCTGTCCCAGTTTCATACAGTATTCTGGGCTGCAGGGAGGCACCTGGTGATATATGAGGAGCCTGGAGGGCTGTTTGAGGGGACACAGGGGCCTGTGCACATGCATGATATGGATTCATACGTGCATGTATTAAGGCAGGTTGAATACAGACAGCCTGCTGCATACACACTGAAGATCAAGTGTGCTTGGTATTGGAAATTTATTCCATCTCGCTGCAGCCCCCCGCCTGTGATTCTGCTGAGACTGCTTCCCTCTGATATCCTTTTATTGCCACGCCAGCAAAACACTCGCTGGCAGGGAGGCAGTGCTTGGCATGCCTGTGTGTGTGTATGTGTGTGTGAGTGTGAGTGTGAGTGAGTGCAGCCATACTTCACTTTCCTGTGCTTGTGGAGGTTATGTGTGTGCTCGCCCATGCAGGTGTGAGCGCTGCAGGTGTTTGTGAATGAGGCACTCCAGAGACAACACAGAGGGGGACCAATTTGTCAGAAAATGAGGCTTGCTGTGTTCCTCCATTTACTACAGCTGTGCAGCTTTACTGCAGCTCCGGTCGGGGTCACTGATGCACCCCCCCTGCACGCAGTTCTCATCCATCCCCAACAGGTGGGGTTGCTGCGCTACACGGGCCTGTTTGGAGCATAAAGTGGGTGAAAGGCAAAAAGAAGGCTACCACTGCTGACAGAAGGAGGCCAGCAGAGAATAATTGATCATATTCAAATACAGTAGCTCCTGTTTCTGTGTGTCTTTGAGTGATTTGCATTCTACCGGGGTGACATGTTCACTGGAGGTAATGCACCCCCTCTGCATGTATCCCACTGAATGTTATTTAGTTTGATTGACTGACAGCAGATGTAAAGTGTTGTTTCTGTCAGTGAGCTGCTGACTGACAGGAGGCTATAAAAACCGGTCAGTTGGCTCATTTTTAATCTGTTGTTTTCTATCTGTCTCTCAGTCAAACCAATATGTTCAGCACCCTCGATGGCACGTTTCCCTGCCTGCCACAGTCCAGAATAGAAATAAGGGATTTGTAGAAAGAGCACACTTGATGGAGAAAGGCAGTGTCAGGGTTAAAAGGAGGTGTGCAGGCGTTTTCTATTTTCTCCTTGAGGTTTCAGCGACCCTGACACATCACCACTGTGCATTTACTCAGCAGGAGATGTGCCTGTTGCATCAATGTTTCCTTACGGCTGCGGTGGAGGCCCGGTGGTGTTTCTCAAGAAAAGCCCCACCATTTCTCAGAGTTCTAACCACACGACTCAGGCACAGGAACAGGCACCAAAAATACACACCATGTGCACTGCAGGCTTGCTCAAGCACCCTGCATGCACAGTTGACAAGCCACCCACCCTCCATCCCCCGGCTCGGTTTGAAGCGGTGGCAGATGGGAATCACTTTGCTTTGACTTCCATGCGTGTCCTCGTCTTGGTGCCATTTTCCAGAAATAAGGGTGTTTATTTTGATATGATTCAAATAGAATTCAAACTGCAGCCTTTTGGCTGACGGGACAGCACACATCGATTTACACAAATATAGCAGATGTTGTGGATTCTGAAGACATGTAGGTCTTGGACTTGGTTAGATGTGGTAGAAATTTGTGTTTGTTTGTGTGTTCTAATTGACCCAAATTGCCAGAGTAAATGTTGGCATTGTACGTTTCTGCAAACCATGGACACGGTACACTTGTATGTTATTATGTAGCAGATATGTTGAAACTTTATGTTTCAACAATACTGTGGTTAACATGTGGTCAGGTTTAGGCACAAAAACCACTTGGTTATGGTTAGGAAAACACCTATTTTTTTGGCTTAAAATGCACATTTTTAGTGGCACAATCTCAGCTTGAAGAGCAGCAATGTGATGGTAAAAAACAACCATTGTTGGTGGCGCAAGCCCTGTATGAAACTCAGCAATATCACAGTAAAAAACACCTGCTTTTGGTGGCATAAACTCGGCTGTAAACACAGTGATGTCTTGGTAAAAAACAACCATTTTTGGTTACACAAACTCCGATTCAAATGTGGCAATATCTCAGTAAAAAACACCAACTTTTGATGGCGCAATCTCTGGTTGAAACTCAGCAATGTCTCGGAAAAAACACCCGTTTTTGGTGGCACAAACTCAGCTGTAAACACTGTAATGTTTCAGTGAAGTACAGTCTGGAAGTACAGCAGTGTCCCAGTAAAAAACAACCTTTTATGGTGGCACAATGTGCGGTTGAAACACAGTGATGTCTTGGTAAAACCAAGTTTTGTGGCACAAGCTCGACTATAAACACTGTGTGGCACAAAACTGGCTGGAAATACTGCTACGTCTCAGTAAAAACCAACAGTTTGTGGTGGCACAAAGTCCAGTTTAAACGTGGCAATATCTCTGTAAATAAAACACCCGCTTTGGGTGGAACAATCTCCACCAGAAAAGCAGCGACCTCTTGTTAAAAACAACCAGTGTTGATGTTTGGTGGTCTCAGACAGTGCTCTGCAGTTTGGCAGGCATCTTGCCAAAGTGTCACACCATCCACCATCCCCTCAACCTCTCAGTGACAGTCATCTCATACATGTTACCAGAACTACGTCACTTTAGAAACACTGAAATGATATGTATAAAACGTACAAATGAAACTACCCGTAGTTTGCAGAAACGTACTATGCCAACATTTTCTCCTGAAGCCTGGGCTGGTAGAGCTGTGTGTGCATGTGGTGGCTCAGTCCTACTAAAATAATAAACTCCATATATATAATGTATGGGAAGAACATATATGACCATATACGTCTCACTATTTCTGCACACTGCAACATCCAAACATCCAAAATACAGCTCAGTTTATTGAAAATTGATAAATATGTTTAAAGATAATCACGTGTGGACAAAGAGTGTGTAGATTATCTTTGTAATCTACTTCCACACATTCAGATGTGTGCGTGTGGCCGGCTGTTTGTCCTCCAGCAGAGAGCTCCTCACCCTCCCTCCCCCTTCCTCCCTCCAGTAGTCCACCATAAAACCCTGCAAGCCACTGTCTGATGATTGACAGGTACCCCATGAGAGCTGTGTGTGTGTGTGTGTGCCTCAAGTGGGGAGCTGGTGTGTGTGGTGATGTCAGTCATCTCAGACTCAGTGGCATGTTTACTGCATATATATATATATATATACAGTGTGTGTGTGTGTGTGTGTTTGTTTCTATTTGTTTCATCCCATCAGAAAACATGACACTGCAATTAGCCTCCTTCACAATCATGTAGTGAGTGTGTGTTGCTGCAGTGCAGCAGCAGCAGCAGCAGCAGTCCCTCCGATAACAACACAGCACTTGTGTCGAGCATGAGACAAGGTATGATGAATGATTTAGCACTTTGGGCATGCGGGCGCTCCATGTGTGTGTGTGTGTGTGTGTGTGTGTGTCTGTGTTGGGAGGGGTCACATAAAATATCTGGACTGTTTATTTCTGCTTCTCATTTGTCCAGTTAAAAAATGTTGTATAAAATATGTTTAATTTGGAGCAGATCATAAATCCAGGTTTTATTATCCCCTCAGCTCGAGTGCTGAGTGAAGAGCTGTTGCTGAGTGGCGGGTGCTTATGCAGGGGGGACATCTCTCTGTGTTTATTTATTTATGTATTTCTTTTCCATAGAGGGCTGAACCCCCAGCTGAATTAATCAATGCTGCCTCTGCGCTGCGTCCCCTGTGGGTTAATGCAGCCACACGCCTGCAGAAAATCAGATTGCCTGGCTGCCAAATAAAATAATTTACCTGATCCTTCAGCTGATAGGACAGACTCACCCCCAAAACCCCAACAATGGTATTTGGACAGCCACGCAGCTGGGGGTTGATGGGAGATATGGTGATAGACACAAACAACAAGGGGAAGAAAGAAAAGCACAATGAGGCTAAAATAAGACTCAGGGATAACAAATGTTCTCATCCTGTAATCTGTGGTCGGCAGAATAAAAACAATGTGAGGGGAATGAAAAATTGGCCATGGTGTTTTATTGACTCAGCAGCATCTCAGGCTATAAATCATGGTTTTCTGTACTTTTCCACTGTGGACACACATAGAGGACAAGCTCTGGGCTTTCAATTGGGCCATCCTCAAAGAACCCAGTTGGTGTATAGGCTATAAAAAGAAATAATCTACCAAATGGTCCCATCTGCTGCTGCTGCTGCAGTAACGCATCACTGGGATAAGCCTAACCTAGAACTTAACAGATCTGTGTTATTAACATTAAATGAGGAGGGTTAGAAGCAAAGCAGACACAGCTCTTGGCTGCTTAGTGTTCTGTTGATGGAGAGCGCAATAAAAATTACGAATACATTTTTATTGGATTATGTTGGTTGATGGATTTCAGCAGCATGTCAGGCTAGTATAAATTAGGACTGTAACGATCTGTCATAACGACATCAACCTGGAGGTAATTTCATCAAGATTATATATTTAAATTACAGTTACTGCTGAATACCGTTGGGTTAAACCCGTGCGTAAAACATGCGTAAAATGCCGCTTTTGTGGAGAAGACCGCTGTTGCGCGCTTTATTATCTAAAGGAATCATGACTGAGCTCTTTGATAAAAATATATGCATACCACCTCGACTTTTCATAACCCGCAAAGAAGCCAAACCCACCTCAAAGTGGAGATAACCCCCCACGAAACGCCGCCGCATCTGACAAGAAAAACAACAACGAGAAGATGAAACCTGCCTCCTGCTCGCGGGCTGAAGAGACAGCAACAATAGGGCCCTAATCTAAAGGCATTGTCTGAATTCCCAGTCGGAGCGATTTGGAGAACAAAGGCTGGCTTGGTCCCCTCGGACGGCCCCGGGACGGGACATCACTCTGATCTCCGCCTGGTAATTCCCTCCCCGGGTCCCGTCAGGGGTGACAGGCGCTGCGAGCAGACAGGTCAGGGCTGTCGCTGAGCGGCCTCTTCTTTATAAGCTCGGCTCGGTGCTGAGGTTGTTTTCCAAAGAGGGGAAAAACACCAAGAGGGGCCGCCGGGAGTGCGGCGAGTGTGGCAGCCACACATCGGGCTCGTTTCTCCGCTGTATGACGCGTCCGTGGCTGCATCAGATGAGCCTCCGCTGTCCTCTCCCCTCTCCGTCACCGGTTTGGTGTCTGCTGCAGCGCTTCTTTTCCCCTACCGGAGAGGGCTGCCTTGAAACCGGCCTCATGTGGAGGAGGAGGGGCTGAAGGAGGGGAGGGGAGGGGTGACATGGGCAACTTGAAACCGCCTCAGATGTTTTTTTTTAAATCAACATTTTCTGTAACTATGTGAAGCGGAGCGGTTCACCTCAAATGAAACGTATGGATGATAAAAATAACCGTGAGAGTGAAACACTGTGTGCATCATATTTTTAGAGCCCCGGGTCACACCAAAGGTCGACCACCCCCCTGTCTGAATATCAGCACTAAATGAGCACGCCACTTCTCCTCCTCTCCTCTTCTAATGCAAATCTGTCCCCGCTAAGACTCCACCATCCACAGATTATACACAAGGAGACATCCAAATGCTGCCTGTTATGTTCATTTGCATACCGACAGCTTTACCCTTAGCTTTGGTGGGAATCACAAGAACAGCGTCCGTGAAGGCAACAACAAGGATAGTCCCTGGCTGACATGATAAAGATCCACAAAGCCTTTGACCTGTGAAATGTGCCCGCAGACCCACATAATGCTGAGTGATGGCGAACAACTGCAGAGCCAGTTTAACCCCAATTAACAGATAATACAGCATTTGATGGAAGATAAGTTTCCCCGCCTCTCCTCTAACTGTAGGCAGTACTTCATTTGTATCTTGCATGGCTGCACATAAGAAGCCAAAAACTTTGTGGCATTGTGTGCAAAAGATAAGACAATAGTTACTGTATAGACTCCTTCTCAGCCTTCATGGGTGTCCTGGATGTGCAAGCCTCATGTTTGTGCTAATCTGTGTGAGGTGTATGTTTTTTATTCCATAATTCAGAGGTTTTTTGTGAACATTTGGGGGTGTGGGGACTCTCCTTCAAGAAATTTTGACTGTCAGACAGTTCATTTCCTTCACTAAGGTTAGTTTTTGAGCACCAATTTGTGCCTTTTCTGCATAAACGTATTGTGGAAATGTCATACTTCCAGCCAGTTATCATTCCTGGGGCATCAAATACCGACACTTCCTTGAATCCCTTGGCTTGTGACACTAAATCTTGGGGTCTGTATTAGAAGAAGAAGAAATAATTCACCACAGAACGAGGGGAGAGAGTTGTTTCATCTTTCAGCTGGCAGTGGAGGTCGGAACAGCAGTGAAAAGACGTCTGTTTCAAAGGTATAGCCGGCACAATGGGACCATGGACGGGATGGGGCGGGTGCGACGTTTCGACAATGTGCTATGTGTGTGGCCCACCACTGGGTGATTTAAAAAGCAGCTAACAGCAGTTAGCAGCTAACTCAAAGAAGAAAAGCAGCCCAAACTGGAGAGACAGTTTGGTCCAGGAGCTCCTTACCCTCTGAGCAGAAGATGACATCAGCCGCCACATAACAGAGATGGTAACTTATTGTCATTGGCATGCTATGCCATTGTTATTGTTTATAAAGCATTGCCAACGTATCTGTCACGTCACACTGGAAGCAGACACTGTTGTTTTAAATGTCACACCTGTCTCACTCCTTTCACTTCTGGAACGCCGGGATGCTATTTAAAGTCACATGACCTGGTGGCATGATGCCTGCATTGTTTGGCTCAGTGTAAAAAAGCAATGACTTCATAATGAGGGAACTAAGTAGCAGCCATATTACGCAACCTCAGAGTAAAAACTGCTTTTGAGGTTGGGTAACTGCCACCACCTTTACTGGAGGCAGCGCCGGCCCGTGGCATAGGCAATACAGGTGAATGCTAAGGGTGCCGTCATTCATGGGGGGCGCCACAAATGGGGGAAGAAAAAAAATCAAAATATTTATCTATTTTTTTACTATTATTAGTATTATTTTTGAAATATTACATAAGGCCACAACAACATAACTACACAGCAAAGCCTGGGGGCGCCAGGCAGAGGCTCGCAAAGGGAACCAAATGTCCTAGAGCCGCCACTGAGTGGAAGCTTGTCGCATCTATGAGTTGCATTCTAGAGGTTCATAAAAATAATGCTACTTTTTATTGTTTTCATTGATGGGGACACGTGTTCTAAGTATTATGAGGGACGTGTCCCTAACTCAAGTATATGTTTTTTTTTGTCAGTATTTGGGAATACATATTAAAAGCAAGAAATTTTGAGTGTCAAACACTTAACTTCCTGCATTCTGGTTCATTTCTAAGCACCAGTTTATGCCTTTTCAGCATCACTTCATGGTGGAAATCCCAGGTCGTCAAACACTGACGCTTCATTGCATCCCTTCGCTTGTGACCTCGTCACATATCGACGTTTGGTCATGGACTTTCCACGTCCACATACAGGTGCAAGGTACCCTGGGTGTGTTGGCTGTTGACGTTCTGGGACACCGTGTCAAGTTCTGCCTGTTAAATGCATTGTCTTCTTTCAAAATACACTTCTGTTTTCACAGGAAGTTTAACGTTTACATACAGACTCTTTCAAAATAAAACACCACGTTGGTACAACAACGCAACTTGCTGTTTTTTCCCTTCAACAACAAACATACTTGGTGGTTTTAAGAAAAAAAGAACAGGGTTTGGCTTTGGAATCTCCCGGGATGCAAACAGCGCTCTCTCGGGTGAAAGTCATTGTATGTTGGACTGGGACTTTCGTTGCCTTAACGTTCATCCTTGTCCCGCTGTGTTTCCCCCTGACGCTGTGTATCATCCCGACGTTAAAGGTTGCCTATTTTCATTGGTTTCTGACGCCGCAAGTCACTGCCTAAGCGCTGGATTTCGACAACGTTGCAAATTAATATATGTACAGGCTTCAGATCCACTCATTACTAAAAGTGTATGTCATATATGCACAGGGGATGCACGTGGTCGAAATATTCCCAATCTACGTCTTTACCATAACCATACAACCTTTGCATAATAACTGACCCATTATAGGTTGTCTGGGGTTTTTCAATGGGAAAAAAGACGCCTGAATAAAGTTGAATAATTCAATTAGAAATTAATTGAAAGGCCTTTAGAAACTGTGAGATTATTATCTCAAGTTTTTTATGTTTGCATTCAGGCTCCTTTTTAGAGGAGAGCAGGGGTGTGATGGAAATAATTTACTGACTAATTACGCACTGCTTCCTGGTGAGAAGAAACTAAAGCCCACACTACATTAAAAAAAAGGAGTGCAATATTTTTTAAGAGTAACAACGCCCCCATACTTCCCAGTCTTTGAGCGTCTATTGTAATTAGCGTGGAAATGGGTGGTGGGGGGGTGGGGGTCGCCTTGAAACTGGCCCCCACCACCACCACCACTGAAAAAAAAGAGAAACCCAGTGCTTGTTTTGATCACTCAGTCTTGAAGGGAGAGGGGACCTTGAAACGGCTCAACCTCCTTGCTCCATAATTGGTTTTATAGTGCTGGCGAGAGGCCAGGGCTGCTTTCTGTTTTTTTATACACACACTGGGTTTGATTGACAGGCCCGGCAGCCAATCAGAGCGCAGCTGTGTGAGAACGTAGAGGGCTGGTCCCGGGTTGGGTGGCAGCGAGGGGAGGTGGGCGGGGCCTGCAAAACAATGCTGTGTTTCATTGCTGAGGAGTTTACGGACGCGTCAGGGGCTCGCGCTCCCCCCAGTTATCCCCCAGTTTACCTTCGGACCAGCCTGTAATGGACTACTCCAGTTCTCCCAGCGACCTGGACGCCTTTTAGAAACATTTTTAGCTCCTTCACCTCCAGGTTTTCCTACATTCAAGTAAGCGGTCGATTTTTTTCTTCTTCTTCTTTGGTGTTTCTTCTCCCAAAAGTGACTCGGTGTTTTAAAACACAATTTAAACGAAGTGAAAAGGGCGCGGAGGATTTTTTTTAGCATACGACATTTTGGTTTTTTTTAAAGCGATGTTGGCGCTGTTTAAAAATCCCACTTTCGAGATGTTTCCGCCGAGAAAGTTTTGCGTGTCGTTAATGGAAGCGTGAAAAGTTTGAAACGTGGCTGAAATGCCCGAGCTGCTCCGCTGCCGCCGCGCAGCATGGAGCTACACCGAGGACGGTACAAGCTAGCTAGCCTCCCGGGGGTGCTTCAACCGGGGGGTTTAAAAGCAGCATTACTGCTTCAGTGTTGTTTGTCTCAAGTTAAAATAAAGGTTTATTGTGATTTTTAGGAAGCTGATCTTCAGATCCCGCCCGCCTGGATATCACGAGTCGCTGCTGTTATGTGTTTGCTTGCAGCCTTTGAAGGTTAACTCGATTTTCGCCTTGTTTTTTAGCCTAAAATTACACAACTAATTATATTTAAATTGCGTTTCTCTCACTTAGAAATGTAAAAAAATGCCTCCAGAAATAATAACTAAATTTCACCCTCTTGTTGCCTTCGGATAAACTCGCATTTGCTTGTTGTTTTTCCTCCATAAAGTAACTTTTATTAATTTTTTTTGAGCTTTTAAAATCACACACGCACATCTGCGAGTTGTATCCTCAAGTATCTGCTATGCAAAATATTTAAATGGACATTTTTAATAGATTTAAGACGCATTGCACGAGTCGATGTTGATTAAACTGAATAAACCTGCATTTATCAAGTGAAAACAGTATTTATATGATTTAATATGAGCTCAAATGAGTGCCCTCAAAGTCAAACCGTCGTTTAGTTGGATGTAAAATGAGGTTTTAGTTTTTAAACATTACCCAGGGAGTGTTTACGGGGCTGGGTTTTGATTTCTTTCCTCTGGGCTGCTGCACCCATGTCCAAATGGCGAAGTAGCCCGGACTAAATTCGCATCTGTGGGCAACAAAACACCGCTAACCCCGCTGATTAATGATGCAGGCTTTTGCAACCTTATTTATTTTTAACCCGTTTGAAATTTATATTTGATGCGCCTCCAGTATTTATGGTGTATTGGTTTACAGGGGCGACTCCTCGGCCCATAGCCTACATTGCTGCTTTAGGAAAACAGCTGGGTAATCGGAAAAAGGTAGAATAGGCTGTTAAAATGTGACCGTGTGCGTTTCCATCGCATGATCCGCTTGGTGTTTTATTTTATGGCCGGGGCAGAGCAGCTGGCCGCCCCTCTCCCTGGTTGTGTTTCCCTGGGAAGCGGAGCCCCGGAGCGGCCGCCTGCTCGGTGTGCGGTGGGGGTGGAGCGCTGCTGCTCGTCCGCTCCAACATTAGATCATAATATTGTAGATATAAGTTAAAGCTGCATTAAAGAGCTGCAGTTTTGCACCAGGAGCAACTCGCACCGTGTTCCTGTCGACCAGCTTAATGAACGTTTAGTTTTTGAAGTGGTTTTCCAAACTGCGTCATTGCACATATGGACCGCCTGTTCGCTGGAAAGAGGAGAAATCCTAAAACTACCAACAGTTTGTTCAGTGTGCCTTTAGATTATTTATCAAGCCATTTTTTTCTTGTTGTGTTTTGTAGGTCAGCAGGATGGCTGATAAGGAGCCCGAATCGCCTGGAAAACTAAAGACATTATTATAGCCAGAATTGGCTTTTTCGGAATAGGGGGCCTATCCGAGCGGACTATTTCTTTTCTCAACTTTCCCCACTGTGGATAATGGATGGCAGAGATTTTGGACCTCCCCGATCCGTCCACGTACCACCTCCGTTGTTGGCGGGGCTCGCAATGGAGTCTCACCGACTCGGAGCAGCAGCAGCAGCCGGGAGGATCCCTCCCTCGCCCGGTCACTTGGGCGCGAGTCATCCGCCGCCTCTCCATTCCGGAAAATTCCTGCCATCGGCCATAAACCTACATCCACACCACAGTAAGTACACGATGCTTCAATGCTGTAACATGCCTGCTACCTGAAACCATCAAATTATGAACTTGAAATAACGCTGCGCAAATATTGCGCACAGTTTGTGGCATCATGTGCGGTCATTGCTCGGATGTCGCTACGGCGTTCCGTGGGAAATGTACCCAGCTGTAGATTTCATAAAGGAGGTGTGGCTGTTTATAAAGCTGTGACAAGTTTCAGATGTGCAAGTATGGGATCGGGTTCAGGATTCTCCGCCTTTGCAATGGTCAACGCATTAGCGGAAAATTACTTGGCAGCGTGCAACACGCAGCGGTGGGTTTTTAAGGCACAAACAGGGCTGACTGTTCAGGGTTGTGGTGTGGGTGTTGTTGCAGCAGTATGCAGGTCAGGGTGCAATGGTCTTGGATTGCATGTGGACCATTTTACCGTCATTGCCGTGGAAGCAGATACAGTTTGTGTGTGTGTGTGTTTTGGGAGATTGGGGGTGGTAAAGTTGCGACCCTCAGAGAGATGACAGACCACCTCTTAACCTTTCTGGGGGGGTTTCTTAAGTGTTTGTGAGAGCGAAGAATGGCTGTGGTTCAGTCTCCTGTATTTGGAGTAAAAGCCACTCGCCTGGAACATTTGGCAAATGGCTGGTGCTGCTTTTAGCTGCGTTTGTTCCATTTGTGTTGGACATCTCTGCTGCTGCTTTAAATTGGGGAATCTGTGTGAGGGGAAGAGAGGGAGAGAGATCAAGTGAGTGTGTTTCTGTGTGTGTGTGCGCACTTAAAGGTCCAGTGTGTAAGATTTAGGGGGGGGGGGGGGTGTTGGCAGAAACGTAATAAAATATAAAAAGTATGTTTTCTTTTGTGTGCAATCACCTAAAAATAAGAATCCTTATGTTTTTTTTACCTTATATCTCCATACAGAGCAGGTCCCCATCTACAGATATCACCATGTTGCACCACCATATTTCTAGAGTAGCCCAAAATGGACAAACCAAACACTGGCTCCAGATAGGGCTGTATTTTCGTGTCTGGCACCCTAGTTAGCAGCCCCTCCCTGATGAGCAGTGTTCTTGTAAAATGGATTTATTCAGCGGTTTTACCAGTTTAAATCACTGGGTGTGTTTGTTTTGGAAAGCAAGAGACCCCTGCGGATAATTTGGCTCCCGGTAAAAACCTCCTAAGCATCTGGATCTTAAGTTATCAGAGAAAAAAAATGAGCTCACGCAAGCAGTTGCTGGGCTAGCAGTCCATCTTTGACATGCTAAACAGCGCCAGAAAAACTGAATTGTAAAGTGAAACTGCTTTATTCAGAGTTTTTACCAGTTTTAATCACCTGGTCTATTTGTTTTGGAAAGGAAGAGACTGTTGCGAACAATTTGACTCCAGATATAAACCTCCTAAACATCCAGATCTTAAGTTATAAGAGAAAAAGGGTGAGCTCACATTAGCGGGTGCTGGGTTAGCAGACCATCTCTGACATGCCAAAGAGTGTCCAAGAGTAGATAAACCCAATTTTTAAAATATGAAACTGCTTTATTCGGTGTTTTTACCAATTTAAATCACTGGATGTGTTTGTTCTGGAGAGGAAGAGACCTCTGTGGATAACTCAGCTCCTGGTAAAAACCTCCTGAACTACGAACGCTGAAGGAATTCTAACCAGGAGAAGTTTCAGCTCTTCAACTAGACGCCACAAAATCCCCCTAAATCTAACACACTGTACCTTTAAATGAGCACATGTTGGGTGCAAACTGGTGGGTTTTAATTTGTTTGTTCATTAAAGAGAAGGTGTGGTGTGAATCAGGAAGATGCTCCTTAAAGCAAATCCTCATGTATTTACATCATGTAGGTGTGTCTCTGCGTTAGCCAATAGATCGTCTGCAGTATATCTTAGTCCCCGCTGAGCTGCTGGTGATTTTACTTTCACTAACCGCACAGCGATGTCTGCTTCTGCTATTAGTAATAGAAGCCTTGAAATAACATTGTGCTAAAAAAGATAACAGTGCATATTTGCATACAGTTTTGTGGTCAGTCAAAGGGAAAGTCAGAGCTCTGTCATCGAGGTTCAAAACATATGTTGTATAGGAAAGATAGGTCTGCCGTGTCTTTCGTAAAATGGAAAGTCTGACAAACGCTCTCCTCGAGTTACTTACTTACATCCCCCTGAAGTCATGTCGCTGCAGACAGATACAATTACAGCTCCTCTGGTTTCTTTTCAGAGGTAAACCCCGCCCGGAGATAATAATATTCCAGTTTAGTTGTGTTCCCCCGTCCTTATCGCTGAGCGTGGGTTCAATGCAGCACTTGTCACTTTGGAGCGGGATGTACTAGAGGTATAGTAAAGTGAGGCATTGCTCCCAGGGCAGGGCTCTGATGAAGCGTTAATTTGACACACCGACAGAGAGCCCACACACACTCAACCTGCACACATGCACATGAAAAGCTGTCAGAGATGAAATCAACTCGCAGCAGGGAGCGTTGGGATGATTGATGGGTGTACCGTGGCAAAGAGATGTGCCAGTTTACTGCAGCTAGTTGAGCTGATTTTTGCGGCTGCAGAATAACAAGGAAATATTTGCAGGTGAAGTGATCGGATGTGCTGCAAACCGTGCAAATACACGTCTTTGTAGCAGCAGTTTCAGTTGGGATGATGTTCCTCCATTTCCCCTCCCGTGGCTCTGAAACGAGCTGAAAATTGCTTGCGGTGTGCATGTGTGTACAGACTTGTGTGTGTGCGTGGAACAACTTGATGTGTAACCAGGGGGTGGGGGGGTGGGGGGGGTTTGTGAAGTGGGATTGACCCAACCACTGTTCCAGCCCAGATTGGCAGTTTAAACACTCCTTTAAAACGGGATACATTTTATTCTGCCCACACACTGACCTTCTCACTCTCTGACTCTCATCTCCCCTACGCACACTCGCAGCCTCCACCCACTAAAAACACACCACCGTACGATGCAGGTCATTTAGCTTTATGGCACTCCTCAATATCAAATCCCCACACACATTACATTAACCAAACCCAATCGAGATCTCGGTCCCATGCTTGTAATAACACTATACAGCCCTGTTACATGATAATTACCCGGTAATTGCAAATGTTCATAATGTTCCCCGTTTAATTGCAATAAACAGCTTGAACGCGGCGCTCAAGGACCTGACGTGCAATCACAGGAGCCAAGGTCGCCCTGCTGCTACTGTTTTTGTTTACATGTGTCTCATGGAATTCAAGACATTTGTTTTGCACTGTTGTTTTTGGCTGACCTCTTGATAGTGGGGTTGACTTGCTATAGCTGCCAACACACCCTTATTTCCCAGGAGTCTCCCTTATTATCTGTTTTAGTTCAGTTTTAATAGGATTTCCACCTGACTTAACAGAGTGTCTCCTTTATTTCCACATCTCAAGGTTGGCAGATGTGTGTGTGTGTGTGCGCATGTGTGTGTGTGCGCGAGGCAGCTCAACATTTGTTTTAAACGCATTGTGAAGTAGCAAAGAGTTTGTTGACATTTGTGCTGCTTGTGCACTCTGTAAAGACTTCATTTTCCATCACCAAATCTTGCCTCATAACTCAAGCACCTATTCCAGGCTTTATCTAAACACGATGAGGTCTGAGTCACTGTTTATAGATGTAAAATGGCTGTAAATGGTCCTCTTGTCTAGAGGAGGTCTGCCGGAGCCTCCATCACCAGATTGAGGCCATCTGTCCTCTTCCCTCCCTCTGGCATCCGAGAGCAGCAGAGGTACGACCTGCTGAAATGTGACTGCACCAAGGAGACGGTGCCGGAGAGACTCTACTATTACTGTTAAAGGTTGCAGATTAATTTATTGTGAAGGGCGCGTATCAGGAATTGAGATTATGTGTGGGGTTTTGCAGGTGAAGAAATTTTCGGAGCACTTTTCTACTAAAGGTTCTTTTGCACAGCATCTCTGTGGGGTGTAAAAAAAAAATACAGTTACACTTGAGTATCGTGATACTGTGTCTATTCTCAAAAATACTATAACAATTTTTAATAAATACTTAATATTTGTGACACTTATGCGTATTGTTTTTTATTTAAACCCCGACTGCTAAATAGCAGTGTTGTTCACAATCTTCTGTAGCGCAGTATAAGGGACAAAATTAAGACTACTGAGAAGTCTGCGGAGGCTTTATCCTTGCTGAAGCCAGCTACTGATCTGGCCATTGATAAGCTGGCACTGGTAAACCGGCGGCCCGCGGTTGGAAATGACAAGCCAACTATTCATTCAACCAAGGTGCATGCGTCTAACTTAGCAACCCACTGGATCGGTTACTGGTGTGGGTAGTCATTACCCCTAGAAACTTAATGCCATCAAGGACTTTATGGTGCATTCATGTGCTCCTCGTGAACTCTAAAATCTTCACTAGAATGGCCGCAAAAGTTGCTTTCGTCCACCTGACCTCTCAAGACAGCATTTTTAATAATTATATGGTATAATCATAACTGGAGTGGCGAGTCAATAGCTTCTGAGGCTGGTAACTAGCATGTCAAGGCTAGCAACCAACAGGAGCGTCTGCTGGTTTGGCAACCCACCTCTGACAGGGACTTCATGGTGCATTTATGTGCACCTTGTAAACTCTGAAATCTGTACTGGAATGGCCACGAAGGGTGCTTAAAACGGGAACGTTTAATTTTTATTTCTTGACGCCACCTTAAGGACAGCTGGGCCTCAGGATGCACACTTAGCTAACTTCATTTCTTTTCTATTTGTTGTCCTAAAAGCCCCTTTGTCCTTCGTCACAATGACCCTCCATAGCAGCTCTACGGGGTTTCTGTTGTCCATTTGTTCCCAAACCATGCTTAGGAAGTGGTCAGTCTTGTTTTTGGTGACTGTCATTGCTGGCTCTGGCCGTTGTTGTCTCATTACTGCTGTGTTTAAGTAACTACAAGTCACTTCACTGTTACACAAAAAAGCTGTAAAACAAACAGTAAAAGAGGTTTGGATTTTTTTTAATAAAAGGACTGAATGGGACATTGTTATGATTTTAGCATATTATCATATACAATGTATGTATTTCAACAAAGGAAAACTGGAAGAAAATAGAGAACTGTTCCCATTGTAAGCAACCTTTGTGGCCTTTCAAGTATATATTTCAGATGTTCTGAGCTGCACCTGAATGCATCGTAAAGTCCCTGTTGATTCTCTATTGTTTTGGGTTGCTAATGACTAGCCAAGCCAATAGCAAAGCCATTGAGTTGCTAGGCTAGATGCATGCACCTTGGTCGAACAAAGAGTTTGAGCCGGCCTCTCAGTCACCAGCGCCGGCTTATCATTGACCAGATCAGCAACTGACTTCGGCAAGGATTTAGCCTCCGTCGACTTCTCAGTAGTCTTCATTTTGTCCCCTTTCCTACAGCCATTTGAGTCTTCACTCCAATGTAACAACATATCGCAAGTATAATCTCAAAGAACACAGACCGGTGAAACAGACAGACAGACAGGGTGCACTGCTGTCTCCTAAAATTAGACTTAAAAATTGCAAAATATCTTGGTATTTCCCAGAGATCACTTAAATCAAGGGGAAATCAAAGAGCATGAGACAGTTTTTCCTTTTGGTTTTTGACCAGTTGAATATTCACTTCTTCTTCTAAACAAACAACACAATGTTGCTGCAGCTGTTGGAAACGTAAACACGTCACTTTCCGTGTATCGGTTGCTTTTTTTTTGGGTGTTAGAAATTGAAGAAGCATTCATGAATAGGGTGTAGGTTGTATCTCTGTTGTGATATATCAGACGGCCATTGTTGTAGATGATTACTTCAACTGTATGGAATGACCTTACATGTTCAGGAGTGCAGTTCGGAACAAATGCATGTTTAATGAGGCGAAAATGTCGTTCAGGGCGGCGTCCCTCATTGGAGAGACTTAAGGGATAACACGTCTGAACCAGCAACTTTTCTGCTCTGGTCTCTCTCTCTCACACAGACACACACACACAGACACACACACATTTCAGTGTTCACCAGGGAGCAGGAGATAGGAGTGAGACGCAGAGGCAAATGTAGGTGTTGTAGCGACTGCAGAGAAAGGAAGTCAATAGATGGAGATGGAAACAGCAGCTCGAGACAAATGGAGAGGGAGAACTAAGTGGGCACAATCCCTAAGGTGGAGAGCAGTGTTTTGTTTTCAAGGGATAAGAGCTGACGTTGTTGTTTGTGTGTGTGTGTGTGTGTGTGTGTGTGTGTGTGTGTGTGTGTGTGTGTGTGTGTGTGTGTGTGCGCGCAAAGGGGAACGGTGTAGATGAGAGGATTGAGGTCTTGTGTATGGGAATGGGAGCATGTGATTGTGCTTAGCGCAGTTAGAGCCGGGGTTTCCCCCTGAGACTCTCTGCAGAGAGAAAAGGAAGAGATTTATCCTGACCACAACACATTCGTACACGGTTAGATAAATGTGGTAGCCCTTCAAATGTTCTCTCTTTCAGTCACACACGCACGCACACACACGCACGCACGCACGCACACACACACAGAGTTGAGTGTAAGCATAATTCATGCAGCTAGCAGGGCAGGGCAGGGTTGTCTCGGCCGATGCCAATTTATCTTCCACGCCACTTGGTTAGTGTGTCTGTTTACGTTAAAATTAATATGTTGAGTGTGTGTTTATATGTATTCAAGACACAGACCCATATGTGTGTATGTGTGTGAGGAGACGTGGCTCGGACACGTCCCCTCTCAGATTAATTGAATCCTTCAGGAGAGAAAACAGGCCCCTTAAGAGAAAGCACAAGGCACTGCTGCCCTTCTACAATAAACCTGTCAGGGGCAGACAAACGACACGCACACACACTCATCCACACATATGACGCACACACACCCAGCTGTCAAACGTAAGAGTGATAGGCCAGTGTGTGTGTGTGTGTGTGTGTGTGTGTGTGTGTGAGAAAACGAGCGTGCCGTGGCATGTCGAAATACCCAAAGCATTAGCTAAGTCGTTCACTCTACCAGAACCCTCCCTTTTAGTCAAACAACAGCCTCCAACACACAAAGGTCACACACTGCTTTGTGTCTGTCTGTTTGGCTGCGTGTTGAGTCTCTACGCGTCCCATTACATAAGGCTTATAATATTCCTCCAGGCAAACATAGTTAAGATTTAAAATATGTAGTGACATGTAAGAGTCGCGCAGAGCAGATTTGACATGTGAGGAAGAGTCTGATTTGACGATGTGGTATGTGCTTTAGCAAGTCGAGCCGCCGAAACAACCAGCAGATGTGACGGTTTAACGCCTGACATTTATTATAAAGGAATCCCTAATGCTGGATACACCCTACACGATTCACTACACTACACCAGGGCTGCACAATGAATCGAATAACCTCGATCACTATTTTGGCTTCCCTCAATTAAATTACCATGATCGATTGTGATATTGATGTTTAAAATGCACGCTTCACTCCTAGAAAACTCTGCTGCACATCAAGTCAAGCACTTGTCTGCTCTTGCGCTGACCCTGCAGTGGCAGCCTGTGAAAAACTTGACCTGAGTATTTCGGCAGCAGTCCATAGTAGAAGAGTGATATACAACAGAGCAGACATCAGAACAAAAATCTGAAGTCTGGAGCAGATAATAAAGACCTAGTCCTGACCATGTCGGTTTCAGCTAGTTTTGCTTTGAATAGCTAGGCAGCCATTAACTGGTACTTAACCAATTTATTTTGAAGAAAAGTTTTTAAAATGACGTGAAATGCGGGAGTCCGTTTCTTCTCCTTTTATGTTCTGTTGGCTTTGCTGACTGACAGACAGAAGTAACATGTAGAAACATAATGGCCACTTCCTAACCTCTGGTCTCTAGGGGTTAGCTAACGCTCTGCTCTGTGCAGCGCTCAAGTTAGGTGGCAGCTAGCTAGTGGCACCGCTCATTCAATGGTTACTGCTGGTAACACTGTCCCGTTGTTGCAGAGGCATGGTGGACAACCTCTGGTCTCGCCCCAGTGAGTAAGTGGCTTCATTTTGATCCACAAAACCCCTCTAGTATTGTTAAGTATGTTAGCACTGGCTGTGCTGACACTGCTAACTGTGCTAACAGAGCTAAAAGCAATGCCTAAGGGGGTTTGCAGCTCAAAATTGAGCTGGTTGGGGCGCCCACTAGCTCACCCGGTAGAGCAGGCCCTCCATGTACAGAAGGTTATGTCCTCGCCCTGCTGCATGTCGTCCCTCCTATGTCTCTCCCTTTCACGCTACATCTGTCCTACCTAGTGTTGCACGGTATACCGGTACTAAAATAGTACCGCGGTACTAGAGTATTCCAAACGGTACTATACTGCATTTGGAAAATACCGGTACTTTGAAATTGATTCAATTCATTAATTTAGTTAATTTATTTTACTCATTTATGCACACAAACGTCTTTCTTGTTCCTATTGGAGCACAGATTGCACAAGTGGTGTGTATGACAACACCTGTATCAACATCCGCAGCTGGCGCACGTGAAAAAAGACAGGAGAAAGTCTGCCTCACAAAGGGAGACAACATGAGACAACACAAACTTGGTGGAACATTTGAGTTACTAAACCACGACGTCCGTACCGAGGTACTTACCGAACCATGATTTTTTTGGTACCGTTACACCCCTACTATTTATTGTTCTAAAGGTTTGTATCCAAAATGACTTTTCCTTAGGAAAAGTACTGAAGAGTATCAAAGTATCGAAATTCATATTGGTATTGGTACCGAAACAAAGATTTTGGTATCGTGACAACACTAGTCCTACCAAATAAAATGGCAAAAAGCCCCCCAAAATATCTTAAATTTCATTTGGTTACTTATCGGGGCATCCTTGGATGAGGCTTAAGGGTGGGCACAATGTTCCCACAGCAATGGTGCTGGGTCCAGATGGCATTACTAGCAAAAACTGATGAAGCAGCGATACGGCTTGCGAGCTCCCACCAGACCCAGTTGGGAAACCCTTCAGCAAACTTAAGAGCAGCAGAATTAGCCTATAGATCGACATGTGTAACCGGTCAAAAATATTCTCAGCAATTAATGAATGAGTGATCAACCACGGACATCCTAACGTGGAAGGATTTTGGATTTAGAGTGCATGAGAGTTGTGTGTTGGTGGCAAAGCAACACAACTAACTTGTTTAACTGCCTGAAAAAGACTTAATCCATATGTTTGAATTTGTTTCTTTGTGAATTTTCTGTAAAAAGCGGTGCAAAAAACAAACAGTTAGTTCATCCTGCCCATTGTCCTCCATGTTTGTCTACTCTGACGTCATGTCTGATTGCAAGAGATTTGCAAGTTTTCCGGTTTAGTGAGTGAAGACGAATAACACATCCATGGTTGGGCCTCTGGTTGTTTGTGAGTGGAATCTGTCGGTGTGTGTTGTGCTGTTTTGGCCAAATCGTTGCTCTCCACTTACTACAGCAACAAAACTGTTAAATGTATCATTACATGTTGTCATATGTGGGATCTGTCACATTTTTAACATCTGTTAAGAACTGAAAAAGCCAACAGCGTGGGCCAGTCTTGAGATTTACTGATGACTCGTTAGCCTGTAAAACTGAATGAATGACACACTGTCTCTGTCCTCAATGTGTTTTTTTTACTCCGCACCAACATCACCGGAACAGTCTAGATTAATCTTATCTACCACCGACAAATGTCCTGTTTAAAAAGATCAAATCATTTCCTGTCTGTCAGCACCTCAGTGCCTGTGTGTTTATGGCTTTATGATGAATGTTAAACCAAAAGTCAACCAACACCTGTGCTGTAGTACAAGTGTAGATGGAGTAGATGGCGTTTGTTCTTTAATGTATGCGAGTTTCATTGCAACTGTGCATGCCATTCTGTCAGTGAGTGACACTGCATGACTGTGTGTGTGTGTGTGTGTGTGTGTGTGTGCGCGTGCACGTGCCTGTTGCGAGCATGTTTCCATTTGCTGATATCGAGGAGTGTGTCAAAATAACACCTGCCGTCTTCACAGGAGATTTCTGAGTGCAACAGCACGGCACAGCGAGACTCAAACACACAAACGATGTGTGTTTCCATCCAACTGTCAGAGCAACTTTAGTATGAGAGAGTCGCGAGAAAACCCCCCCACTAACTTTGTGTCTTTTCTGTCGTTTGTTGAGGTGAATAAATTGACTGCTCTTGTTTTAGCTGGATTTCAATTGAGATTGCTCCATTTAGCTGCTTCAGTTTCAGCGTTCTGGTATTGTTCGTGCCGGATCACTGTCACACTGTCATGGTTTACTGAAACACTTGAATAGAACGGAGTCATTGTTAATGTTATCAGTAGCACCTGAGCTTTAACAATTATGACAAGTCAAAATGTCTGCTGTGAAAAAAGGACTATTATATTTTCAGTTCATCAGTTTTTGAAAAGAGTATTATTGTAGCAGACACTTTTTTTAACCATATTCCAGTTTCTAACACCACCAAAGCTGGGAGTACACTGTATTCTCATCTGGTTTTTGAGCCGCTTGACTCAGTTTAGAGTCAGACTGAATTTCATCTTTGTCATGGGTTGTTTGCCATGAAGTATACAAAGGAAAGTGAGGACAAATCATGGCTTGATCAGCTGCTCCTGACCGGCCGTCAGATGTCCGCATGAATTTCTGACATGTCAGAAATTTTGGTCGACTGTCGTCAGGCTCTTGCACAGTTGAAGCAGAGCCAAAGGTCGATGCCCCAAGATCAGTGCCTTTTCTCTCACTGCACCTGCATGAAGCCTAAAACAGAGCATCTGAAAGTGCCATGGCGACACGGAAAATATGGAAGCAAAGAGGGCTGCCCCTTGAATGTTGGAGATTCAAATCATCAGTTGGGGCCCCCTCATTCGACTGAGATTGCTTCAAGTAGAGCAGTCGTTAGTCAGTGTGCTGTGACGTGTACTTCTGGGGACATTTTTGACCCTCGACCCTGAAGTGAGTTCTCTTGACTTGTAACGCAGCGGCACAGTGGAGGAGAGACTTTGCACCATAAGTCTCCGAGACATTATCTTCTTTGAAGTGGTGAATTTACAGCTCACAAATACTTAATACTTAATACGACACAGTCTCTGGCTTTTGTTTGATATATAGTGTCTGCAAAAAATATTATTATCGTTAGCTTGTTTACCATCCCACTGAGCTTTGTTCAAACTTTAAATCTTTACATGGGGGAAAGAAAATCATCAAATATTCGTATGAACCGTCCAAAACTGAAAAACTGACATAACTCTGAGTCGGGTGCAGGCCCAGAAGCCAGTTTAGTCGAGCTATGGCGGTAGTGTACAGCCCTCTTTGATGTTTCCTTATCTTCCTACCACGGCCGATATGAATGACAGAAACATAATGCATTACTGTGAACCATACTGATGTAGTGTTACACACCTCCAAACAAACCTAGGTGAACAAATTTACCTGCCTTGGAGCTTTCAAACAAATATTTGTTGACCTTTGTCAACAGCCAGAATTGTCTGCAGGGTCCGACGGGCTGTTTTTATTTTCTGTTTCACACAAATGTGAGCACTCAGGTGGTGGCTTGGTGATCTGACTGCACAGAGTGAGCTTTGGCTTTACATCACAGATGAATTCCTCGTACAGTGGGAATTAGAATTATACATATCTTTCTAAAAAAGTCTACGCCCAGCTTTGGTTTGGGATTGTGTAGTCACAAGTCCTCTACTCCTGTTTGCACAATGTTACATCATGTGATAGAATATGAGTCACAAGCTTGTTTCCATCCAGACATTGCATCCACATCTGTAACAAGACATTGCTCTTTAACTTTTTTTTCATACCCATTGCACCTGTCATGAGTAATAAAAATATATGTACCTATATTCTTGCATATTTAAATGTAATCTTTGCATAGTCTAGCTTTAATAGTCTGCAGCTTGTTGTGGGAGTGAACCCAAGATGTATATGTTTATTGGCAATATGTTAGGAAAGTCATACATTTTTCTATTATTCATGCAGAGCTGTTGATGGATTCTGGTGTCTTGAGTCTTGCGCGATGTCCATTTTTACCTCAGTTGCACTTCTTATAGTCTCAAGATTTGCATCATTAATTACACCACTGTCTTTTTACCGTGTAATTTTGTCTCCAAATAGTCTTGTATAGATGTATTTTGCATGTGATTCTTATTTGAGTGTTCTTTATTCTTCTCTTCTTTCTCCATCTGTGCTGCTGCAACAACTGAATTTCCCCACTGGGGATCACGGGCCAATTATTAGACATGGGGCTCCTGGGCACAGATAAGCAAAAGGCCCCACCACCTCTCTTACATAGGAGCCAGACACACAGACTTCGTTGTGATGTTGCCTCTTTTTTGTGGTTGTTTTGAGTCCGTTTGTAGTTGTGATGCATGTGCTTTTGTTTCTCTTTGAGGTAATTTTATCTCTGTCTTTTGTTGTTTTCTGTCTGTTTGTGGTTATTTTGCAGTTCCTTGGCATCTCTTTGTGGTCTTTCTAGGTCATTTTGAGTCTCTTCCTGGTTGGTAATTAAGGCTGCTTTCAGACCTAGAGTCGTCTCCTTTGGTCCGAATCAGGGACTAATTTTGTCACAAAGTTGTATAATTGCCTAGAGTTGGTTTGTGTTCTCACGGCAGCATTTACAAGCGGACCAGATCAGATGCCTTATGTGAGAAAGCTGCTCTTGATTGGTCAGAATTTCCATGTGGGAAAAATCCAGGAAGTAAAGCAAACGTTGAAGAAGAGTACACTTGCAAGATAAATGTGACACTTTCTAATGTCACAATGGAGAGATAACTACGCAGGTTGATTTTAGCGCTGCTCATCGTGGACTATATTGCTGTCATTGTTCATTTTAGTCAAACCATACAGTTTGAGAACGAGGCGTGGCTCCAACTAGAAAACAATGTTTTGATGCATTGGATGTGCTGAATGTGCATATTAAGGCAGTACAGGAGGAGGTGCACATTAATAATCCTCCAGGACTGTAACATGCTCATGTTTAACCCAAACAATGTGTCATGTGACTGCAGTTGCTTCACATCCAGGTCGGAACACCTTCTCACCACAAAGGAGACCACCTCTTCCAGAAGGTCTCAGTCCGGTTGTTTTGGTGCACACCTGAGTGTGATTGCTGTGTTCACACCTGCCCAAACTAACTGCACTTAAGGGGCAAATGAACTTGAGTTTGATTAAACCGAACCAAACAGGGCAGGTGTGAAAGCACGCTTAGTGACATTTTTAAGATGAAGGCTAGGGCGGCCCCTGACACTTTTGGTCCCTAGGCCTGCACCCAGTTGGCCAGTTCAATAATCCTTCCATACTGGGGATCAGTAAAGGTTTATCTCAAGATGTATTTTTAAACTTTCTATTAATAATAATATTATGAACCACATCTCTGTGGCTTCTCACTATGCTTTCTCTAGAAAAATGAAAGAGATAAGTACCTCATAGATCTGACATCTATGTCACTGCATCAGCCGTTAATAACACATTTGTACCAAGTTTGCTTTCCGCACGTATGTCTGTTTTTCACAAGAGCATTTCCTTTGCAAATGTAGTGTGTAATTTCTTAATCAACAAACAATGACGCAAAGTAACCACATCAGATATTAACACATTGCATTGCGGTTTGCAGAGCTGAAGGTTGTCGTGTCGTAACGTGAATGAAGCATTTTTAAGTGGGTTTGTGTTAAGCTTCAGCTCTCAAAGAGAGAAAAAAAAAGTTTCCTCTAAACAATTCAGAAGGCAGAAAACCAGACGTGAACACCCTGAAATCATTAACAGACATTTTTTAAACCACATGCTCGCAGCATGAATCAACACACCAAACAATCCACCACACATAAAGAGAGATACGTGTTACCAGACATGTATGCAAAACCTGCACAAGCCCTCACCTGTGTGTGTATGTGTGTGTGAGGACCTCTTTCTCTGCTTTGCTGTCAGGATTAATGGTTACCAGTGTCAGTGTGCCAGTTAGCTGTGGCAGAGGCGGACAGCATGGCAGAGTTTTACTGTTTGAATGTTTTTCTTGCAGCGAATAAAAACCAGAGATCAATAGCGATTCCCCCCCAGCTAACCCTGCTCCAAGTCCCACTGATGGATAACAGATGGGTTCACAGAGTGTGTGTGTGTGTGTACGTGTTTGTGGTGTGTGTGTGTGTTTGTGGCAGACATTTATACCAGAGATTTTTCTTTCTCGTATTTTTAGGGCTTTTGTACATGATCCAGCGTTGTCGTTTTTTTGGATTCTGTTGTGTTTCAGTCCATCTCAGATCGATTTCGCGATCAAGACTCTTGTTCTCGAGTTTGATTCCTCTGATTTTCACTGTGTGGGTGTGTGTGTGTGTGTGTGTGTTTATGTGTGTCAGATTTACAGCTCTATCAGGATTGATTTCCAGCAGGCCTTCTTCCCTCTGATATGGAGATACGTTTCTTATGAGGATCTGAAAATGGAGGCTCAGAACGTGTTGGGGAGTCAGAGAGCGCGTTTCTTGGCAACTTGGTTATCCCAATATGGCAAACTAACTGTCTTGTGAAGTGGGAGCCAAAGTATGTGTGTGTGTGTGTAGGGTGGGAAAGCGGGGACGGAGTTGTGAAGGGAAAGAGAGGAAGGAAGGAAAGGGCTGAGAGAAAGAGAGAGGGAGGTAATGAAAGAGTAATTCCAAAACATTTAAAGAAACATTTCCCTCTCAGCTACCATTTGGATGTTGTTTCTGGAACGAGGAGAGCAAATGTTTTCCCTCATTCTACCCCGCCCTCTTTTTTCTCCCTTGGACTGTTCAGGAAGGGGAAAAGGGAATAAGGGATTGTATGTTTTTTTTCCTGATCACTGGCATGAAGCGAATCTGTGGTCCGTATGTTGCTGTGTGTACTCACTGCACACATGGATAAAAAGGCCTGTAGGCGGCTGTGATGCAGAGATTGATCCATACTCTAGTGGGGCATCAACGAGAAAGTGTGTGTGTGTGTGTGTGTGTGTGTGTGTGTGTGTGTGTGTGTGTGTGTGTGTGTTTGGCCTGAAGGAATTCAAAACGGCTGACATCCTACCAGGACCTTAACATGCTTGACAGGTGGTGGTTGTGAATGTATTCTGTGTTCATTGAGGGTGTATGTCTGGGTGTTGCTCCTCACACACACCAGGTAACAATTAGAAAGTGTTTTATAATTGAGAATGATTTGTTAACACAACAATGTTGGCACGTCTCCTGACACACACTGAAGGGAACGATGGAAAAGGTGGCGGTGCAAATAGGTTTATGTTTTAATGGTTGATTATATTCTAACTGACATTATGAAATTACCAAGAAAAGTCATGAGTCACTTGAGTTAAATGGTGCCTTATCTCATATCAGACCAGCCGCCTGAGGAAAAAAATGGTGGCATTGTACGTCTCTGCAAACCACGGATACATTTTCACATATGTATCATATCAGCATTTCTAAAATGATGGATTATATGAGCTGACTTTGTCATCTGGAGGTGGAGGGGATGGTGTATGGCCTGACACTCAGGTGTATCGCCTGCCAAGCTGCAGACCACAGGTGTCCACATTTCAAGACAAACAAACAACAAAATTGGTCGTTTTTTTAGCAAGTCACTGTCACACCAAACATGGTGTTTATTCGGGACCCATCACTGTGTTTCCAGCGGCTTTTTAACCCCAAACGTGGGTGTTTTTAAGGGACCCGTCACTGTGTTTCCTGCAGCTTTTTAGCCCCAAACATGGATGTTTTTAAGGGACCTGTCACTGTGTTCCCTGCAGCTTTTAGCCCCAAACATTGGTGTGTTTAAGGGACCCGTCACTGTGTTCCCTGCAGCTTTTTAGCCCAAAAATGTAGGTGTTTTTCAGGGACCTGTAGCTGTGTGCGCTGCAGCTTTTTAGCCCCAAACATGGGTGTTTTTAAGGGACCCATCACTGTTTTTCCCACGGCTTTTTAGCCCCAAAATGTGGGCTTTTTTTAAGGGACCTATCACTGTGTTTCTTGCAAATTTTTAGCCTCAAACAAAGGTGCTTTTAAGGGACTAGTCGCTGTTTCCTTTGGCTTTTTAGCCCCAAAATGTGGGTGTTTTCCAGGGACCTGTAGCTGTGTTTCCTGCGGCTTTTTAGTCTCAATCATGGATGTTTTAAAGAGAACCGTCTCTGTATTTCCTGCGGCTTTTTGTGGGTGTTTTTAAGGGACCTGTCACTGTATTTCCTGCGACTTTTAGCCCCCAAACATGGGTCTTTTTTAAGGAACCCTCGCTGTGTTTCCTGCTGCTTTTTAGTCTTAACCATTGGTGCTTTTAAGGGGCCTGTCACTGTGTTTACTGCAGCTTTTTAACCTTAAACATGGGTGTTTTTTAGCGGCTATTTGTTGTTTTCCCAGTGGGGAAAGTGCCATAAAGGGGTTGTTTTTTAACTGAGATTACGCTGTACGCAGTGTCCCCCAAGACATGATCTTCTCCTGACCATAACAGAGTGTTTTTCGTGCCTAAACATAACCACATGTTAACATCAGTGTCGTTGAAACATTAAGTTTCAACATTTCCGCTACATAATAATGTGCAAATGTAGCATCTGTGGTTTGCAGAAATGTATAACGCCAATATTTATTCTGGCATTGGATCACTCGCGTTACACTAACAACAAATAGCAAAGTGCTTTTTACAGTCACACTAAAAATTGGACGGTACTCAGAAAAACAGGAAACATAATGTTCAGTTCAACAGCCGGTTATTGTCATGAGATATTTAAGATGAGATAAGATATACTTTATTGTGCCCAAGGGGAAATGTTGCTTAGGCAATAGTGCTACACACAGCTGCAACTTAAAACAATATGTAGCCACCAAGACAGGACAGTAGTACAACAAAGACACTGATAAATTACAGAAAGTATCACACATGGCTTGTGAGATAAAATAGTAAATACATAGGTATTATATTATATTTAATATTATACATGATGCATACAACTAAATGCAACAATGCTCCTTGCTTATGACACACGAGTATAGATAAACCTGTTTTGACTTTTGCATCTGATGTCCATAAAAGAATAAATGTTTGTAACACAGCACACAATTTATTGCAACATGTTGTGGCTGTCCTGTGAAAACCATGTATCACCAAATTAGCTTTTTTAATAGTTTATTTAACTTAAAAGTGCAACACATCTTCAGTGGAGTCAAAGCACGTTGTTGATAATATCTATGGTGGCGTTTCTGAGCAATAGCCTCTAAATATATTTGCATACTGTAATTACCTCTCTGTGTAGCAGTTTCATTGTGGCTGGCAGGGTCTGCCATTCTCACATTGGATTCAAATTACCTGCACATGCATTGGGATTGACAGGAAACAATGCATGTATGTAATCCAGTGTTCCATCTTTTGATTGTTTGATAATCGCCACACTGTTCACTGTTTGCTCTCCTGCAGCTGTATCAGAGCTGTTTTAAGTTATTGCTGATGCAACATATTTTGGCCTATAAACAAGACACTGGTTACTTTTAGTGTGTTTTTGTCAGCGGATCAGTTTGAGTACCGAAATATGAAGGAGCAGTCGCAGTGATCTGGAAGGCTGCTTCACACCAAATCTGGCGTTGTGTGATGGAGTGGGAATGTCACCTAAATGGCCAATTTGTGGAAAGTGGAGACCAACTCTGGAAAGCCAATCACCACATCTCAGTGACTGAGTAATTGTCTTCGTATCAGTTGTATCTTTACAGCCACAAAAGACACGTGCGCGCACACACAAATGAAGCGAGTGTTGTCCTTTGTAGGAAAGTACAGAAGAGCTGTTAATACATTATTTCTTTTACTCACTATAATATTTAACGATAGAAAAGCTGTATTACTTCTTCCTGTGGACTGCAGGCGTCCTTCTGGTCTGATTGCCAGTAAAGTGATCGGCCACTATGTCGGGTTGTGTTTCTCCAAAAATGTAATTGGTTTTAGCTTTTTGACACAGGGCACTGCGTTATTTTTTGTTCTTGCCACTTCTGCCGCAGCCTGGGTCCATCAGTCAAATTAATGGGAGGAGTGGCTTTTTTGGCTACAACGCCAGATTTGGTGTGAAAGCAGCCAGAGATGAAGAGTGGAAAACTACTTTCACTGCATGCTGTGTGACTTCAGATCACGGTTGACACAATGGGAAAAGACATATTATTGATGGACTGTTGACAGCAAGTCTTTGCTGTAGAAGTAAACACACTTAATTGTAATTTTTGCACCAGTGACCATGGGTGTCTGCAAGTCAATCAGGACTCAAATCGTAAAAATGATAAGTTTTAGAAGTTAAAGAATTTTCCAGTGCATAAAAGCCACATAATCCTTACTAAGAATTCCAAGTCACCAAATGTGGAGATGCCTAGTTTTCTTCGGACAGCGGTGATGTATGCATATGAAAAGGACAAAGTAGTATAATGACTTCTGTGTGTGAATATGTCTCTGCTATAATGAATAATAGATTGTATCATTAAACGACACAGATAGTCATCTCTTTTCGGAGGTATAACCTCATCGCTGTGCTGCTCTTCAGCGCAGGATTAGGGAGGTGTGTTTTTCTGCAAAGTTAACATACTGAGACAACCTGAAGGTTAGTCACAGGCTGTGTGCGTGTCTGCATGTTTGCGTGTCTGTGTACACCCAGTAAATCGCGTGATCAGTGGAATCGTATGTGCATGCCTGCATTTTCTTACGTGCGTATCTTAGGCGTGTATTTGTCCATTTGTTTAGTGTGTGTGTGTGTGTGTGTGTGTTTGTGTGTGTGTTTGAGGCTCCTGCAGTGTTTCTGACTCAAAGGGCATTCACTGCAAACCCTCACAAAACTGTTTGCACATGTCAGTGATCACACAGAGAAGCAGTGCAGCCACTGAAGCCACAGACACACACATGCATACATGCAAACATGGGGAGACGAGAATAAATCTGTGTCTTATAAAAGCTGAGTGTGGAAGGATCCACCTTCACTAAGGCACACTGCAATACTCCTGTATGCGTGTGTACACACCTCTGTTTGTGATTAATTGGAAAGCTGCATTTGCTATTGATTTAAAATGCAGCGTGTGTGTGTGTGTGTGTGTGTGTGTGTGTGTGTGCGTGCAGGCGCTAACGGACTGCGGTTTTAATGTACTGATTTAGATGCAGGGGAAACTCGGTGAGCACAGCATGTCTTTCTCAGATTCCCACAGGACTAATACAGAAACACACACACACAGATACACACAGTCCCTTCCCCCTCGCCCATATACAGACGGCACCCTTTCCCCTACACACATGGTTAGTTTTATCAGGGTAATGGCTGTGCAGTGCGTTCAGTAATGGGCTGGGTGGGTGGGGGAACCTCGGCTAAACATGAAACCTTTTCCAGCTCTTAGGAGGTTGTGATTGGAAGAGGCAGGGACGGTTCAAAGGTTCAGAGTTTACTAATGGTCACACATGTAGGAGTGGAGTCTAATAAAAACAATCGATAACCATATCATACATGCCGAGATATGAAATATTTTACGAGGATGTACTCTGCCGATGGTGGAGTGATGGAGCTGGGTTTAATGGTGAAGTGTGTGTGACGTCAACATGCTGTGAACAGAGTGTGTGTATAAACAGATCACTGTGTGCAGGGGTGGCGGTCAGTCTGTTTGCATCGAAGCCAGATTTGAACATTATCAGGGCAGAATGATACTTTTGGGGTTATTATTTCTTTTTATCATAAAGAAGTTAATGTCAGCAGCCCTCATGTGATGGAGGGGTGTTTGTTGAAAAACCTGAAATGAATCAAATGTCGAAAAGTTGACATCAATGATGCTAAAGTGTACGCCACAGGCTGTATCAGTCCGTGGAAATATTAAACTTTAACGCTGGTTTTCATGCTGGGCAAGTATTTATCAGCCTGGGCAAAGAGTACATATCTGTGGATCACAATAGAGCCCTTTGAAGATGTCTGCTGCTGTCTAACAGTAAAAATATTATGTTGTGATTTCTCCCTTAAAGGGTAACTTAGTATTTTTGAACCTGGACACAATTTTCACATGTTCTTGTGTGAAAGGGACTAATGGGAGATACAGTTTATGAAATTGGTTGAGTATTTAGCAAGACCCCTGCAGACGGCAGCCACAAAACAGACTGCAATATAACCACCAGCCGTCAATTTACATCCAATAAAAGTGTTTGTTTTTGCCACTGACGGGCTCAGATTGTTATTTTAAGTGTCTGACAACATTATGGAAAGGATCCCTACAGAGATAGACCTCTTTGTTAAAGAGAAAGACGCTTTCGTTTACCCAGAAACAGCCCCAAAATCTGAATTGCCCAAGCCCACCAGACTCCATTTAAATAAACAGTAATTTTAGGATGTATAGAGCCAGCATACTTTCACATCTAACTGGGTGAATTAAGGGTTTATTTCAACCAAACCAGAGTTGGTGATTGTTGGAACAGTGGAGACGAACCAAGATGGTTTTACTTTGTGTCTGTCGACTTTGAATGGAGTGTGTTTTATGCTGTTTTTTTAAATGGAGCCTTGTGGGTTTGACAATAGTTATTTCAGGGCTGTTTCTGGTTAAACAAAAAGAATCTTATTCTTTAAAAAAAGGTTTATAACTGTCGGGATTTTTTCCATAATGTTGTCAGACACTTGGAATGATAACCTGAGCCTGTCAGTGGCAAAAACAAACTTGAACAGATGGTGTAAAAGGGGCTCTTGTCATACATCATAGTGCCTGAATATCATTTGGTTGTAACGAAAATTGAGGGTGTCACCTTGGGCTTTGGGAAGTTATGATGGGCGTTCTTTTACTTGCCTGATATCAGACAGGATTGTCAGCTTGTTACACTCCTTTCCATCTTTACTCTGATGTCCACAGTACCAATTTCAGTCGGGGAGAAGGGTTCAGTTGCCTGTAATCAATCACAAGAGACCAACATAGTCGCCTGAATTAAGCATTATTTAAGTCCACACTGATGCGTAGCCATGTACCTCTCTTGCTGGGGTTTAAGAGTGGAGTGGAGCGAGGTAAAAACAAACTACGATGTTGGGCAATGTTGACATTAACACGTCATTTAAACAGCCTCGATAGCAGCATATATCTCGTCTTCAGCACTCGCCATTGTTATTACTCCTCATTACACTGCTTTATAATGCTAGACAATAGTGTTAGTCCCACCCATGGCACTGAATGGCTAATCGTAAGTGTCACGGGGCACTCCCTGATGAATCGTCAACGGAGAAAGCGCTGTTTCATGTCACAATGCCAGACGAATCAGTCAACTCTGTGGAGTGGGCGGATTCAAAGGTCTAGACCCAGGCAGTTCTTGTCTTTGATGGCATGTCATAGACCAAATGATTGATTGAAAGAATCATCAGCAGAGTGCTGAGGTCACCAATTGGGCTGCTCACACAGCCCAGTTCTGTATCTTCTGGAGAATTTAAAATCAAATAGATATGATTTATTGAAGGCAGAACCCACAAGGTGACAAGTAGAAAGTGGTTTATAGGAAAGATCAGGAGGTAACTAAAGGGAGCTCTGATGGTAAACTCCCTAACAGCGACATATCTGATGACATGCATGTGTCCAGCTGGGTTTACACAGCTCCCTTCTTCCTCGCTCCCGCTGTGATGATTGCGGTTTTCAGTCGGTGGTTACATTAACTGTCCCCTCTCTTCAGAGTGCAGTCTGTCTGTGGTCTGTCTTGTGGAAGCAGAGTGCATGGTGGCTCAGTAGTAATGTGATTACAACAGACTGCTTCGGCACAGAACCATCAGCACGCATCGATTGTGCACCACACACACCCCAAAAGCACGCACGCTGGAAAGTGACAGCATGTACAGTATAAATCGATCGTCATTTATTAGTTTGGTTCTTGCGGCCGTGTGGTTGACTGACAGTCTTCGTTCTGTTTTTTTCCAGGCGATTCCTTCCCGGCAGGCTCCAGTCCTTTCCTGTCAGGTTTTCCCGGCCCCTCCCCCCTGACCTCTGACCCAGCATACAGATCGGCCAATCCCAGCAGTCTGCAGATGGCTCAGCTCTGGGCATCACCGGCTCATGAAGGTAAATCATTTGCCTGGACAAACATTTCCATCTCTCTCCCCGTGTTTTTCTGTCTCAGTACAGATTTCAGATTCTTAAGACACATCATATATTTCTCACAGTCTGCTGCCGTCCAAAGCCCAGGAGGCTCTTTCTTCTGCTTCTCAGTGCTTACACCAGTGGGATCCTGTTCCATTTCTGTCTCTCTGCTGCTAGCTGCGCTGCTGGCTCTGTCCTATATGCGTCTCGTTTCCTCCGTCCTCCACCTGTCTCTTACTTTCGCCTGTCATGCGTTACTGTAATCTATCTTCCTCTCTCTTGTTCTTTTTTTGAGCTTCCTGTCCAGTGTGCACTTTGTCTCTGTCTGTCTCTGTGTAGCTCTCCTGCCCCACTTTTCCTACAACACCTCTCTCCTGACCCAGCTTCCGAACACAGTTTTAGACGCACAAAGGTGTATGTATATTTATATCTTTGTGTGTTTTTGTCTTCTCTGTGGACCTCTCTGTCTCTGTGCTCGTCTTAAGGCCTGCCCAGTAAGTGATTCAATCTCTGCTCCTTCCTCATTCCCTTCTCTTGTCCTTTTGTGTCTCCTTATCAAATCTCGCTGGAGTAGAAGGTCAGATAGGAGGGAACATATCCCAGAGTGCATTTTGGCAAGGTAAAGGGAGAAGGACGAATGGATTCTATTTAGGGTTCGTTTTAAAGCTGATTGCATCGCCTGTGTGACACAGATCTCGTCCAGTCCGCTGCAGCAAATCAGATTCTGTGTGATTAGTTTTTTAAGATTTTGTCTCGATCGTACTGTCTTCAATTTAGGGACGGTTCAAAGGGGGCAGCACTGTGATTATAACCAAGAGTCTGAGCAGTAATTCCTCCGACTCTTTGCTGGTTCCCTGGCAACTGCTCAGAGCCAAGAATAGTGCGGCACATAACTCGAAACAAAAATGGCATTTTTGTGTTTTTACACTTCAGTTTCTTTGCAGATTAAACAATCAAGATATAATGTGTGAATTTTGAGCTTTGGGGGTGCTAGTAGATGCATTTTGTTACCTGCAGACAGAGCCAGGCTGTCTGTTTCCCCCTGTTTCCAGTCTTTATGCTAAGCTAAACTAAACAGCAGCTGGTGGTATAATAAGGTTCCTCAGATTTCAATTTAGTGGGATTTCATATTCCTAATTTAGGAACACAGCTGGTATATTTTATACTTACTGTAATCCAGTCCATCATATATCACTATATGTATTTTGAATATACTGGCACTCTGTGTGGACATTTTTTTGGGAAGCGGACTTAGTCACATGTGTATCCTGGGCTGTTTCCATGTACCATGAAGGTCAGAATAAGAGTGCACTCCAACTTTAGCAGTGGCTGCTTTGACCACAGAGATGTGGGTGATGGCTGGCTCCACTGTGGTCTTTTCCCCGGCCAGATCTTAGGCTTCTCAGGTGGTCCAGAGACGGCTTGTTTGCCATCAGGTTGATGGTGTTGGTCTCTTTCAAAGAACATGAATAAAGTGCGCCTTTACGCAAATCCGCATGCTGCAACTTTAGTTAATAATGCCTAAACTTTGAAATATATGAATGATAAACAACCTTTTATGTTGAAATAATGCCACAACATTCAGAAACACAATACTTGAACTATACTAGGGTGTCTACAGGTCCTTAAATTTTCTTAATATAAGGCTTTAAAAAGTCTTATATTGTCTTTAATACTTTCAGTCACACTACTGCGAACATTTCTCCAGCCTGACATACCCAGTGTCTGTTTACAATCATTGAAGAGACCAATATTGCAATAATAAATAGACAGTGATGAGATTTTCTCTTTACATTAAACTTATTAAACAATTCAAAACAATGACAAATAGTGTCCAGAATATTCTCCAGAATAACCTCAAAGGTTCTGCATGCTCAAAAAATATGCTGAAAGCAAACCATGGCAAACTCAAGCCCAACAAGCAACAACAGATGGACACATTAACCTGAATGAAACATTACTTAGTTAACTAACACAATGTAGTGCCCACCTCTGCACTTGTAAAGGTTAACTAAACATCCCGTTTTTTCAGCAGCTCGACATACTCTGGTGGTTACTCATTTCACATAGACAGAAAATGCAAATGACCATCGGGCAGGGCTTTGCATCTAAACTTGCCATCAAAAGACGCCTTTCTTTATCCATTTCTGCTCACAGAGGTTTGTTTCTACTTGCCTCTGCTAACGTTACTGCTCCATCGGAGGTATATGTGTTCATCACGCGTCCAAAAAATAAGTGTCATTAAAAGGAATTTCCATTGCACGTTTGTCTTAAATTTCATATAAGGTGGTATTAAAAAGGTCTTAAAGTCTTAAATTTAACCTGGTTATATCTGTAGACACCCTGTATACATGATTTAGGGACATTATTTCAACCTTATGTCATGTTTGTGTCTTAATATCCATAAAGGCCTATTTATTGAAGAATGAATGAATAAAATCAATAAATCCTGGTTGGTCAGGCAGGGTGGGCCCCTCCTAAAATAATGGTGTAAATATATCCAATGGTTGTTGCAGAAAAAAATGCCAACCATAACAAGTATCAAAAACAGGGATTGCTTCGATGAAACTCTAAAGGAACATACCTTTAAATCATACCCTCAAATACAGAAGTCGATCAGTTTCAGCCCCCGCCAACACACACCTTGTTAGACTTTATATTCAGCCAAAGCAGGAGGGATAAAGGATGGATGGACTTTTGACGCTTGACTTATAGTTGAGCCTGAATTGAGGATGAAGTGTCTGAAGCTAAAGAAGCTAAAACCTTCTGCTGGCTAAAGAAGCCTTAGAGTCGACTTGCTCTGATATGAATAGAATCTCTCACGGCCTAAGAGAGATTCTTAATACCTGGTAGCTGGCTTTAATAGCCACTAAAAGCTGGAGATGTTTCCGGGCGGCAGCTAAGAGGCAGACTTTGGATATGCCTGGGATGCTCCGTGGCTGCATAGGAACCCGTATCAAAGCTGTCTGAGATCAAGGTTAGCTGTTAGCTGTGGTTAAAGGAAGCTTTGCAAGAAACTTATCCCGCGTGCCTTTAGTCCCCTCACATCATTCCTCTTATATTTCTGTCTTTCTATGCCTCCCTCTAACCACTGACACCCTCACCACCCGCCTCCTCCTGCTTCTCCATTTCTGCCTCTCACCAGATTTATACTCCGGCTCTGCTGCTCGCCGCTGCGTGCTGGAACGGCAGCAACGTCTTTGATATATCTTGGAGTGGCCGGAGTGTGGGAACAGGGAATGTCTCACCCTCTCTGGGTGGCAGCCTTTTTTTTATTACATGTGGTGACGCCAGCCAGCGTCACACTTGCAGCCAGCTCAGTCCCAACACAGAATCCAGAGCATTACACCAGGCGCGAGGCTTTGTCTATATTAAGAGCCGGTCTCTGAGAGTGGCAACTGACTGTCAGGCAGACTCTCACTCAACATCAACCTTGAGCTAATCTAGGGCTGAGTGATTAATCGAATTTTATTTTCAACCAGGATTTGGCTTCAAACGATTATGAAACAAGATGATCAAGATGAAAAGATTATTTTGCATCCCTGTCTTTTACAGCAGTAGGCTCAATGTTTTCTCTGACTTTCTCACTGGATTTAACAACTTCTCAGACCATCTTAGTGACAAACTTTGAGACTTATGCAGACCATCTGGGAAAAAGCAAGAAATATATTTAAGTATATTGTGTTGTAATTCATTCCCATGCTGCTCGAAGTAATCGCAGTCCCAGGCCCTTCTACCAACAGTGCGGGGTCTCTCTTTCTCCTCTTGCACCATGTATTTGTTTTTAAGTTGAGTTCAGTAAATGCAGATGTTTCCATCGTCAATGAGTAATTGTTTGAAATAATCGTGATCTCAGTATGGACCCAAATTATCATGTTTCGATGATCGCATAGCTCAAAGGTGAACTCATGAAGCACGCAAATTGTTAAAGGTCCATCTAAATGTAGCACAAGTTTTGACTGAATTCTCCAAAAATCTGCAAAGTATAATGCAAATTTATGTCCTTTCTCCATGGACTACTGTTACCTGAACTTTGGGAGTTGGTTTATCAAGATACGCAGTAGTTGGCGCTAATTCTCCGGTCATTACAGCATACAGCATTGAAGGCCGGGCCCCATTCATCCCTATACGAGTTGCTCAGTGGTGCTTGAAGCCAAAATGGTTCAACTGCCGTGTATAAAATTACCCACATGACCAGGAACTGCTTCTGCACTATGTGGCCCATAGAGCAGGCGCATTAGAGACTTCAGCTTAGCTACTTATGGTTTAACCAAAATAATTCTAACCTGTGGCTGTTCTAGACTCTCTAAATGTTACTGGACCGAATGGATTGAATCCCGATAGTGAGAGAAGTGATTTTTGCAAAGGTTGTGATGCTAAAAAATGTATCCACGTATTTACAGATGCCTCTATCACTGTGCAAGACGATATGAAAATGTCTTTTTGTGTTGGAGCCAGCAAGTTATAACTCCACTGTTTGGTCACTATGAAATCAGGCTTCCACCTTACCATCTGCAATTTCCTGTCGCTAGAATGTTCGTAAGCATGGGTCAAGTGTCTCCCACCAAGTTTGTTTTATAGATCACAACTTTTGCGTGGGAATTGACGCACACCTCTTTCAGGCCTCGATTTATGCTTAAGCAATGTTTATAAATGACACTCCTGGTCAGATGCAAGGAGGTTAAAACATGTCAGTGTACTTGGTTACAACACATGAGCAGTATATGAGCAATAGCTGGGGCGTTATCATAGGACTTAGGGGATGACTGATTTGTCAAACTGAGACTTCCACTGTTGGCCTCAAGCTGGAATAGTTTTGTACGGAAAGTAAAGATATAGGTGAAAATTACAATTCTTTAAATATTGAAAAAGACCTAAACAAATATTTTCTACATGCGAACATTCTCTTGTATATCAGCCGCCATCTAAATTAGTGTACCCAAAAGGTGTGTCAGGTTGAGCGCATCCAAGGAGGCTAAAAAAGTCTCACCCAAAGAGCACTTGAGTGGACACTGTCCCTTTATTTCTGGTACCATCTGCTGTAACCCTCCAACATCACAGCTCCAGTTAATTACATTGCACTTGTGTCATACCTCATAGCTCCCATGAGGTCAAAGAGCGTGTCCCAGCCTTCTTTGAATAGCTGTGGTCAGGTGACTCTGCAGAAGAGGGCGTAATGAGATGTCACAATTAAAAGAGGGGCAGTCAAACCTCAAACAAAGGAAACCAGCAGATGTATAATAACGCAGACACACTAGACAATCGACACAGAGAGTTTTAAACAACTAGTAATTCAGCTATGTGCTCTTGGAGAAGTTTTAGTAACAGTGCTGTGTGCAACGGGTGTTAGAAGCCATCCAGAGACGCTAAGTAGAGCTTGCAGTGACCTGTGCAATGAATGTATGTTATTTTTTGCTCTATTTGTTTTACCTTGCCCACTGTGGAAACTTTTTTTTGCATTATTTCAAGTTTTTTTTTCTAGGTTTTGATGTTTCCACTCAGGTACTTTAATGCAGAAACTGACCATGACATTTTCAAAATAGTTGCCAGTTAATAAACTGCATGTCAACTCTGCTGCTCTTTATGTAAGAAATAATATTTTTGTTTGTTACATAACAGCAGAAGATGCCTCTAAATCCTCATGCATCATGTCTCTCGGGTTGTCCAGTGGCTCCAAATGGTCCTCGTGAGAATTTCAAGGGAGACATAATATTTACAAGACTGAGCTGGAGAATAAGTTGTTGTATAGTCTCAGTTTCTGTGTAAACTACATCGTAATGACATGTTTTTTGTGTTGTGTGTGTGTCTGCAGGCTACCCTCCTCTGCCAAGCAGCCTGTACTCCAGCCCCTATCTGTCCCTGGGGCACCTGGATCCTCCCTCACTGTCTCAGCACCCTCTCTACGACTCACATAAAGGTCAGTCGCTGTCACCAGCAACGTTCACGGAGACAAGTGGCTGAATTTAGTGCACATATTCTCTCATAACCTGTGATACCTGAGTGGAAGTAGGTTTTCATGTGGAGCCTTTTCAGTTAGTGAGGAGACTCGTAGTTTGTTGTGGAATGAAGCCAGAAATGGGGAACATTTGGTTCACAGGGGACCAGTTTGAGCTTTGTTTTGTATTTTATTTTCACGTTTAAATGTATAGTATGCGTCTTTTCTTCGTGGATATGACGGTTGCAGATCTTCTGTAGGTTTGTGTTACTGTTATATTTTCTTGGCAAGTCGACATTTAAATATTTATCATGCTCACCTCTGCCTCTGTGCTGCTGTTTTGCTCTAAATCTTCATCTGTTTCAACAGGTTGTGTTCATGCTGTGGGTGTGTGTTTAGACTCATGTCTCTTATGTTTTGTGTTGTTTTTTTTTTCCTCTAGAGAGCTTTTTCCTGCCAGCCTCCCTGAGCCAGTTGCCTCTCCACCCTCCATCTGCTCCTCCAACTGCCCCGTCCAGCTCCACACCCCCTCAGAGGACGTCCCGGGACGGGGGTAGAGACCGGCCTTACCGAGGGGAGAGGGAAAGAGAGAGGGACAGGGAGAGAGAGCGTTCGAGAGAGGAGCAGAGGCCACACAGCGTGGTGGACCTGACGCAGGATGGGAGGAGCGAGGAGGACCGCAGAGCAAGGAGTGGCGACCGGGAACGAGAGAAAGACCGGGACACGGAGAGAGACAGAGACAGTTGGCCCTTCCATCCTCACTCCAACCAGCAGAAGTCACACTCCCAGCCTTCTACTGTGGAGCCACGATCCAGGCCGTCACCCCCGCAGCACTCCCTCCCATCTGGCGGGGGTGGGAGGTTTCATGGACCAGACACAGACAGAGGAGGTCGGGAGGAAGAGGGCGGCTCTCGACCCCACCATAACCATAACTCAAATAACGCTAACTCAAATAACTCTCACTTAGACAGACAAAGGAGAAATGACTCTATGGCCATGTCAGCCGGGACCCTCCACATCTCCTACGCCCTCCCCCCTGCGCTTCAGCCCTCTGCCGCTGGACCGCCTCACCCTTCCACAACCAGAGAGTCTATCAGAGAGCAGCGAGTTAGCGCACCGACATATGTGCCTTCTGTGGAGGTTTACGACGAGCGGGTTGGGCCCATTCAGATCGCCTCGCAGGCCCGCGACAACAAACACAGCGACAAACACAGAGAAAGGGAGCGCGACAGAGAACGAGAGCGCGACAGAGAGCGCGACAGAGACAGAGAGCGCGAACGTGAGAGAAACAGGGAGAGGGAGAGCTACAGGTTTCCTGAGAGGAGCCTGATGGAGCATCCTCGCCTCTCCCAGTCTGGCGAATCAGGCAATCAAAGAGAGGAAGGTTCTGTCATTTGTTCCAATGGTTCCATTGGTAAACGAGGCCAGGACGCCTCTTACACCAGTCAATCAAGGTTCAGTCCGGAAAACAGGGACATCTCTAAACACTCAATGCGATTGGGTATAGAGCGGGCAGGGGCGGAGCCTAAGTGGAATACCATCAGCCCGTTAGCCAACTATGCCACGAGTCACATGGCTGCCCTGGCAGCCCAGCACGGACACACACTCTCCTCTCCCCACAGCCAGCCGACACACACGCAGATGTCCCCTCACACAACCAGTCGGCCAGGCAACAACTCCCACTCCTCCCACAGCCATTCCCCCCAGACACACCCCTCCCAACACACACATGGGCGTGCAGGTGAGGAGGGGAGTCAGAGACGCTACCTGGACCCATCGGCGCTCTACCGACCTGGAGGGTCGTTGGGAGGAGAGCGCGGTGTGGGAACAGGTTCAGATCCCACAGAGGTTTCAGCCATGCAGAGTCTCATTAAGTACAGTGGAAACTTTGCTGCTGAGGGTCCGGGGTCCTCCAGGCACGCTGCGGATGGCCGAGGTCCCTTTGGGGGCCTGGCTAGCGTCGGGATGGAAGCTGAAAGAGAGAGGGAGAGGGAGAAAGAAAGAGAGCGTGACAGAGAGAAGGAGAGGGAAAAAGATAGAGAGCGTGAAAGGGAAAGAGAACGGGAGAGAGACAGGGAAAGGGTTTCAGTTGGATCATCGGGTGGTTCAGGGGCGTTGAGGGTGCCGCCACAGCTGAAGAGAGAGCAGGAACGGCCGGATAGCGCACGCTCATTTGGCCGAGAGGGGGAAGGGGAGGTGCGCCACCCTCCGGTTGGCATTGCTGTAGCTGTGGCCCGGCAAAGAGACAGTGGGAGCACCAGTAAACAGACCAGTGGACCCTCGGACACACAGAGGACCCTGCTGCAAACAGCCATTAAAGGTAATGACATCTCTTATGTAAAATAAACACCAAACAACTCACTGCATCACTGTTGTTTGACTGTTGAACACAGTTTCACTTCAACATAAAAGCTCTGTGCTTGAAATTCACTGTACCTAAAAAATAAAGTGTGTTTTGTACAAACTTGACATGTTCGCGAGTCACTTGCGGTCCATTCAGAATGGACCAGCAGCCCACTTTTGGACCACAACCCCACCAGTTGGGAACCACTGAGTAACCAAGTCATGATCTATGGAAAGAGGCATTAGTGTTGAATTTTAATATGTAGTTTTTGGGCACTATTAGCACCACAAACTTAGTACTGTCTAGTTCTATTATACTGGAGAGAACTCAAACATGTCTATGAGATATCGCCATCACTCAGCAACTCACACCAAAACAACCTAGACTGATAAATAGCACTACAGACAAGAGAAAAAATATTTATTTTTCATCCTGGGGTGTACTGTCCCTTTAAAGCCTATGTTCCTGTGGAGCTAACCCTCGAGTAGAATATTGTTTTCTTGCATGTAATGATAGTACAAACTGAGAAATGGATCATTGGTGAATGAATGGATCAAGTTTGAAATGCTTGCAGGAGTCATGCGGTGACCCTCACTTACCCTCACACAAGTAATTATATATTTGATAAGTTAATTCAAGTGTACTTAACTTGTTTTAAACATTTTTCTAATATATTTCCTCCTGCTTTCGCTCTCCACTCTGGCTCCTCTCAGAGCGGCTCTGCAGGGAACATACAGTAGATCCCCTCAGTTAAATGAACCACGAGCAAATGATTCCTCATTTTGGTTTCCATGAATAATGGAGGATTCATTTTCTTTCGGATCAAAGTCGTGTTCACTCAGCCCGTGTTTGACTTTGAGGTGTTCATGCACGTAACGTGATTGGAATGGTGGAAATACCCCCCCGACCCACCCACCCCCAAATTACTAATTATGTCATGACTTGTGTTTTGTTGAAAGGCTCTTTTTGGCGAGTCCGTAGGCTCTCTGTGCTGCATAGCAATTCCTGCCATACAGCGCTCTATTCTTGTACGTCAAGGTCATTCAGCTACAGTGCTCTCTCTCCCTCTCCCTCTCCATCTCTCTGTCTTTCTCCTTGTTTCTGTTTCTCTCTCAGCTCCATGCTCTCTCTGTCCTCCCACAGCTCAGCCCCTCTCTCTCCGTCTCTTGCTCTTTTCATTTCGCTGAATGTCTCTCTCCTTCCCCACCCTTCCTTCCTCTGTGAGAAGGTCTTTGTGGCGGCACTCCCTCCTTGTCCCACCTCAGGCCCCCTGCTCTTTCTCCACTCTTTTCTTCAGCGCCCCCTTCCCCACCCCACCACCACCCTCTCTGCATTAAACATGTCATTACAGAGTGCTGCTAAAAGCTACAAACAAGCCTTGAATTACAATAAGACCATGGGTGCGTTGCTAAGCAATGGATCAGTCTTGAGAGTGACGGACTGTGTGTTTGTGTGTGCGCGTGCGGGTGTATACGAAGAACCGTGTGAGATGTTTGTGTGTGTGCATGCCTGTGTGTGTGCATGCCTGTTGGGGGCGTTTATTCATTTCCTTGCTTGAGCAGAGTGATTGGTCTAATAGCATCAGTCTCACAGGCTGCGAAGAGCTCTAAATAAACAGCGGAGGATTTACGCAGAAATCACAAATAGATGGATGGATGAATGGAAAGATGGAGGGAAGCAGGAAGGAGAAGAAGAGGGATAGGCTAATGATAAGAGATGGACAGATGGGACGTAGATCGATACGTTGATAGACGGGAAGAGAGAGCTATGTCAGGAAGTAAAGAAGTGAAAGAGTGAGATGGAGGGAGGACCAGCGATGGAGGAATGGGGAGAAAGAGGGGGCGTGCAGTGCTAATCGCTGGCTTTCTGATGCAGAGAGGATAGCATGTGGGACAGGCTCCTTGTAACCTTGGTAACAGTCTTGAAACCTTTCCTGCGGAGCATGTCAGGGATTGTTAAAGTCTCTTGTCCCTTTCTGGGCTACACACACACATACACACACTTATAGAGCAGAACTGAAGGGTTCAGCACACTTGTATAAAACCTTTCTGCTGCTTGGGGACCTTCAGTCAGCGTCGATGAGATGGAAGAGGGTTAACGGGAAAGAGTGCGAGGAGGAGAGCCTCATGTTTATTCTGGACTGCTTGGTTGAGTGCTGCTGCTTTTTTATTCCTCTCCATCTCTGTCTTTTGCCGTTGGCCCTTATAGTAAGCAGAATGGGTTTAACACTGTGTGTGTGTGTGTGTGTGTGTATAGTGAGGCAGTAGTGGTATGTTCACACGTCTCCTGTGGCACTAGACTAATAACTGATAAGAGCTGACACTCAGAGTGAGAGCTGTCACTCCATTCGTGTGTGTGTGTGTTTGTACAGTATGTGTGCACACGCGCTTTGTGTTCAGGCTGTGGCCCAACATCATATTTTTAGCTTCTCCTCTCATTTTGACATGCTGTGTTGTGTCATCATTATATAGCCAGTGTCACCTTGTCTTCTTCCCCTCTCTCCTCTGCTGTCACCCACTTTCCTCTTTTACTTTCCTCACCACATTATTGCTTCCTCTTACCTCTCTGCTATCTGCTGTATCTTCTTTCGCAGCTCATTTTTCTCGTTAAACGAACACTTCACTGACAAAATTATCATTTAAATGTCAATTACTCACATTACTTACTCTGAATTTGTGAAGGAAAATTTGTTTTTCTCGCATGCCTCCACGGTAAACGAAGAATCTAGAAAACTCTTGATGAATTGTAATTAAAGAGACCTGCATTTAACAACATCGAAACTATATGAAAACATGTGTTTACAACCTCTCACACGCCTCAGCACGCAGTGCAATCCAAGTCTCATTTATCCAGTTATATGCTCGGTACTTCCCAAATAGGCAGCCCTTTTTGACGGGGAACTAACACTGACTGCATATAATAATGGACTTACCTACTATGACATCACCTATTGGTTTGTGGACTACCGTTTTGAAGCCTTCAGTTCAGCATTTTGGCTATCGCTATGTTGTGGGTTTTTTTAAGCCAGAGGTGATCATATTTGGACGAGAGGGTGGATCTGACTCAGAGAGTGCAGCGACAACTCCCAGCCTGTCACTCAAAGCAGCCCCTACTTTAAATATGCAAAATTTGGGGCCTTGATAGAAGGTGAACAGGTGAGTTATAAGAAAATTCACCTCTGGTACAGTTCTCATGAATGTAGAGCGTAACAACGAAGACCAAAGGCGTTTTTTGCCAGGTTGTGAACATGTTTATTTATGCTGTAAAGGTGGTGTTACATCGGTGTCTATGGGGATTGACTCAATTGTCCATACGATGAACGGCACTTCTGCATTGGCTTCATTTTTCAGCCTTGATGGTTGCCGCTTGAGAACTAAACGTGAAGTGAAACTTATCTATGCTGTCTTCAAAGCTAGACTCCATTGACAAATCGTAATTTTACCTCGCTGAGTCTTTAAAGAGTTGGTTTGGATTCACCGAAGTCACACAATAGCACAAGCAAACCTACTGATTGAGGCAGTGGTTGACCAGCAGCTCCTGTGTACGGCAAAGTAAAGTGACTGTTTTTGTCAATGGAGTCTGGCTTTGAAGAGAGCATAGATCAAGTTTCAGTTTCAGTTTAGTTCCCGGTCGGAAAGGGCTGTCTGTTTGGGAAGTACTGGGCATACAACTGGATAAAAGAGACTTGGATTATACTGCACGAGTTGTGTGACAGTTTGTTTAACAGATGTTTTGATATAGTTAAACGTTGACCTCTATGACCCCTTTGTTTTCTGAATCTTTGTTCACCAAAGGCATGTGAGAAAATAAAGTTTTCTTCACAAATTCACTGTAACACAGGCTGAGTATTTGATGTACAAATGGTCAGTTTGCGGGTGAAGTGTTCCTTTAATACATACTTCATGTGGGATCAGGGTTTAAACACTGAAGGAGCCACTAAACATCTTTGTCTGTGCCTCGTCCCATTACAGATGAGGAGCGAGGGGAGGACCGTGGCCGTCACCATGACGACAGACTGCTGGCCGGCCGGCTGGAGCGTGAGCAGGAGAAAGTGCTCAGGTAAGGAGTAATTGTAACCTTGTTAACACAAGTTTGAGTGGTTGCCAATGGAAATAGTGTAAAAAGTCTACTGTTGGAAAATATGAACTCAGTGACATTTTGTTCAGACAGTATACTTCTGAACACACAGAATAAATAAAACTGACTTGTCTCCTTCCAGAGAGTCCAAGGAGCTGGCAGAGTTTACTCAGATGCACCCTACGCCGCTGTCTAGCGGCCTGACACCCAGTATGATGACTCCCAGTCTCATGACCCCCAACCTAATGGTGACAGGAGGAGCTGCCCTGGCAGGGGCGGGGCGATGGCCTCCAGACCCCTCAACTCTGACCTCTCACCCCTGGATGCCTCGACCTGGAGCTCCCCCAGTGTGGCTCTCCGGCTCCCCATACAGTATGTGGACGTACATGTGACTGGAGACACTTACAAGCATATGTTTAGATGTTCCCAAAATTGCAGTCAACATACCTTGTGACACCTTAGTGTGATGGTTGAAGTCAGGCATGTATTTAGTGATTTCAAGAATTTATAGCAGGAGACAAGTGATTAGATGTACTTTGAATTCTAATCGGCTTAATTTTACACTTAATTTTTGAGTCATTTCCGAGCTAAACGCCAAATATTACCAAGTTTTCATTTCTCATTTGCTGCTTTTCTTTTTTCTATGTGATCGCAATCTGAATATCTGTTGGCTGTGGACTATTTCTTTTAGACGAAAGAAGCATAAACAAACACCCACATGCATGATAAATGCAAAATTTCCCTTGTCAGAGCTGTATGACCTTGTATTTTCTTCATGTGAGCTGACACTTCATATGTCCCCTAAGGTAGAGTGACAGATGTGGACAAGTACAGCTGCACGCCACACTAAGCATTAGGAGTACAGTAGCTTTTGCCCTTTTCACTGAGCATTATGTCTTACTCTCTGTCAGCGGAGTTATCCAGCCCGGTGCTAAAGACTAAAGAGTCTAAATCAATTCAACCCCAGGACGTGGCGTGCTTGCAAAATTCTACATGCATCCGTGTAGCCTCTCACGATTGGCGCAGCAGCAAAGGGAGGTGTTGTCTGCCCGTCCAGTGGCTCATTCAGCCGCAGCCTCTAGGGGTCAAGTTCCACAGACATTCCTGATCTTTGCAGGACATTCCTGCTCCTCCAACGCTCGCTTGTCCAGAAATAACAGCATCAAGACGCACAGACACACACTCACATACTTATGTGAGTTTACACATAACTGTACACGCACAACATCTGAAAGTATGGTACACACACACGCAGGCGGAGCTCCCCATGGGACAGCTCTGTCTAGACACAGAGGGCAAAAAAACAAAATCACTCAAAAAGCAGCTAAATTCAGAGAGTGCTTACTGATATAACCCCACTATGACTTTACCATGGGTACTCTGGCTGAAGTATGATACTGAGTTTATGTTAGTTTTAGCTGGGAAAATGTTTTTTTTCCTCTCAGTCTCTAACATTTCACACTTTCTCTTCCCTTCCCCTCCCATTCAGGCCTGGGTCCTTCCTCACTCCACCAGACCCTCCCCCCAGGCTACCCACCCTCTCTGCCAGGCTCCATACCCCCTCCCTACCAGTTTGCCAGGGACCCACAGTCTGGACAGCTAATAGTCATCCCCACTGAACACCTGCCACACTACGGTATGAAAGCTGCTCTCTCTGTATAAGTGTGTGTGCATGTGCATCAATGAAATCTAAAGTATGCGCACATGATGCTGGTTTGCTGATTTTATCACTTATAAAATTACTATTTATTGCGTTTTAGCAAAAAGAAATCATCACCGTTTTCATTTTGAAACAGATGTTAGTGTTTGTAATTACTATAAACAGATGAGACCATATCCAATAAGAGTGACAGCCTCCATATGGTGGCGTGGACTGTGTGCCAGTAGTTTTTGCTTTCTGCTACTGTACAGCACAGAACAGCAGGGTGCTGTGATGCACTTTAAACATGATTATCCACTTCTGGAAAGTGAAAGAGAAACTAATATGAAGCATCAAAATAGAGCAGTTATTCCAAACCAAGGGGTACTTGTACCCAAGAGGTACTTCTGGAGTTGGAGAGAATCTAGATTAGCTCAACTAATTTGGACAAAATATAAATTAATCTTTGATTGAAAACACATAGCCTCATATTGAGTCAGCTACAGCACCAATCTTGTGATTAAGAGTGTGTAAAAACTAGTTATCAAACGAGGACCTATCAAAGTCTGCACAGTTATCTAAAACTAATAGATATGGATGATTTATAGTGCTGGTTTCAACATAGCAGAGTTCCCTAGTCTGCAAGGTGTCTTAGTTATGACTTGTTTGACGTGTTTCTGTTTCTTATGTGAAGATCCACAGTGCTCGCACGAGGCAGGGGAAAAGTTGGAACAAAGTTTCAGAGAATACAAAAAAGAAAACAAAACAGCAGGCCAAGTCCTTCCAAAAATACATCTCATACAGCCCACTACTGACTAGATGTCCTATTTCTGTATATTGTCACCGTAAAAACCTGTTATTATTCACTTTAACACTGCTTAACACGGTCAAAAACGTAACGTAACACAGACTTAAAGTTGTCTGTACACAAGACAACAATCTCCTTTTGTCATTCACACAAAACTGCCTTATGGCATCACACCTGTGGTAAATAACTTATGCCTCTGTTCTAACATAGAAATTAAGTAAACATAACCTTAGCAGATTCCACTACTACACACTTAAAATAATATACAGTGCAAACTTAAGTAATATCAGAACCGATATGGTATCATATGAACACAGACATTTTTACCATAAATAAATATATGTTTAAATGGCTCTTACATTGTTGAAATAGTTAGCTAAATGTAATGGAAACTGTTGAAAATAGTTAGCCAAAAGTAATCATAAACCGTTGAAATAGTTAGCTAAAAGTAATGGTTAAAGAGTTGAAATGGTTAGCTAAAAATAAAACGGTTGAAAAAGTTAGCCAAAAGTAATCGTAAACCATTGTAACAGTTAGCTAAATGTAATGGTTAAAGAGTTGAAATGGTTAGCTAAAAATAAAACGGTTGAAATAGCTAAAAGTAATGGTTAAAGAGTTGAAATGGTTAGCTAAAAATAAAACGGTTGAAATAGTTAGCTAAAAGTAATCATAAACCGTTGTAACAGTTAGCTAAATGTAACGGTTAATGAGTTGAAATGGTTAGCTAAAAATAAAACGGTTGGAATAGCTAAAAGTAATGGTTAAACAGTTGAAATGGTTAGCTAAAAATAAAACGGTTGGAATAGCTAAAAGTAATGGATAAACAGTTGAAATGGTTAGCTAAAAATAAAACGGTTGAAATAGTTAGCTAAAAGTAATCATAAACCGTTGTAACAGTTAGCTAAATGTAACGGTTAATGAGTTGAAATGGTTAGCTAAAAATAAAACGGTTGAAACAGTTAGTTATAAGTAATGGAAACTGTTGAAATTATTAGCTTAAAGTAATGGCTAAATGGTTGAAATGTACGGCCTCTGCTGATCCAAGTGATGATAATGCTAAAACTAAATCAAACCTAAACACTGGTTCATTTTGTATGTAAAAATACACCCTGAGGGTTGTTGAAATGCAGTCTTTATTTTGAGAAATGAAGCAGTAACAATGCTGTTAATCACTGGCTCATCCCTTCAACATACCATGACAAATGTAAATGCCAAAGGGTGCTACTTAAACAGCTCACTTCCCTCTGCCCTCCATCGCTCCACAGGAGGTGATGTACTGGAGCGTGGAGCCCCGGTGTGGTCGGGGGTATACGGTACAGGCAGCTCGCTGCAGCATGCAGCCCAGCTCCAGCTCCTCTCCCAGCAGCAGATGCTCCGGCAACAGGAGCTGCTCATGATCCAGCAGCACACAGCGCAGGTCCTGGAGCTGCAGAGGAACGCACAGCTAGTCGTAAGTGGACTTTGTGTTGTTTAATGTGCACGTATTCAGAGATATTTACATACCAACACATGTATACATCCACCTACGTATCCAAACAGAAACATAAAACATAGCGGGTCTTTTATGTGCATTATGTCCTTACAAACACACATCATATCAACAATGAAAACATATGGTGGTTTCTGGCACTGTAGAGGAACCTAGAGCTAGAAATTAGATATATAATATTGCATACACACACAAAATCTCATTCTACAGCAGGGTGGAGAGTTAAAGCAACAATACAAAGGACAAGGCTATTGTTAAGGTTATTCTATATTCTACATATTGTCAACAAATCCCATGAAAAGACCAGAGCCAATAATGCAGCCACATCTCAATACTCTGTGATTTTCCTTCTCTGTCTGTGACACTCAGCCTCAAACCGGCTGCTCCCTGCTGAAGACTTCAATCTTTAAAAATGGGTCACAAAGCCTCAGTAATTTCCCAGAGATGATGTGCGCCCTTCACATATTTTTATGTCATAGTAAAGTTGTATAACACGTTCAATAAACAGACACTTACACAGCACATCCTGCAGCTGCAGTAGAATACAGTCCAGGAAGTCTAAACAATGCAGCCACACACTAATATTTATACCCTGTAGTGTGTCCCATCACACACACACACACACACACACACACACACATATGAAGCCGTCTCCTCTCCTGTGTTTCAGGAGCGTTTAAAGGCCAGCGAGCACCGGCCAGAGCTGGAAGACAAGGCAGACAAGCGGAACACCGACCCCAAACCTCGCCCATCCTCGATATCTTCCCCATCTCCCTCACCCATCCTGCACCCCCGCAAACCTCCCCCTCCCTCTCGCTCGCCAACCCCGTCTACCTCCTCCCTCACCCCGCTGCCTCCGCTCCCGTCACCAGTGACCACCCTCAAGTCAGAGGAAGGCGGGCAGAGAGTGTTGTCTCACCCGCCGACGCCCCTGCCTCACCCGCCGTCCCCCCGCTCAGCCTCTCCGCCACCGTCCTCACCACGGCGGCCTAAACTGGAGGCGGCTGAGGAGGGGGAGGTGGGACGGAGGGAGCAGAGAGAAGGACAGAAGCCGGCCTCTGCTCCCTTTCAAGGCATCTACTCTGGTGAGTCTGGAGGAATTTAACAACTGAACATTCAGTCATTAGAAGTTTAAAAGACTTGTTTCTTTACAGGTATTTTTGTCGCTAAATTCCCAACCTGTGCACATAAATGTTTTATAAGCTTTTTGGTCTTAAGACCTTTTGTGTTATCCAGGATTTTTGAGATGTTGGGGCTTATCTACTGTGTGTCTGATACTTTATGAGCTACACTGGACAAACATGAGGCTAGCAAAGTTTTAAGTTGTGATCTACAGACTGAATCTGACTGTGTGTGTACAGTAACTTCTGGTTTAAAAAACCCTTGCGTCATGTACATAAAATGAAACAGCTGAGCAAACGCTGCCTGAATGGCTTAGTTTTTAGCCATCTAAAAAGAGGCTTACCTAAAAAATCAATATTAGTTTAAGTGTGCGGTTTATTTAGAATATTTTTACCTCTTTACCTTTCTGTCAAACAGCCCTCTGTGACAGGTATTGAAGCAAACACGCTAGCAAACAGGGATTTGCACAAATGTGTTTCGTCAATTAAATGTTGCTAGCCTCTCTACTCAAAATTAAACCTTTTATTTAAGACTATTATTAATGTATGCAATTGTGTTCACCCCTTGAAATTGCTTATTATTGCTTACTTCGGTTATTATTTTCAAACTGTTTTTTTCCCCACTAAATATTAGTTGTTAGCTTTTATTAAGTAAGTTGCTGTCATGTTTTTTAGAGAGGTTCATAATACACGGTGCACAGTGTCACACATTTCAGTAGCATTTAAAATACAATTTAGTTATTAAGAAATGTAATTAACAAAATCAAAAAGGCCCATATAATATAACAAAATATTTTTTGGACTGCGTTTAACCTTTTGGATTGAATTGTGCTTAATTTTGACTGTTTTATTTGAGTGTTTTCTAACTTTTAGAGTAGTCGACTAGTTAGACTTAATTATTATTAGACTTAACTAACTTAAACATCAGTGAAATTAGTTGTTACGAACATACCGACTAGCAAAGCAACACAGTGCCTAACATAAGCGCAGCAGCAACATCAGATAAGTTGGACCACTGCGTTTCATTATATAACTTTAAACGTTACAGTTACAGCTGAAAATGACAACAGAAACGAGTACGTTTGCTGATTTCACAAATCTCTGCAAGGGTTGCAAGGCTATTAACTGTATTGCAGAATTACTACAATAACTATAAGTCAAAATGACCCTTAGAAAAATTACAACGAAAGTGTTTTTTTCAGTTGAACGAACATTTTATTACTATTAATGAAACTTGAAGCTGTTTTTTAAAATGGAAGTATGTGCAAAAAGTCTCTATTTTGAAAGAAACTAAAAAAAAAAAGTTGAGCTTCTTCGTCCAGTTGCATTTTTTTCTTTAATACCGTAGATACGCAAATGTACACGGTATGATAATCGTCACAGTGTACCTTAAAACTGGTGTACCACTGCACCGCTAATCTCTGCCATTGAAATCAATTGCCAGTTGTCTACCTGGAAGTGACTGTAGTTGCTAACTTGAAGTCACGACGGGTTGGTCTATTAAAGGATCTTTGAGCAATGAATTAATCTGGCCTGTTCATAATATTGTGTTAATATATTAATGACTCTAATTTCTGTATTTCTGTTTTTGCCATGACAGATCTCCCTCCAGGTTACCCTTACCAGTCCATCACTGCACCTTTCGGCTCACCTTTCCCCCCTTATCACATCCCAGCACCCACAGGGGCAAGCACAGAAGTTGTCCCACCCCACCGCTCCCGCTCTCCCGCTCCCGCCTCTGCTGTCCCTTTGCCTTCAGCCCACCTCCATCCAAGACTGCTGGACGCAGACATCAAGCCACAGAAACTAGAGCCGTCAAAGACAGGATCTTTCCTCAAGCAGGAACCAGGTGTGGAGCAGCCTCCGCTTGACATGACGCCAGAACCTTTGGGTCCTCTTCGCCGTAGCTGCAGCCCTGTGCTACCCAGCCAGGACAGAGAGGAAGACGGGAAAGCCCTGAAGCCTCAACCTCAACCGCTACCTCTGCTTGTCCCTAGCCCTCCACCACGACAGGGTGAAAAACTGGAAGAAGTCAGGGAGGAGGAGAAGGAAGGAGGGCAAATCAAAATGGAGGTTTTATCTTACTCCTGTCAGGCAGCATACCCCCTGCCTCCTCCACTCACAGAGGCTGAGCCTAAACCAGAGGTCATCAAGGATGCAGAGCGATATCCCCCGTGCATCGCCGCAGAATCAGACAGCCAGAAGTCTGCTCAGATGTGTACGTCACTAGAACAAATCACCAGCACAGTGTGTGAACAAGAACAGCCAGACACTCCAATCAACGCGCACACTCCCAGTCAGAAAGAAAGTGTCACTGAAACTCCTATTTATCCGCCTCCCACCTCCAAATCGCCGCTCCCGCTGGTCATCGGTCCTGAGGATCCCATGGCAGGGATGTTTGCTCTGCTGGCAGCCAGTGAGATGGCGCAGGCCCGCCCCAACACCCCACCTGCCCCGACGCTCATACCACAGATAGAAAACCCTCCCATGGGTGCAGACTGTGCTGGCGCTCTGGAGATGGTGGCGCTGGAGGGGATGGCCTTGCTTAGCCAGATGGCCCAGCGAGAGATGGAGCACATCAGCCAGGAGCAAGGTGAGTAGATCCGAGGGGGTGAGGGGAATTAAAAGTTGAAATTTAAAAGATTAAAATTAAGTCTTATTCTCTCATCAACTCTTTTATATTTCTCTAATCTTTGAATTTCCTCTGCATCCCATTCAGATCTGACGTTAGAGGGTCTGGACTGTCTTCTCGAAGCAAGCAGACAGATTTTGTTGGAGGCCATCGAGAAACAGTCCCACATTGATCTGCCCAGAACGCTGGACCCCAACAAGAAGTACAGCTGGAGGCAGAGGAAAGAGGAGCCGGTAAGATAAAGAAAACTGTCGCGGCCACCCAGAGCTGAAAATGTGTCAGTATGTGAAATGTCGTGACACTTTTCTCTCTCTCCTTCAGCTGTACAGTAAAATGTCCATGGACGTGTTGGACGCAGTGGAAGTGGAGTACCGCGTCCGCCTGGCTGAGCTGCAGAAGACGTACAAGGAGAAGCAGAGAGATCTGAGCAAGCTGCAGAGACGCAGAGACAAGCGGTGAGCTCGCGTAGTTTACTGCACGTACAGGATGAATTAATTACACCGCTGCTATAATTACACACACAAATATGTTCCCACGTCTCCACCCCAGACAAACACACCTATAACTCTTTTATGCATGTGTCAGTGAGCGGCAGCAGCAGGAGGATGAGAGGCGGAGTCTGACCAGACGGGGCAGAGGAAGACCCAGGAAGAGGAAACTCTTGGCTACACCTCCCAAACTGGATGGCAGGCCTGGAAAGTGAGTGAGAGCTCCACCTGGCATGTGCTTCTGTTTGAATGTTTAGTTTTTTGGCAGTGCAGAAACAATGCAAATATTCTGATGTCTCAGGGTGGGTAGGACAGTGCAATACTCTGAGGACTCTGAAGCCGGGGAGGGACAGAGGAAGAGGTTCCGGGTGTCCAGAGAAGAAGAGGAGATGGAGGCAGGAAGTGGTGGAGTGAAGATTAAGAAGAAGAAAAAGAAGAAGAAGAGCTGGAATGACCAGGAGCCATCCACCAGTCATGCTCTGGAGGTATGGCCACTTCAAAGTGCATTTTTTAATTTCGATTGCAGTGTTAACATCATTGTTGGGATTAATTAACAAAGGTTTTTTGTGGTGTTTTTTATCAGGTGTTGAAGGCGAAACGAGGCCACGTGTGTGAGCAAGAGCAGCTGGCGTCAGACCTTGACCGAGCGCTTTCGCTCTCGCAGCTCGGCTCGCTCGGCTCGCTTGGCTCGCTCGGCACATCTCGCAAACTTACCTCCAGCTCTAAATTAGACAAGTCGAAGAGCAAGTCTGCGGAAAGTCGGATGAAGCAGCGCGGCATCCTACCGTCCGCCAAAGCAGGCAAACACAAGATGGCCACCAAGGCTTCTGCCTCAGAGACCGTCCGGAAGGTGAAAGGTCAGAAGAAGACTGCTATGTTCTCTGCCATGAGATCAGAGCTCAGCAGCTGCTCCAACAGTGAGTACCTGACACACAACAGCTTTATATAACTGATGCTGTCAGAGAATAGAGTCAAAGTACTACAGATAACAGTAACTCAACAGTTTTATACATTTCCAAAATACAGAAAAACACCAGACTTATCCTTTAAAATGTAACTTATAGGTTAGTTCAGTGATAAAAGTACTCTTACCTTACTTAAACACTTAACACTATTACTGTATGGAGAACATTTTTTAACTAACCTGAGGTAGAGTAGTCGGGTGTAAATCACTACTTGCACCACAGTACAATAGTATATCTATTCTTGGGACAACAAAACAATATTTGATGACATCACAAAGTCTTCCACGATACAATTTTGATCTAATTCAGGGGCCTGTGAACAATATGAGATTATATAATCTGCCCTTATAACACAGTCGATTGCAGAAGAAGCTGCTTTTGGAACAAAATAACACATAGATTGTTGTATGTAATGACAACCTGTTAAGTGCAGTAAAGTTTACTTTAACGTGACTCCAATAACGAACAAAATACAGCTTAACAAAAAGAACATTCAACAAAATTCAGCTCAAGAATAACTCAAAATTCACAGACTGCACTGTGAGATACAGAAAAGCTCGCACATCCAGATGATGAACATTTGGTGCTGGACAAGAGATCATGCAAAAGACAGAAAGACTGAGTTCACACACTAGACTATGCTGCCTTTACATATATTTAATTTAATTACCACAGAGGTGACGTTTCAAGCTCAACGTTCGCCATCCGTGTTGATCTCAAAGCGTCACCTCAGTGGTAATTAAATTAAATAATTGTTCATGGGAGCATAGTCTTTCACATTGCATAAATTAGCCATGCAACCAGCGGACATTTCCTTTACTCGTACCTTGACAAATTACATCTATTATGTATATGTTTTCTTATTCACCATTGGTTTAGTTCAATGCATCTCCTGACAAAACAGCACCGTTGAATTTCATCTTGCTTGCACATTTTTTCAGCCTCAAATTGTTGAACGAGTGCAGCTATAGGCGTTTTCGGACCGCACTTCATGTTGTGTCCAGAGCGCTGTTTTGAGGAACCCTGAGTGAAGAAATAGTATGGTGATTGGGCGAACACAACTTTATATTTTATTTTATTTATTTATTTATTTATTTAAGAAAAGGGACAGTGTGCATTAATCAACATTTTAATTGCAAATGCACCCAAATTAGCTGAAAGGCTAGTTTTCATTTGCAGTTTCTTTGCAAGGCATCCTAGAAAAATTATTATATGAATATTATTTTTATAAACCTGTTAGCTGTGTAAACAACAGACAACACAAAAAAATAGCTAATAGCAAAAAGAAAAAGGGAGAAAACACGGACTAATGGGCTGACAGTGAAGTTCAGGCTCTGTTGAGCAAATGTGCGACTGTGGAAATAATGCGATTTTGACTCATCAAAGCTAAAGTGACGTTGCTGTACCAACCACTGGCCAGCTTGCAGTGCATCATGTCAGCATTCCCTATTGGCAGTGTGATTGCATACAGAAAAAAACCCCTGAAAATTGGAAGTTTTTGTGGGAGCTCCTCAGTGGGCAGTTCCTCTTAAGAAGTTCCCGTAACTGTTTGGGTCTGAAAACGCCTGATGTAGCTGCAGCGATAGGAACAAGTCAGTGGAGTGAGGTCCCTGACGCCTTTTCTAAAATCCAAAATGTTTCCACACAGCTGATTTATTCCTGAGATAGGAGTGAATATCGTCTTTCTCTTGGCTGCCTGCCATTATCTGAGTTTCATAATGAAGGCGAACCTTAAAGATGATGATCTGGATTGATGTTTTCTATTGATCCAGATCGATGAATCGTTACACTCCTATTGAGCAGCAGACTAAAAGACCCCTGCATGCGCTTCATCCTCTTGAGACCAGCATGCAGCATCGACTCGTGGCATTATACAGCTACTCCTTAGGTCACGTAGTTATGTAGACCATAGCTGAGTCAATATTTTAAAACAATATAGATTGAGGTTTAGTTTGAAGCATCCTGATGTTGCTGAGGTCAAAGCAGAAATCTTCTTGGTGTTCGACTCCTTATTTCATGAATCATTAACCGTCCTTTCTCTGCACCAGACTCAGATTCAGAGGAGCACAATTCTGCTCGAGGGGGCTGGCCCCCTCTCTCAGGGACGCGTTCCCACAGCAACCTGGCCAGGAAGAGGCGGTCCGCATCGTCGCCGACATCTCCGCTGTCCAGCCAGAAGTCTCAGAAGAAGAAACACAAGCACTTATCCCTGCTGCTGGAGGAAGCCGGCCTCAGCTCCTCCTCCGACTCCTTTGACCAAGGTTACTGACAAATCTTACAGCTCCCTGCCCCTCGCTGTAGAGTCAGACAGAAATGTGTCTCTGAGCCTCGTCACAGCTTGTGTCTTTGTTTGCGTTTCGCTAGGGCAGCTGTTTTTCCTGACTGTGCTTAAGCTCGACGATCTCTACCTCTCTTGCTGCTGGCTTCTCTATAAAAGTTGCCTTGTTTTTAAAAAGAGTTACAAACCTATTTCTATGGTGTTTTATATTGCCTGGATTGCAAACCGTTTTTTGTAGCATTTGTACATTGAAAAATTGTGTGAATTGTGAGATTTTTTCATAAAGTTGTATTGCAGTTTGGTACCTATAAGCTTTATTAAAGGTGTTGATTTGATTGGCACAGAAAGCGAAGCGCTGTGGTCCTTGTGTCTGCTTCATCTGTCTGTCTGTCTCCGTCAGTCTGTCCAGCTGCACCTCACACATCCTTTAGACTGCTCTGTTCGTCAAATATCCCTTTAGTCCTCTTGGCAAAGGTTGGAAAACACTGCTCAGATTAAGGTTTGGAACTTAAAACATAGAGAGCACCGAGATGAATCTGTTTATTTCCTGGTCATGAAATAGAAAAATGTGATGATAGTTGGATCTTTTTCTAATTTTTGAATTTTTAGTTAAATGTTTATTAATGATGTGATCTAGTTTTGATGATGTGGGGGAAATTTTTGCATCTCTACTCATTCTAAACTCCTTGATGGCACCAATCACTAAAGATACTGGGGATATTTGGACAATAGAGCCCCTCCTCTGTGTCTACTAAACCTTCAAATAACCCTTTTCCCTTTACGTTGCTCTCTCAGACACCTTGCTCTGTCCTCTCACCTTTCCCACCTCACCTCTGCCCCTCCCCCTCCCCCCCTCCCTGTCCTACCCATGATGCTTTGAGTGTCTCTCAGCCTGTTCCATGTGCTTGTGCTGCTGCTGCCGTGACATTACAGAAGCTTGGCAAGGACTAGCGCAGCCTTGAGCCCACGCTACCTCGCTGCGGCTAGTGGCTAAAGCTTTGCTTAAGCTTGACTGTGCTAAGGCCAGGCTACGCTACGGCTAGGCTGCGCTCTCGCCGCCGCGCTGCCCCGCCCTGCCTGAGGCCACACCCCTGTCACCTGCTCTGTAAGTAGGAAGTGCCCCTCCCTCTATTCTTTATTGACCGCTAACATGGACTATGCTGAAATTGAACTACATACACAGAACATTAACTTTTTTTTTGAAGGGATGCACCGATTTATCAGCGTTGGTATCGGCCAGTATTGTGCTTGTTGAACACCAGCGGCGTATCAGCAGATAAGATGACTTTCACAATGGCAGTAGCCGATATTTTTCGCAGACTAAAAAAAATAAGGCTTCTTAGGGACTGAAGAGAATGTGTTTGGGACCAAGAAAGCACGTCGTAAACTCACTATTGAGGCGACAGGCGACACGCTATATCTTTTTCCTGATGATGGTTTGTTGTAAATAACAAATCCGTGTCGTAATCAGCCAGAAAACATCTAGTTAACGTTAGCAGCTGGTGGCTGGAACTAACTGCTAACAGAGGGCAAATTTGTGTTTCCTAGCACAACGAAGGCATGACCTGCCCTAGTCTGCAAAACTCTGCCTCAGATTGGCTGACCCTGACTCCAACCAAATCTCACTCCTCTAACCTAAACCCAATCAACCCAACCAACGAAGGCAATGCGTACTTGCCAGCCAAAGGGAGAGTAGTGTGGGTCACTCTGTCGCTATCCTCAGATGTGCAAACTCTCTAACGGTGGTTGCATTCAGTTACATTATGATGCGTTCAAGCTCTTATCAGGAAAGATAAGTATTAGGCGAAGGCAAATTGTAACGTTATCATGGTGTGTTCAAATGTTGCCCTCTAAAACTTAGCTTTTGGCAAGAAACTTGAATTATTACAGCTATTTGAAGACAAAATTTGTCGATGTTTTCACATAAACATGAGAGAGATATTGGAGAGGAAACTAAGATATATTTAGTTTGAAGATTTTATTTTTAAAAAGATGTTTTTCCATGTGAAAGACGGTTATAGTAAAGGTTGTTTCATAAATTTGTTTCCTAAATTGACAGTGTAGTGACGGCCTAAATGACTAAAGATTCCTTTATTTCCATGGTAAAAAAAGGGGGGTAATATCAACAAAAACAAAACAATCAACAACACAAAATTTTGTATCAGCTATCAGCCAAATTGTTTTTTTAAACACCGGTAACGACCCACAATTTCACAATCGGTGCATCCCTAATTTATTTGTTAATCTGTTTATTTATTTGTTTCTTTTTATTGTTCTCACAAATTAAAGCTCTTTAAGAGAGCCATGGTTACCTCCCAATTCCACTTTATGTCTCCTGATGGCTTGTAAAAGTTAATTGGGAGACTTTTGGTGCTTTGCCGGGAAGGAGGATGTAACCATGGTTACTCAGACCTCATACCAACATTATACCAAGGGGCCTCACAGGGCTGTCCTCTCAGTGCCTGTCTGTTGTATCGTCTGCCTGCTTCAGTTAACGCACAGTGGATTCACAGCACAGCAAATCCTGACACCTTGAAATTTAGTTTTTTGAATATTAATTTTACTCTTGTCCTGAGCCACAACAAATTTAAATAAGACTCATAAACCAAATAGAGTGTTACTATTTTGGTTAAAGGGTAACTTAACACCCCATAAAAATCTTGTTCTTGCTGACCTCTGTTGGTTTAACTGCTCACCTCGCTGCAGTGATGTACAGGTGTACTTTGGCGCACCGTGACATCACTGCTCGGTACGATTACAGGTGAAACCTTTAACCAGAGAGGGCAGCAAAACACAGACTTTCAGCCTGGTGTTACTTTTTAATAAAAATCTCTGTTAGCACAAACTATTGCTCATTTTTCTACGCTTTAATTTCAGTAAGATTAAAAAGATTTTAAAAATAGTTAATGTACTGTGAATCCACTCTCAATGTTAACGCTCTAACCCCTGAGGAAACACTCCTCCTGCTCATCTGTCGCCATGGACCTAACTGCTAACTACCTGCAACACACGGCTACAGTGAATATATGTTTGTGTGTGTGTGTGTGTGTGTGTGTTGCCTCTGCCTTCTTGTGTGCTGCACTGGCCGGTCAGACATAGAAGAAGAAGGTTTTTCACTTCTCTCTGTCACGTTCTCTGAGAGGTTTTTTAAAATAATATATGATATCTGAGTCAGAGTTAATGCTCACATGGTCTCAGCAGTAGTGTGTGTGTGTGTGTGTGTGCGTGTGCGTGTGTCAGCGTGGCTCACATGCATACATTGGTTAAATCGTAATTTTTCCAGCTGTATCTTGCTTACACAGCATTACAATGTGAAGGCAGGCTGCATTATCCTCTCCCTCTATTGTTGTATCTGATCAGCCTACATGTTAAGTTGTGGGTTTGAGTGTGTGTGTGTAAAGTGGGTTACTGTAAAGTCCAGGCGGCTGCACCCTTCTACGCAGGGCTTAACTCAGCTTTTCTATTTAGTCTTGTCTTAGTAAAGCTGTATCTTGATCATTTTTCTTTTGTTATTTCTCAGCGGTGCAGCTTTTGTGTCCGCAGTCAGTAGGAAGAGGAAGTAGGAAGTGATTTGACCTTTGTCCCAGACCCGAGCTGCAGCCACATGCACCTCTAAGCTGAAAAATCTCTTCTCTGAACACAGAAACCTCCGAGGACGATGACGACAACGAGGACGACACAGATTCGGACGACGATGGCGGCTGTGAGGAGAGCGGGCTGGGTCTGCTGGCCAGGTTTGCGGCGAGCGCGCTCCCTGTCAGCTCCACCCCGCTGAGCCTTCTCCATGACGGCAAACACCGCAGCAGGCAAAGCACTCTGGGTAAAGACAAATACATAAGAGTAGATCGGAGTTTCGTGTCTGTCTGTGCAAAAAACAGAATACAGATTAGTTTTTTATGCAAAGTAACAAGAACACGCGTAGTAAGAAATACAGTATTCTGTTTTATTTCGTATTATATTCAACCAAAATGCAGAGATGCCTGTTCTCCACACAAACTCTCCTGCGTTTACTGATTTCACAGATTCCCTCGATAGCCTATAATTGTGATTTTTTTGTGGTTGAGCAGCTTCACCGCCTCAGCATTTGCTCAGGATTATGTTATTGATTCATGGTTAAATATTCATTTATTTCTAATTGTCACATCAGGGTGCATGTAATGATTCAGCCCTGAATTATGTATTAGTTTCAAATTGATCAATAGTCCTATTCACAGGGTTATTGATCCCAGAGAATCTAACACCTGGGTTTATTACTGCTGCATGTTTTTCCTGTACAGTGTGTATTTGTGTGTTCTCACAATGTGTGACCCTCTCCTCTCCTCCTTCAGGGTCGTCAGAGTGCGAGTGGTCAGACTCTGGCTCAGACTTGCGACTGAGGAAGTTCCCCTCTCTGCTGCATGGCAAGCGCTCCGCCCCAGAGCTCCCCCTGTTGCCCCCAGCAACCCGCCGCATCGACCAGACCAGCCCCACTAAGCGGGATGACACTATGCCAGTCAAACGCAAGCCTCTGCCCAAGCCACGCCCCTCACCCCGGTCGCCGCGACGATTCAGCTTCGACCTGCCCTCCAGCTCTGGGTTCGGAGGCTTCAGCGAGGATGAGGGCTGGACCAGGCGACGCAGCGAGAGGATTTTCCTCCATGACGCCACCACCACGGCCAATCAGATGCCCGTGCCAGCCTCCACCTCTGCCAGTCAGAGCTCCTCCTCCTCCTCCTCCTCCTCCAGCTCAGCCCCGCCTCTCACCCCGAAGCCAGTCTCCAGACCCAAACCCTCTCCGCCCAGCAGAGAGGGGAAAGATGTGGTGAAAGTACGTCAATAATTCATCAAGTTGTTACTTGCCAACTGAGACGAGCCCAAAAAACAAAGAGGCCCGAGTCCTTTTTCCCGCCTCTCTTTGCTCCTCTTCCTTTTCTTCTCTGTTACTGTTTCAGTCCTCTCCTCCTCCCTCAAACTCTCATTCCCTCGCATGCTTTTGTCTCCCTTGACACCTCTGTGTGCGAGAGTGTGTGTGAGAGTGTGTGTGTCAGAGTGCCAGCAGGGTTTCCCAGTACTTCAGTCACTGCAGCACTCCCCTGCTGTCTCTGTCGTGTTACTGACAAGAAAGGACAACTGCAGGCAGCCTGGCAGCATCCCGCCCTCAGTGTGTGTGTGTGTGTGTGTGTGTGTGTGTGTAAAGATGTAAATCCGTCCAATTCATCCTCAGTGCCGTCATTCATATGCATGTTTTTAACTCTGTACGTTCTGACCAGAAAAAGAAGCTGAAGGACTCTCCTCTGCCCGTGAGCCCGTCCACTCTGTGCAGTCCAATCACAGACAGCCCTGCACCTCTGAGCCTCAGCCCGGCACGCAAGAGCCAACCAAAAGCCAAGACCAAGGCCAGAGAGGTCAGTGTGATGATGGATCAGCTGCAAAGTCATTATGGATGTGAACTTAATTACCCTGGCAAGGACAAAACCAGAGCGTTTAAGTTGCCACACCTAAGCGTGCACACACCCACTTAACTTTCTAGCCAGCCGTGCTGCAGGAACACATGCGCACGCTGTAACAATAAGTCTCAACTGATAGCGTGTGTTGTAATTAACACAGTTTTGTTCTGCTAGTGAGAGTAAACCTCTTGTAACGTGTGATTTCTGCCAAAGTGTTGCATTGCTCTCCATCTGCCACCAGCCACAAACTCCAGTTTGTTTTGGAAACACTAAAGTGTGCAGAGCTCTTTGTGGTGGTGGTGGAGCAGCAGAAAAAGATTGTGTATTCAACAGCATAAGTGTTGTAATATGTTACTGTTTCACTTTGAAAAGTTAATTTGTGGCGTGTCAGCCTGGTAGTTTGGTGGTCTGCCACAAGTTAATCTTAAAGAGCAGAATCACATTACAGAGCAGGTTTATTCCACGATCACAGATCTTACTGATTGACTTATTGGATAATTAGTGCTGGGACATTAAAGCCTGTATGTGTGTGTGTTTTTGCAGCCCTCCAGAGGAGCGGTGAGCCGGCTGATGGAGAGCATGGCGGCAGACGAAGACTTTGAGCCCAATCAGGACAGCAGCTTCAGCGAAGATGAACTCGTCCCGCCACGTAGCAACAGCGTATCGGAGAGGTCCTCCACACCTGGTCAGTACACACAGACACCATCCACTGCTGCTGCCAGACGTTACTTACACAGTTAATAACGACGTGCTTATTTATTGCATTTATTGTTCTTGTGTTCAGCTCCAGTGCAATGTGTGTTGGATAAGGATTCTCTGGTGGACGGACTCAGAGTCTTGATCCCGATGGACGACCAGCTGCTGTACGCAGGACACGTGAACACTGTACACTCCCCTGACATGTGAGTACACAGAGGGTAAAAAAGACAGGAGCACAGTGATTTGTTTGCAGCCTTTATTCGAGGAAAAACATCTGTCTGCACTATTAAAAGCCACAAATCCATCAGCGTGTTCCAATTTTTGTCCCCGCCGAAGTTTGCTGTCCTTGGTTTTAAAAGTTCCTGATTCAGCTGCTTGCTGATGAAGATACATGGAGAAACCCAAACATTTAAACTGCAGGAGAAAATATTGTTGGGCAGCGTCTGCAGGTGCAAAGCACAGTGTTGTGTTACAAAGCTTTGTTGATCTTTCAGACTAACTGTTCCCTTATTTCCCTGTCTTTATGCTAAACTAAGCTAAGCTAAGCTAACTGGCTGTAGCTTCATATTTACCACACAGACATATGTATTAATGCTGCATTCAGGTGCTCCTTGGATGGTCCCATTTCCCAAGTTAGGAGGTTGTTCTTCCACTGTTCATTAGTTTTAAGTCGTAACTTGGAAATGACACGGATGTGAAAAAGAAGATTGTTGTATTTTATTGCTCTGAACATTAAACATCCCAGTTTAGATTCATGATACCATCCAAATATGGTGAAACTAGTAGAAGCTTTGTATTACATAGTAACTTGTACTGTTGCTGCACCAGTACATTCCCTAAAACCTCTAAAATATTGCTTTACTTGACTTGTTATCAGGGTTAGTGCTCATAAACAACTGCTAGCTTATGTGTCACTCTACATGGACAGAAACGGGTACAACCTAATACCATATTACATTACATTACATATATTAAAAATTAATACACAATATGTGAATTACTAAAAGTTTCTGAACATCAACCAAACATTTACTTTTGTCTTTTTGTACTATGAGGTGAATTCTGCAAAAAAGTTTTCAATTTTCTGAGTTGTTCCAACATGAGGTGGCGTTTTCACAGTGGGAAACTCGGTTTTCCAGTTATTTTGATACCATATGAATGCAGGGTAATATTCTTCGGGCTGGGCGATATGTAGAGAATAGGATAGCACGATATTTTTGACCAAATACTTTTGTTAGAGCCACTTCTAGCAAGTCCTAGTTTCCTAGTTTTCACTTTTTTTTAAACGCAACAGTCAAGACAATCAATTCATAGCGTCCTGCAACTCTCTGTACGTCCTGCAAATCAATCAACTCTTAAACCAACCGAAGCACCTGGATCACTGAACAGAGAGTGAAACTAAATAAAAGACAGTGAGTTCATTGTATCTCCCGTTATGGCGTCTGTGGGCGGCTTTTTATTTACTTATTTGGAAGCTGCAATAACCTTGATATTGATATTGTGATGATATTGTTGTGTTCGGGATATCTAAAATCTAAAATAATATCTAGTCTCATATCATTATATCAACATAATATTGATATATTGCCCAACCCCAAATATTCTCATCAGTCTTTGCATTAAAGCAAATAGAAATAATTCACAAAAATGTGAAACTGTTCCTTTAAACAAAATTGCACACACACAAACAAGAAAACATCAGATTTAGATCTACTTTTGGTCATTGAGCTGATGCTCAAATCCAGAGTGACTCAATTAAAAGAAAACAAACAGACTAAAGCCCTGTTCAGAAGGGATTAATATTCCAGGGGGACGTGGGTATTAGCTGTGCTCCGCTCATTTTAGCCAGAACTGTAGTGATAGTTAGCAAAAGACCTCACATTCCCCAGCCTGCTGCACATCAAAGCAGTCAGGATCAAGATAAAGGTGCCATGTTGTCTCTGGCAAAGAGACTGTTAACACTCCTGAAACTGTCAGGCGGTGTCATTTAAAGCTCACTGACCAATAGCAAACTTTTGACCCCAAACTTATTCCCACATTTTTACCCCTGCAGATACAGCGTGGTGGTGGAGGGGGAGAGAGGGAACCGACCTCACATCTACTGCTTGGAACAACTGCTGCAGGAGGCTGTGAGTAACCCCGGTGGACGACTCAAAGCTCCACATCTCTCTGTTTCTGGTTATACATGTGAAAGCCTTGATGTTGTGTATGTTGACATATTAAGTCTTCATTCTGTGTGTTCAGATCATCGATGTGAAACCTCCATCAGTGCGCTACCTCCCAGAAGGCACCCGCATCGCCGCCTACTGGAGCCAGCAGTACCGCTGCCTTTACCCCGGCACTGTTGTCAACGGTACAGCAAACACACACCCGCCACTCACACAGCCAATTTAATTGTAGCTGACAGCACAAACAAACGTTAAAGATCTTTAAACTGCTGAGTTTATTACTTAGAAGAGCTGAATGGTAATGGGAACATAACTGGAGTTCTGTTCTTATTGAACACTTTCCATTCAATGAGCTCTGCTGCAATGAACACAAACAATGAGGACCGATATTGCCTGAGTGACTGGGTGTCAAACAGTTCTACAAATCACAACACAAACGATATAACAGGTTTTTAATGTCTAAATACTCTCTGCTTATTTTTCTTCCTCTTAAACAGGAAGTTCAGATATCGATGAGAATGATGACCTCATCACGGTGGAGTTTGACGATGGTGACACAGGCCGCATCCCCCTCTCTCACATCAGACTGCTGCCGCCGGACTACAAGATCCACTGTGAGCACACACACACACACACACACACACACACACACACATACACAGTCCCAGTCACAGAGTTAGATTAATCTTAGGGTGCTTTCACACCTGCCCTATTTGGTTCGGTTCAGTCAAACTCAAGTTCATTTGCCCCCTAAGTGTGGTTCATTTGGGCAGGTGTGAACACAGCAATCACACTCAGGTGTGCACCAAAACAACCACACCGAGACCTTCTTGAAGAGGTGGTCTCAGTCCGGTTACAAACGAACTCTGGTGCAGTTGGTTTGTGGTGAGAACGTGTTCCGACCTGGATGTGAACCAACTGCAGTCACATGACACATTGTTTGGGTTAAACATGAGCATGTTACAGTCCTGGAGGATTATTAATGTGCACCTCCTCCTGTACTGCCTTAATATGCACATTCAGCACATCCAATGCATCAAAACATTGTTTTCTAGTTGGAGCCGCGCCTCGTTTTCAAACTGTATGGTTTGACTAAAATGAACAATGACAGCAATATAGTCCACGATGAGCAGCGCTAAAATCAACCTGCGTAGTTGTCCCTCCATTGTGACATTAGAAAGTGTCACATTTATCTTGCAAGTGTACTCTTCTTCAACGTTTGCTTTACTTCCTGGATTTTTCCCACATGGAAATTCTGACCAATCAAGAGCAGCTTTCTCACACGAGGCATCTGATCTGGTCCGCTTGTAAATGCTGCCGTGAGAACACGAACCAACTCTAGGCAATTATACAACTTTGGAACAAAATTAGTCGTTGATTCAGACCAAAGCAAGACGGCTCTAGGTCTGAAAGCAGCCTTACCCTTGCTGCTTGGTTTGAGCTTTGACATATTTTTGCGTGTGCAGTCTTTTGGTTTTGACTCGTCGCAAATCTTTGGTCTGAACTGGGCTATAGAGAGAGCAGAGAACAGGCCCTGGTGAGTGATTCAGTTCGCTACCTCGGATATACGCCTATGTTCAAAGAGTAACACGCTAAATTTAAAATGGTGCCATTTGCTATGCCCTCAAAAAAGGCAAAACTTCTCCGTCATGGTTCAATTTTTTATTTTTTATTTTTTTGTAAAATAGTCAGTAGCAATAACAAAATTAGGTGCTTTTTCTATAAAATCTAGAATGATTACTTATTTTCTTTGGTATTTTCATCATATACAAATATACCGGGTATGTAGTCCATGTCAAGTTTCTATTTGATCATGCAACGAGACGATACAATACTATACACAGCAGCTAGTTTAAACACATATCTTTCAAGACTGACAAGCTGAGCACATCTGCAAGCTGAGGGAGCAGTCATGGCTTTCAGACATAAAAGCAGCAGTAAGAAAAGACAACAGAGAAAAGAACAGGAGGAGAAGGTAGTAAGTAAGTAACTCAGTCCAACACATTGTTGGTAAAATATATATATATGCGCCTAATGGTGTGTGTGTCTTCATAACTAGTATTTAGTGTGCACTGGGGCCCGTCATAATAGCGTGCACTGGGGCCTGTCGTAACTACCTTATGTCACTGCTGGTGCATCGCTACTCTTTAAACTGCTCTGTGTGTACATATATATATGTACTGTGATAGTTGTTTCTAAGTGGATTGATTCCAAGACTAAAGCCTGTTTTGTCCTCCATGGTCGTCCACATCAAACACAGGGAGGAAAATGTTGTTTCCTGAAGGAGAGAAACAACATGAAGCACTTTGCTGACAAAAAACTAAATATTTATTGACCACGGAGCTCAAAACACCTTGTTAGAGTTTTTCTCTGTGGGCACTTTTGTTGTTTTCTGCACATCAGACGCTGGTGTAAATATTTATTTCTTTACAAGCAAGGTGCTTCTAACATGATGTTTTATGAGGCAGTGAACTCTGAGAGTGCACACACTCACAAAGACATAATGTTGGTCAAAATAGCCGATCGTGTTGGCTCGGTTTAGAGGTTTGCAGGTAACAGACAGCATGCCTCTGTTCAGATGTTTATTGATGTCTTTTTTGTTAAGAAACCTGAATAGATTTAATTTCCTGCAGTTGTGGTGAATGCATACGCAGCATAAAGGTCAAATATTTCAGATAAACCATAAAGTCTGCTGCCTCTGTCCAGGCGCTGAGCCGTCCCCTGCTCTGCTCGTGGCCAGCTGCTCCAGGAGGCGAGTCCGCAAATGCAGCAAAGAGGGCAAAGAAGCGGGAACAAAGCCAGAGGAGACCGCTCCTAAGATCAAAGGAAAGCCAGGCCGAAAACCCAAACCCAAACCAGGTGAGCTAATCAAACTGCCTCCTTCAGGAGTTGATGGATGGATTTATTGGGTAATAAAAGTCTTTGTCTTTAGTCGGATCACTGGGGCTTTAAGCTCGACTTTTAGTATCATCATTATTCCTTTTTCTAATTGTTATTACCAACCCACCGACCCACTGCTTATCCTACTAATAGATGATATCCTCCGAGTCTCATTCTGCTTGACTCTAATGTCTCAGTGAAATCGCTGGTAGAAACAATGAGTGTCACAGAAATGATTGACCAAACGTGTCAAATCTGTTCGAATCATCAAAGAAAGAAAAAGTAATATTTCCTAAGGGAGGTAAAAGTAATGGAGGGGGTGCTAGAGATAAAACTAGAGCACTGAACATTAAGTACCGCCATCAAGTTTGCCTTTATTTGAGATACGCTGTCTTTTTTCTTGTTGGAGTAATTCCATGGGACTAGTAAAGGACATCTCACGCACTGGAGCCAAATGTGTCGTCGTAAAAAAAAAAAGAAAGGATGGATTTCACATTATTTGCCTCAGTGCTCATCACAGAAGAGCAATGTGTTTCACTCCTGAGTGCCGTACTTATCCATTTAAGACAGTTTCATTTATGTTGATTATTGGGAATAATAATAGAAATGAGTTACATTCAATTTGTCGCTGCCCTTATTTTAACATATTTATCATAGAGGCCATTAAAGAGGTAAAATAAAAACTGCTTTTGTCATCTTTGTCTTTTGATTAGTCTTTTTAAAACCACAGAACCAGCAAAAATAGCTCAAGGCTCAGAGAGATCTTTCATCAAACATCTCATATTTGACCATGGCTGTCATCTCTGATATCAGTTTAATGAATTTGCAGCCTCGCTGTTGTTCCGTAAAGCTCGGAGTCTGTTACCCTAGCTGTAATAAATGGCATGTTGCATGTCTGATTTGCTGACGCCGGCCTTGTTTCGACTGGGTAAGCAGTTCTTACATGCAGTGTTTTCATTTCAGAATTGTTTCCTTGCTCGTTTCTCTACTGCTCTCAGCACATGAGGCTGCACACCACAAAAATCATGAAGCCACATAATGAAAACTTCCAGCGTGTCCAATGTAAACCCATTTACAGCTGACCAAAAAAAAATCCAGTTTCCTCCAGTAACCTTTTCCACTCTGCAGGGACACGTCCCCAGCCAACATTACCGTCTGTCAGAGGTAGAAGCAGGCTGAGTTTTGAAGCTGGAGCCAATATACAAGAACTAAGGAATCCATTGGTATTAGCTTTCCTATGTGAGGGGGTTAAATGATGCTCAAAGTTAGGCTAAATTTTGGCAAGTGAAAAACTGGCATGGACATTTTCACACAGGTCCCTTGACCTCTCACCTCATGATATCTGAAAGAAAATGGGTTCTGTGGTTACCCACAAGTCTCCCCTTTATAAAAACGCCCACTTTATGTGAGTCCCATGCAGTTTTTTTTCCTCGTGCAGCACAAATGTGTTGTATTTTAATATTTCTGCATACTGGGGTCCCAAAGCAGTATTGGAAATGCATAAATTGGGTAGAAAGCTGTGACTTGTGAATTTAAAAAAAGGCATCACTGTATAAAATGACGTGTTGTGACCTCTATGATAATCACAGCCATATGAAACTTTACAACCACAAAGTAGAGACCTTGGGCATTCAGAGGGTGTGTGGCTTTCATAGGTATGCTACCAATAAGGGCGTTTCTCAGCAGTTTTCGGAACAGAAGTGTTCACCATCCAAACACCAAGAAATGCAGTTCTTATAGAAATCTCCAAATGTCAAATAAAAGTTTTGGATTCCAAATCACAGCAGGATTTTTCTATGGTGTATTATTGTGGGATTTTTTAGGGATTTGTGACCATATTATAAATTCTAGGGTCATCAAAAATGCTTAGATTTGTCATCAAGTCTGTGTAACAAATGATATCAACCCAAAATTGTTGAGGATGAGAATTGTTGAGGATGAGAATTGTTGAGGATGAGAATAACAATCATGTACTTCCATCATAATGCTCTAAGCCCCTATACGCTAAATACTTTAAAAGTTTGAAATGTTTAATACAGATTTATCGCCAGAACAACTGACATACAGTGCTGAGCTGCATCTCAAATTAATCTTCAGGTTCCCAGCTTACAGGTGATGTATACCACTTCTATGTGGCATCTACTGTTGACCTGCTCTCTCAACCTAAAGATCCCCTGTCCCCCCTAAAAATGACAATAATAGGTCTATGGTAGTGAGGGGTGGAGTAGGAGAGGTTAAACCTTTTTGTTGTTTTTCCCATCTTTTTTTAGACACCTCCATGAACCCAGAAGGCCGGGAGAAAGCCGATCCTCCATCTTGCTCCACTCAGCCCACAGAGAGACCCCAGGCTCCGGTCAAGCCTTCCCAGGACAGGACCTCTTCAATCCAGAAGGCAGCTCAGGAGAAGCCCCGTCCTGCATCCCGACCAACGATGGCAACCCAGGCAAAACCAGCCCGCAAGAGCTCCACCACATCTCCCGCAAGTAGCCCCACCCTTCCCAGCCCGGTGCCCAGGAAGGCCAGCTCAGCCCAGCCTTCAGCTCCTAAACCAGCCCGCGCTCTGCCTCCCTCCCTCTACCCCTCCACATACGGAAAAGTCCTGACTGTGGATCTGTACAGCGAGCCCAACCTCAGCTCGTACAACAACCAGCGCCGAGAAAGAGAGAACAGCAGCAGTGTCAGTCCCACTGCAAACAGACCAATGTCCAGACCCAGTATGGCGACATCATCAACTGCACCCAAGCCAAGTGCTTCATCCACACCCAGACCCACCGCTGCCTCCTCACCAAAAACAAAACCCTCCTCGGACCATCACGGCAGCTCCAGACCCAGCCACAGCTCTGGACTCATACCCAGCAGCATGTCCAGGCTGTCAACAGGCAAACCCAGCTCCTCACTCACTCCGAGACCGTCATCATCATCATCTTCACTTTCGTCATCATCTGCCCCTAGACCCAAACTGAAGATGCCGTCCGACCAGCTACCCTCAAGACCCAGCCCCATCTCCAGACCCAAGCCCAGCACGGGGCAAAGTGACGTGGGCTCGCTGTTGAGGCGCAAACCTCTGTCTGCAGAGCCCCTCGTGAAGCTCGACCATGAAGGTGTCACCTCCCCCAAGACCAAGAAGACAAAGGCCCTGATGTTGCTAGAGGGTCGGGGCGTCAGAGGAGAACACACCCCCATCACCACAGCCACAACCAATCAGAAACTGCTGAAGGCTAAACCGAGGGCTCCAGACAGAGAGTCTAGCCTCCCAGAGAAAGACTCCACCTACAAAGCACCACTGCTGACTAAGGAGAAGACGGAAAATCGCGGAAGTGCTGCTCGAGGACAAGAGATGGACACAAGAGAGGAGAAAGGTAAAAAGGAGGAGAGAAAGGAGGTGGAGAAAAGAGATGAGAGGAAGATGAAAGAGGAGTCTCAGAGCAGCAGCAGCTCAGAGTCGGAGGAAGAAGGGGAGAAAGGGAAGATGAAGAAAAAGAAGAAATGCACTTCAAGTTGCTCGTCCTCCTCTTCATCCTGCTCTGGCTCCTCCTCATCTTCTTCATCATCGTCTTCCTCCTCGTCATCATCGTCCACTGATGATTCCTCGTGCAGCTCAGATGAAGAGAGGACACCTACGCCTCCACCAGCCCCTGTCACCCCACCACCAGTACAGGACAAACCGAAAGAAGAACCAAAAGAAGAAGAGGAGGTGGAGGTGAAGAAGGAGGTGGAGGTAAAAGTGGAGGAAGAGGAGCTGTCTCCTCCCTCACAGTCTCCCTCCCCGTCAACTTCTCCGACTCCTTCCACTCCTGCTCCAGCTAAACCTGCTAAACCAGCCACTGGGAAGGGCTCGGGCCAAAGGGGTCGTCCTCCGAAGCCAAAGCCCAGCGGAGGAGAGGGGAAGGTGGGGAGACCAAAGCGGAGAGAGGGCGTCCACCTCCCCACAACCAAGGAGCTGGCGAAACGTCAGAGGCTCCCCAGCGTGGAGAACAGGCCCAAAATTTCTGCTTTCCTTCCAGCCAGGCAGCTCTGGAAGTGGTTCGGAAAACCCACTCAGGTGAGGAGAAAAATCACGGTAAAACTGTATTTGTCCAAATATCCTCCTCCTTTCACTCTGTGACCACTTTGTCCTCCTCTGACCCCCCCAGAGACGCGGTATGAAGGGCAAGGCGAAGAAACTGTTCTATAAGGCCATTGTGCGCGGCCGAGAGATGATCCGTATCGGTGACTGTGCCGTGTTTCTGTCCGCCGGCCGGCCCAACCTGCCCTTCATCGGCCGCATCCAGAGCATGTGGGAGTCGTGGGGCAGCAACATGGTGGTCAGGGTCAACTGGTTCTATCATCCAGAGGAGACAAACCCTGGCAAGAAACTCACCGACAAGAAGGTAGGAGAGAGCCTGAAGTTTTGAAAAACTCTATTTAAAGTTCATTTGTATAGGGACAAGTGTGTAGCATACATTAATGCCACACACCACAGCATTTATGGGCTGAGCTAATTTGCGATGCCCGTCCTGATTCTAAATCAGGATCCAATTTGAGTTAAATAGCTAAAGAATGCCACACGTTAATTCCACAGACTGAAAAAGCTGTTTGTCAAAATGAGGATTTAAACAGTTTGATATTGGCGAAATTTACGAAATTATGAAAACTTAACATATTTAGTTTCTGAAGAGCATGACAATGATGTGCTCTTATTGGTTTCCTGACCAAACTATTAATTGCTTGATTGTATATCGATGACGCACGCGTCGACCGTTGTAGTTTGCAGCCCTTCCACGATGAGCAGTGTCGGAAAAACACATATTTAAAACGTGAAACTGCTTCATTCGGTGTTTTTACCGGTTTAAACACCAGGTTCATTTGTTTAAGAGAGGAGGAGATAATTCAGCTCCCGGTGATAACCTCCTGAACGTCTGGATCAGAGCGGCAAGCACACATTAGCAGGTGCCGGGCTAGCGTCGTGTATGTGATGAACCAAAAAACAAATGAGAAACACTGATATGTACGGTGAAACTTCTTTATTCAGTGTTTTTACCTGTTTAAATCACTGTATTGGTTTTTTATGGCGAGGAATAGACCTCTGCAGGTAATTCGACTCCTGGTAACAACCTCTGGAACAGTTAACTCAAGCCCCTTTTACACTGCCAGATTTTCGGAGTATGTTGGGCCGTTTTGCCGGCAAGCTGCGAGCGTTTAGACACACAGAGTCGGATTGGCGAGTTGATCCGAGGTGCCCAATTTTCTGCCTCGTAGGGTAGACATGTTGGCGGAACCCTTTTAGTTTAAAAAGAACGAGGCGGCCTTCCGCCACGGGAGGAGCTGTTGATGACGATAGCAGGAATTAGCGAGCAGCTAGTAGCAAGAGGGAAACACAAACCTGACAGACACTGTAAAGATGAGCAACTGGGGAGACAAGGAATTGCGCGCCCTCCTTGCCCTCGCAAACGAAGAGGCCATTAACTGTCAGATGACGGGGACGGTGAAGAACGGGCCGACTTATGAGAGAATCGCCGAAGGACTGACCAGCCGCGGCTTCCCTCCCACGTCACTGTTTACGTCACACGCTGAGCTACACGTTTTCTTACTTGCTCACGCCCCCCATTGCCCCGAAAAAGGCACATTCTGTATAAACTGAAGTAGGTAGGCGGCATTTTGCTGCACTCCCTGATTTTGTTTTTATACTGCCAATGCTGAAAAAAGACTGATTGGGCTTTCCTGCAAATTTGCACAACTCCTATCTAAAAAGGGCTACCGATGGAATTCTAACCTGGAGAAGTCTTAGCTTGTTCAGTCTGCAATCCTTACCACTAGATGCCACTAAATCCTCCTAAATCTTACACACTGTTCCTTTAAAGGTTTGTAAAACATTGTAAAAAGTCAGATATACATGTCCTTTTTATTATAGAGCAGACATAGATGCTATATAGATACTGTGATCAAAATGCTCAATCCACAGAGAAATGCACACAGTCCATATTCAGTAACTGCCTGTAAATGAGCCGTTAGGACTTCCGTGAATTTGTGATGTCACAACTATACTATATAAAGATAGTGAGTGCCGTTACCATCATTCCCTGGCTGTGATGACGGTGCTGAGATGCTGAGAGTGCAGATGTGGAATACTGGAAAACACTGACAAATCAGAGCAGACTGGGCTTTTGGGAAGGGGGTTTAAAGAGACAGGTACTAAAACAGAGTTTCTCAGACAGAGGGTGATTATGAGTGTATTCAGGCAGACTGAATGAGAAAAGGAAACTGCTTTTTAACATTACAGCTTGTAAACATGATCGAGTAGAAACCCAAAATACAAGAACGAACCTGAATGTTCACATAATATAGGACCTTTAAACATTTGTGGTCATTGTTGAGTCAGAAAACTCAATAAATCACTATCTAAAAAATGTTTTTATTCAGTACAAGATAATTTTGTTTCTTGAAGTATTACGTCTGAATAACAGAAGGTCTTATTCACGGGTGAGAGCGCTTTGACACGTATTTAATTTCCGGAACTGTAATTCATTACAGGGGAATTATTTAGTCCAATCTCATAACTAATGGAAACTTCCTGCTTCATTTTTCTCTCTTATTTCCTCATTGCAATACATCATGCTACTGTATCATTAAAAAAACATGAGATCATCGTGAGAAGGTTGATCATGACTTTTTTAGTATTGTATGCATGATTCATTCATAGCTGTTAAGTAAAAGAAACGCACGTCAGGCTGAATATATTTTTGTGTATGATTAGTTTGAAGCTTTTTTGCTAACACCGCTGTCCTCTACAGAACTGGGATCAGATGTGTGGTCAGTCTTTACCAGCAGCTCTGCACTCTTCTATCCAGAGGAAAGACTTCATGGAGGTGAGGAAAGAATTAATTATTACACCTGTGTTTTCCAGCTCTGATTTTTCAGGCCTCAGAATTCCTGTTGATTTTATTATAACCATAAAACAGACTCAAGGGAGGCTTGGACAATATGGAGCCCCAAAGCTGACTTAAAACATTTCTGAATACATCAATAAACAATGCTATTAGCTATATAATCAGTATGGAGTGATGAAGAAAATAGAAAGCTTTAAACCTTCCTTTAACATCCTATTTTTATACAACTTCTTGGTTGCCTCGCACGTCGCCTACGCTGTTGTGAGCACTTTATACATGTGGGGTGGTGTGTCTGTGTCACTCTGCAGTTACACCTCCAAAACACAGGGGTTGGGTTTCTGTGAAGTGCTGTAAAGTTTAGTTGATTCAAAACACACATTAAACACACATTAAACATGGCTTAATAGAGACAATTTCAAACACAAGTACACAAATCAGCTTCACTTCACAGACAAACACTTGTCTTTATCTGGACACATTTTCCCCACAAATACAACATGCTAATATTATTAGCACAAGCCTATGGCATTTTACATTATATTAATTAGCCTAGCGGCTAGCAGACTTTTCCTCTACTCATATAAAACCAGGATCAACAGCAACATTTAACAAAGGTAACGTTACAAAATTCAGCTCCATTACAACTCACAAGGTTCACCGACAAAACAACTGTCTTACACTAAACACGTTTTCCAAACAAATACAACATGCTAACGTTATTAGCACAAGCCTATGGCATTTTACATTGTATAAAATAGCCTAGCGATAAGCGGAGATTTCCTCTGCTCATATGAAGCCAGGATAAATCACACACAAGACTTAAAATGCTATTTTTGTGGAGGCTTTATTGTCTTCACAATTTATAGCTTCTTATCTGTGAAATTAAAGTAAGGAAATGGTTTCAGCTTACAAATATAGCCATTATTTGTAAGCTAGACAAATATAGACAGAAGGTCTGCGTTGTTGCGATGCATAGTTACATTTCTGCATGTCAGGCTACGGCGTAGGGTATGCAGACTCTATGTTGACGCAGTAGTATAAATCCCGCATTAGTCTTACAAAGAACCTTCTCTCAAAAAAAAAAGTTTTCAGAAGGTTCTTGGTAGAACCTCAGCCCCTCAGGAAGAAGCCTTTTGGGACCCTTATTTCTAAAAGTGTTGTTGTCTAGTTGGGTGAAAAGAAGCAGGTGTTTCATTCACAGTATTTTGGGTAGCTTTAGAATAAAATCCTCTGTCTCTGTCACAGCGCGCCCTCTACCAGTCGTCACACAGCGACGAGAACGACGTGCAGACGGTCAGCCACAAGTGCCTGGTGGTCAGCGTGGAGGAGTACGAGCAGATGACCCACACACGCCGCTACGCCGACAGTGAGGACCTCTACTACCTGGCCGGCACCTACGAACCCACCACCGGCATGATCTTCAACACCGACGGAGTCCCAGTCATCTGCTGAACAAAGACAGAAACTCACTACGAGTTGCTGAAACCAAATCGTGACACTCACTGGGAGTCAAACCCGACCAAGTCTAATCACTGATCTTCACTCATGACGGATCTTTCAATGAACTCCACCGCTCAGACACCACGATACACTTCAAACAGACTGTCGTGAACAGCTTCTACTACAGAGACGGAGACACTATAGACAGTATTACAAGGAACACGTCTCCTGAAACGTTTGCACACACAGACTCCATCAACACATAACACTGTTCTGCTCGATGTGTTCATGGGAAACTCTTCAGAACACGCACGAGCACCTCAGTCTCCTTTTACATGTAAATAATCCTCTGCATAAACAAGCATTTACACCCACATGCACAGACACGTGTAAATACTCACCTCCATGTAATACACACACACATACAGTTATATAGAGGAAAATATGAGTGTTTTATTTTCATGTAATAGATTTATGTCAGAGTACTTTTTTCTAAAGAGGTAAACAGTTGAGAAGCTTTAATGAACTGTGAATGATGATACAGGAGAGAGGCCCCGTGTCTGTCCGTCAGACGGCGGTGATGTGACGTTGTGATTATGATGTTGCCGTGGTGATGTTACAGTCATGTTACAGTCATATAAATGTATCTACAGAACAGCAGGAGCGACAGACAGAGAAAGAGACGCACAGAAAGCGAGAGGTAGAAACTCCTTCCATTGCTGTCCAACAGAGAGCACTTAAAACACTTAAATTCTATCCTCCTTTAATTTAACCCCGTAAACTCCCCTTGACAATCCTAACGCTGGCAGGAAAGCTGTCTGCGTGCTACTAAAACTTCTGACTCCCTCAGAGACTCAGGCTTAAAGAGAGAGGAAGGAATCTTGTACTATTTAAAGCACTTCCCATTTTTCATCTTTGAGTTCTTTATCTTTACGGAAAAATCCACCCTGAACAAACACTATGAAACAAAACCAGCTGCTGTTGATTTATCTTGTATTCTGCCCATTTTTGCTCTGAGGTTGAACATCAAAAACGTGGAGAAGTAGATCCTGAAGGAGGCAGAGACACCAGTTTCTCTACCAGACAGACACCTCAATAGATACAGTCGGTATTTATGGGAAAATAAACGTAAAAATACAAAGTTAAAGGGTATTTTCAGCGTATTTTCCCATGTTTTTGTGTCTAAGTGATTAATGGGAACGTCATTTTTTGAAATTGGTCCAATAATGAGCGAGAGCATGTTCGTACTGTCAGTGTACATCCACCAAAGGTGCTTGTTTTTGCCACTGACAGGCTCAGATCGTTATTAGAAGTGTCTGACAATTATTTAAAGGATCCCTACAGAGATAGACCTGTTTGTTTAAGAGTAAGATCCTTTTTGTTTCACCAGAAACACCTGAAATTACAATCGTCAAACCCACCAGACTCCATTTAAATAAACAGTAATTTCCATGCGTCAGTCAAAGCAGAGCTGTCCCTAATACCAGTTTTTGGGCATCAAAGGTTCAATGAAAAATATCCGCGATGAATCAAAGCTTTTAAAACGATTATGATAATAATCTTTATTGATAAAGTGCTTGTCAAAACAGTGACAAAGTGCTCCACATGTCAATAATTAAAACAGACAGGACATGAAAACAACAACTCAAGAACTGATCAAAAAACTGAGTGTATAAAAACGGAGGAAATAAAAGACTAAATTAACTTAAAAGAAGGGATTGAAAAGAGATCACTGACTTGTCCGACCTGATTTCCTTGGGCACATTGTTCCAAAGCTTCGGGGTCCGGGACAGCAAACGCTCTGTCCCCTTTAGTTTTCAGCCAGGCCTCTGGAACAGACAAAAGACCTCTGGCTTGTACGGCATTAAGAGGTCGTAGATATAGCTGGGACAGAGACCATGGAGAGCCTTAAAAGTAATCCGTAAAATGTAGTCTGTAGTCTGGAGTTTCTAGTTACACAAAAAGGTCTATCTCTGTAGGGATTCTTTCCATAATGTCAGATGCTTAGAATAATAATCTGAGCCTGTCAGTGGCAAAAACAAACACTTTTGGTAAACTGATGGGGACAAAGCACTTTATCCAAACAGCTTTAGATTGTTAAGCCACTGGTAAAAAGTTGTGAGCCTCCAAGGTCTTGTAGTTCTACGTCTTAAAACGTGCATGAAATTCACTAAAACATGCTAGTCTCTTACATCATAGCGTTACTGGCTGTAGGGCTCTGATTTGGTTTAATTAAACATATCTATAGTCTCCTATGTGAGTTGAAAAACTGCGCTTTCCCAGCATTTAAAGGCAGACTCCGCCCCCCTAACTACAACGACACACTGACTGTATCTATAGAGACGCAGCACAGCTACAAGATTTAAAGCATATTGGAAAACTGAAGACAAAAATGGGCAACCAAGAAAAGTAAACTACAACACTTGATGACAAAGTGACTCCGTACTTGCACTGAACGAGAGGAGCTGATGTATTGACAGTGTGGGAGTCTCAGAGGGTGGATTATTCCTTTTTTAAGGTGTTTTCAGGGTTGTAAACATTGCAGTCAGTCCAAGACGCATCAAGGTCATGGCACCGATAGTCAGTGTGAAGCTGCCAGCGCTGATTACATCATGAACATAATTCAATTTTAACAGTTTGGCTTCCCTCATTGGCTGCAGCGTTTTCAACCTCTAAATGTCCCGTGCTGAATTTTATTTTTTTTTACTTTTGCTTCTGCTGTTTTATGGACGTCTATTGATCACATATTCGCCCCTCCAAAGCAATCATCTTTGACATGAGTGCACTTTGAACGAGCTCCGCTGCAGAGGAGACTCTGTGACTGGGAGTCTTGTATGTCTTCCTAGAGTATTTACCTAACCGCCCCCCTCCTGCATGCCGCTGAAGCCCCTTCGCCCTTACACACAGATACACACACGCATCCCTTTGACACACACTTCTTTTCGGTTCTCTTTTAGCTGCTTATGATTTTTTTCCACGTGCCTAGTTTAACCGTTTTTTAGGGTGAGACTGTTGAATGTTGTGCTCAGGGTTGTGAGCGTTCGGGCGGCCTTTACTCTCCCAGGCCTTATGATGATGATTCGCCAAATCTCGCTTAGGTCCCGCCCCATCCTCCCACCATCATAAAAGTAATCAGACTGGTGTTTTCAACAGAAATGCCTTTCTTCTTTATGATTTAAACAACTCCGTTCCTGAGCTCTTAACCCACGTCGTTACACTATTGTGTATAGAGTGTGTATCAGATATATCAGTATCTGTATGCAGTATATGGTATACTGTATTCATAGTATATATCTGTGATTATCATGTTGATTTTCTCGTATGTTTCTTACCACGTTGCCCTCGCTCTGCTTCGCCGCAGAGATTGAAGATTGTCTTGTTGATATTCAATAGGTTTAATATTTTCTACTCTTTTGAGATCTTTTGGTTATGTCTGATTTTATGATATCGTAGTTGTACTCACTCTGAGATGGCCGTCTGGAGGACGGCCCGAGATGTTAATGTTGTTAATGTGACATATTCCCGTTAAATGACACAAGAAGTCTGCCAGTAGAAGTGGCTTTTCAGTGCAGGAGAGCTAAAGGAAAAGTTTGATAATGTGCTGCTAGTATTGAAAGTGGTTTAACAAGGTACAGAGTGACTATATGTGCTGTTTTTCTAGATAACTTGATCGATTGACGCCTGAAAAGTAGAGTTGTTCTGATACCAGTACCAGTAATGCCTCCAATACTGCCTAAAATGCTGCATTGGGTAACGGCAAAATAGTCTGATACCACGTGATTTATTGCAAATTCAGGGTTCCCACGGTCATGAAATTCCTGGAAAAGTTCTGAAATAAGAAAACTGTTTCCCAGCCTGAAAATTGTTTTTGATTAACAGAATGTTTTGGAAAAGTTTTGACTGTAGCAGTCAAACAGTTAATTTTTTAAATCACTGAATTTTAATGGTTCATCTCGTTAAATCTCATTTTTAATTGCATGTTTAAAATTCCATTATTTTGCATTTCAAAGCTGTTTTAAGTCCCTTTTTACAAGATAAAGTCATTCTTACCAGAGTGTCTTGATTGGAAATCAGATGAACGCAAAGAAATTAATGTTATGATCTTGATTTTTAGATTTATTTCTTACAAATCAGTGCTGCGCTGCTATGACATTTCAGTGCGGCAAAGGAGAATTCAGGGTTCCCACTGTCATGAAATTCCTGGAAAAGTTTTCCAGACCTGAAAATGTTTTTTAATTAACAGAATGTTCTGGGAAAGTTTTGAATAGAGCTGTCAAACAATTATTTATTTATTTATTTTATCACAATTAATCACTGAATTTCAATAGTTCATCTCGTTTAATCTCATTTTTAATTCCACGTTTAAAATTTCAATATTTTATTTTGCATTTCAAAACAGGTTTAAAGTCATTCAAATGAATGCAAAGAAATTAACATTATGATATTGACTTTTAGATTTATTTGTTTCAAATCAGTGCAGCACTGCTACAACTGTTTGGTCTTGAAACCATGACAATACGCCAACCCGAGGACGCCCCTCAGGTCCAAGTCTTGCCACCCATTTAGCAACTTAAATAACATAAATGAAGTCATGAAAATGGGATAAAAGGTTTTTAAAATATTGCTAAAAAAGTGAGGGAACCCTGAAAATTGATTTCCAGTAAAAAAGTGTAACGTTGGCCGTTAGCAAAATCTCAAACTAGACAATAAGAGAAAGTCTGTGGCGTTTATTCTCTGTATGTATTTGTTCATGTTTCACAAAGAGTTAAACCTGAGCCCTGCCACATTACGATAGCAATTATCGGAGGAGCTCTGGGTGTTTGATGTCCCACCTGTGCAGCGAGTGCCGGGGCTTATTTGCTGACGGACGTTTGCTTGCATGCACTGTCCATGCTGCGATGACACAGAGGTGGTTGAAAATCTGCACAAATTCCCTCGATATTATTTAAGTTTCTTCCTGGTCTCCTACGATTGTATCTCGCTTGAACTACACTGCACTGCCCCAGAGTACGGACAGAAGGCTCCGTCCGTCTTTATATCTAACATTAGGCATAAATGAGCCCTGAATAGTTAGTCTTTTACACAGTGGTATCAGATCAGTGTTCGGTATCAGCCGATGCTCAAGGTCAGGTATTGGATTCGGTATCAGGAAGGCAGGAGTGGTATCGGAACATCTCTACAGAAAATCTCATCTGCTGAAGCCCCGCCTGCTCCTTCAGGCCGAGACTCACAACTCCGCAGAGAAAAGTTCAAAAAGTTTTGAGTGACAGTCGGCCAAAATGGATCTGCGGCTGCCATCTCAGCCGTGGGAGCGTAATGGGTACACAGGTCGTACCGGTGTTTGCAGAGTGAACCCGTTAACGTGCCCGTTATGAATGTTTGTTTACCCCTGGAGCTGCTGAAGCACTTTTTTTCTGTGTGTGTGTGTGTGTGTTTGTGTGAGAGGACGGAGACTGATAAGACATCACACTCTTATCCTCCACCACACACACACATACACACACTTACACACCTTTGTAACCCTTTAAGGTGTGTGTTATTGCCTTCCAATCTCTATTTGCCCCTTCTATCTCCATCCAAAGCCCAGCCTTAGGCCTTCGAACAGGGTCCAACACGCACACACACACACACACGAACACTTATTGCCCACTTCGCCTTCATTTTCATTTGGTGTCGTACGTTTAAGAGCCTGACTTTGTAAATGTTCTTTTTAATCATCGTTTATCTTTTACTTTGGCTTTTAAATGTTTGTTTTTGCTGTGATCTATTTTTTCAGCTCTGTATTTTTTCTTTTGTGCATGTTTTCGTCATTTGTTTTCCCCCTTTGCTTCCCCTCTCTGAACAATCGTCCACGCCTCTCAAGCAATACTGCTGACAGGCACTGGGAGCTAGCTGCTAGAGAGAGAGAAAGAGAGATGGGATAGAGAGCATACGAGAGAATGGGAGAGAAAGAGAGGTGGACTGGAGGCTGGTTCTTCGTCTGCTGTTCCTTCAGTATCGTTATCGTCCTGTTACAGAAACAAAAAAAAAGATTATTTTGAAAATAAATAGAAAAATCATCTAAGTTTTGTAAATGATGCTTCACTGTCCGGTGGAGAAAAAGCTATCAGAATATACTTTGTACACATGTCTAATCTTGTAAAAATGCAAAAAAGAATACATTTTAGAGATAAATCTGAAACCAGATATATTCTGTCACCCTATACTGTATGTGTAAGGTTTTTTTTTTCTTTTTTTTTTACAGACAGCAACCACGTTTATCAGTGTTTCTTTTAAATTGTTTTAGTAACTCAATATTTTATAGTTAATCAATAAACAGATGGAACTGTACTGCTGGTGTTCTGAGTCTCTGGTGTGAAAACAAAGATCGAAGGCTTTTCTCAGATGTCTTTTGATGATGTTTGTGTGTCTTTTAAACTGCGGCACATTTCCCTTTCATCTCTCTTTGACCGGTTTTGTTCAATTCATGTGCAGGAAAAGACGCAGGAACACAGTTTTGATTCATTTTGAAGTTTTGTTAAATCTTCACAAAGATAATTTGACAGAAAAGTTTGACATTTTGGAAAATTCTTTCTTTCTAGTAGATGAGAAGATTGATTCAACCCAGCAGTTGGTGAGGTCTGCATAAAGACTGGACTTGTACAACCTGAATAAATGAGATTTAATGTGTTGAAAGTTCTGGATGTGACATTCGGAACATTAAAATAGCAAACTACTGTTTGCTGTGTAAAGATACAGTGGAGTCATGGCATCCTCACACCCTCTCTGTGTGTTGTCATCCGAGCTTCTGTGTCTGACGTGGTGGGAGACAGTCCGGCCGCACATGCGTGTTAGTGCATGTGTGTGTACACCACTGTTTAAGGGGCCGTTCACATGCTGCGTTTTTGTGTCGTCAAATTCATTGTTTTAAATGTAGACACGTGGCAGGCATGCTTAAATGCCGGAGCAGTGCGCACGTGTTCCCAAACACACATTTTTCATGGCACGTTCAACTTTTGAAACACAGCAGCGCACACCGCATGTCATGGCAAGGACCAACCAATCACAGCTGACAGATATCTTTCCCTTCTTCTGTAAATATTCAGTCTGGTAAAACGGAAAAGTTGATCATGTTAGTGCAGGGCTACCCAGAGCTTTACATCTGTCCCACAGACGATAGGCCTACACACTTACAAACAGCCCCTGGAAGAAGATCAGCTCTGCACTCAGGATTTCAGGTGAACAGGCTATATGATGCTTGTTGGGTTGCATAGCAACGTCAGACGCAACCTGCCACCGTGCTCTTGAAAGCTGGCACAAAAAAGGCACAAGAGGTTAAAGATGCGGCATGTCTACGGCCCTAACTAATCGCCACTGTACTTCACCGTGCTCATCGGGACGCGTCTATTGTTTTTCCAACCCTCTTTAGATAAAACCACGCCCACTTCTGAATGATGAAAGTGGGCTGCCAGGTGTTACGGCCTGATTTTCAACCAGATGTGTTATCACAGTGTGGGCAGATGAACAGTGTTTGCCACGACTGGCAGGAGCTCCCCGCTCATCCACTGGTGGAGGTCTACCAGACTTTTGCCAGCAGATGAGGGAGGAGCTTTGGGTGATTAAATTCCCACCTGTGCAGTGAGTGCCCAGAGCTATTTGGCCACTTCTTCCTGCCCACACTGCAGTGACACAGAGCTGGTTGAAAATCTGCACAGATTCCCTTTAACTAATGACATTGCTGCTGTAGCTGTCATATTTAGCAGTGACCAGCCCCCGACTCCCTACAGCCAGCTAGATAGCAGCAGTCTCCTCTCTGCCACATCAGCAAACTTTCTGGCTTTGTAGTCTCTGAGCGACAGGGAGTGGATGGTGGGACTGCAGGGTACGTCCTGGGGTGCACTCTTTCAAGGTGCTGGCTAGGCAAAGGCATGACCCAGCTCTACTCTCTCTCTGATTGGCTAGTACTTGCTGTCCCTTTTCGTTTTGAGCACAAGGAGTGAGATTTGTTCAGGTTAGGGTAAGAATGTTAGAGTAAGCCAGTCAGATGCAGAGTAGGGCAGGTCATACCTTCACCATCGTAGAGAAAAAACTTGTTTACTGTACAGACATGAGAGATGTTCTTCCCATCCAACTCCCTGCGAGAAAGTGAGTCAGTGTGTCTCCCAAAATGTCAAACTATTCCTTTAATGTAATAGTTCAGAGCACAGTTACACTTTGCTGATCTTTCTGCTCCATCACTTTGTCTCCTGCAGCGTTCACTGCCACCACAAGAAGCAGCTCACTCAACTAAATTAGCTGCTCTGGTGTTGTTTTTTGTGCCTGGGTTCAGTTTGTGTGGACTGCCCCTTTAATCAACAGTGGACTCCATCAGGCCTCCATTTTGGCAGCCCAGTAATGAAGCTGCTGCTGGTTGTGATAAAATGGAGGAAAGTTCAGCTTCCTCTGCTGAGCTGCAGAGCTGACCGCGGGAGACACATTTTCCACCGCTGACCGTTCATGACTCTGCCCTCAAAGAGCTGGCAAGGGTGTGTGTGTGTGTGTGTGTGTGTGCGTGCGTGTTGAATTCCTGTGTGTCCACGTGTAATCAAATCTTTGCTGACATGAACTGAGTGTGTGTTCCTGTTTCACGGTGAGGGGTTCGGCCGCCTCTCTGTTTCCCCCAAAGGACCAACATCAGCATAACATCAGAACCTGCTGGGCGCTTCCTCTGACACATACACACACACACACACACACACACACACACGGATACAGTACACCAGAACAGAAAGGTACATACACTGGCACACACACACACACACACACACACTCTCCATCCTCCCTCAGCAGCGCCCTACACACCCTCCTGTGGGTGTGTCAGCATGCAGCGTTCTGATTGGCTGACATCACAGGAACAGAGTCTTTCTATTGGCTGAGGTTTCATTGCAGCTTAAACACAGGGAGCCAAGGGAGACGCAAGTGTGTGTGTGTGTGTGTGTGTGTGTGCTTGCTCCTGTATGTGAGTGTTTGAACTCATTACTTTTGAATCCCCCCACCCACCACCACCTCTTTTTCTGTCCTTACTCCTCGGCTATTCTGTGTGTGTGTGTGTGTGTGTGTGAGTGGGTCGTACACACCAGTTTCCCAGGAGACAGGTATCTAAGTGAGGGGGCGTTCAAACGCACACTGAGCGAGCACAAACAGTTTGAAAGGCTTGTTATCCAGACTGGAGTCTGCTCTCAGACTTTCAGAACACTGTGTTTGTCCTTCGACTCTGTTTTGTCAGGAAGAAAAAAAAGAGTTTTCCTTGTTTGTTTCTACACTAACTCTACTTTACCCTCATTCCCTCTTTCCGTGTTTCTGTCTGTCTTTAACGATCACGTCCGTCACTCTCAGATTACTCTGTCCTCCTCCTGGCTTATGCAGACTGAAATCAGGAGGTCTGATCTCCATCACCTTGGAGACACCTGAAGCCTTAAATCTTCTTGTCATTGTCCGTCCTGCTGCTTCGCAACAAAAACATGAAACTGGATATTTTAGGAGGGACGCTTGTTTTCGGGAGGGAAGCTGATAAGATTGATACCACTCTCTTCTGTGTATTAAAGTGGCTGTAATCAATATTTTTACAACAACAATGGATCAAACGAGAGATTTAATAATATAGACAATGTGAAAATGTTTGTAAACGACACAGCTGTTTATCTGCAATTAAAGAAAGCACATCTTGGGGTGTCGTTGGCTTAGTGGTAGAGCAGGCGCCCCATGTACAAGGCTGTTGCCGCAGCGGCCCGGGTTTGAATCCAGCCTGTGGCCCTTTGCTGCATGTCATCCCCTCTCTCTCTCTCCCCCTCACATTTGACTATCCTATCTATAAAGGCAAAATGCCAAAAAAAAGAAAGCACATCTCAATCAGCTGTGACTGCAAAGGTCGCCATGGTGATGGTAAGGGCTCAATCAGACAGAGCGTGAGGCACACCGCACTGCCTTTTTTGTTGAAAACTGTCACTAGGCAACTAACAAATCCCATGTTCTCAGCAGGGCCCCAGAAACAGAGTCCACCAGGGATGACGTTTATCTGTAGGCCGACAAGGAAGTTAGCGTCGCTGTGGTTCCCTCGACAAAAAGCCAGTGGCATCTTTCTATTGACTCTTTGGATAATTGACCTGTGGCAAACAAACATTTATGATACTTATACGACAATCTTCACAACTAAACACCACTTCCATGATTATTTACATCTGAGTGCAATCGGCAAAAGTGAAAAGCTAACGTAGGCTATGAACAAACTACGCTAGGGTCGCATGACGTAACATCACCGCCATAATGAGACTGGCGCAGCTCAGCATGATGGCGCTTTGTTGTCTCATTTCGCCACTTGTTAGCAACCGCCATTTTTACAACACACAGAAGCTTCGAGGTTCATGAGTGGGGTAGGAAGCAATTCATCTTCATAAACAACTGCTCCTCCTCGACTGCCCCTTGTCCCAAGGTGTCCCCCTGGGTTCGGTGCTTGGTCCTCTCCTCTTCATCCTCTACCTCCTCCCCCTCGGTCAGATCATCCTTTGTCACGGCCTCGGTTTCCACTGTTGCACTGACGACATCCAGCTCTACATCACCAAATCCATCACCTCTCAGACCCACTCTACCCTCTCAAACTGTCTCTCTGATATCAGACACTGGATGCAAACAAATCTCCTCAAACTCAACTACGACAAATCAGACTTACTCATAATTGGTCCAGATTCCCTTACCCTGACGGCCAAAGACTTCCATCTCTCTATCGACAATTCCACCCCTACACCCCTTCCTGCACCCTCCGCTCCTCTGACGCCAACCTCCTCACCATACCTAGGACCAAGCGCCGAACCTGGGGGGACTGAGCTTTGTCTATTGCTGCCACCACCCTCTGGAACTCCCTACCACAACACATCCGTGGCTGCACAGACCTCACCTCCTTCAAGACTCAACTTAAAACATACCTGTTCCGCTCTGCATTTAACTTTTAAATTTGATCCCACCCCTTGCACTCTTACTGTTATTTGATATGTAATTTATACTGCACCTAACTTTGTAATTTGGACTTTGGACGAGGGAACCGGACGCTCTAACGTGCTAACTCGTTTCAGAATTTTAGGACTTATTCCTGGTGGACTCTATTGCGCCGGGCTTCGAAGCTGCAGTTTCCAGTGTCGGCATGTGATGCCATTGTGTCCAGAAAGACTCTTTACCATAGACTTACATTGGAGAAGACTCGTCTACAAATCAGTGGATACATTTTTTTAACATCACAACCCCTGGAAAATGTCTTGTCCCACTCCCATTTGGACCGCTAACATTTCCAAAGTCTAGAAGAGCTGCGAGATTTTTTTTTATCTCTGTTCAAGTTAGCAAAGTGCTAAACTGAAAATCAGCCACTCAGCCAGCAGAAGTTCAACAGCCAAAAGTCTTTAATGCACTTGCTCTGTAGGACAAAGATGTGGAAGCTGCACTGATCGTCAGCATAAATTCATACAGCTGAAATTCAATCAGGAGAGAAAAGAATATTTATTTACATGTACACATAGGTATGAGAGAGGTGAAAAGTCTAGAGTCTAGACTTAGTGGTGGTAATGAGATGGGATGAAGAGGGAGCTGAGGATCGGGATGTGAAGAGGAGTGGGCTTTTGATGAGCTCGTCCTAGGCTCTGGATAAGGTGACTGGTGAATGGTGCGGAGAAGAGTTAAAATGACAGCTGACAGGAGCAGGGAGGAGAACAGATTGAATGGCTGAAGGAGATCGTGGCAAAGTTTGATTGGCGAACCAAGAGAGGGAACACTCATAGTCAGCTGATGGTGGAAGAGGTGTGAGTGGGATAGAGTGAGAACTGTCAATGGATGCAGCATAAAAAAAAGTCTTCCTGACTTAACTTACGCTGAGCTTCATTAGAGCTTCATAAGCTTCGCATGCAACTAAGCAACTTTCACAGGAATGAACGGGGTCCTGCTGCCAGTGCTGTTGCCAGGTGTCTTCATAAATCCACGGTCCTTAGCTTGACTGCTATTTTGTTGAGAAGCAAACTTGCAGATACCCTAAAATCTGCATATAAATTGACAGGCGGAGGGTACCTGTTCTGGCTCTGATTGAGGGTGAGAAGCTGCTCCCGAGTGGTACATTGAAAACAGGGAAACGAAGATCTGTGTAAGTATGAGACCCTCTGACAGAGGACAAATCACAGGGAGCTTTGCCTGGATGATGGTCGGTTCAGAGTTTATTTCAGGATGAGACTGGGACAGTCTGACAATCTGCTGTCTATTGTCAGGCCTGATTATGGTTGGTAGAGTGTGAGAAAGTAGTAGACTGCAGTTTGTTCAGATATGTCTTAAAGCTTGTCAGGACAACGTTGAAAGTGAGCTAAAGTTAGCTTAACACACACGATAATTAATCACCGTACGACCTCTCAGATACAGGAACGTATTCCCAGAGCCATCACAGAGTAACTAGTAATTCCCCTGCTGCATGCTTTTATAGTATATATGTACGAACTGTGTGTGTGTGTGTGTGTGTGTGTGTGTGTGTGCTTTGTTTCCTCTGCCTTTTGATCTCTCTCTCTATCTTTTGCCTCCTGTGATAGATTTGAATGTGAAATGACAACTGAGCCTCACAAATATTAGTTCAGAGTGTGATCCCACATGGAAGTGTGTGTGTGTGTGTGTGTGTGATGTACTGCATATCAATTAGCTATCTATTATTCATGCTGACAACGTAATGAATGAAACATCACAGTCTTTGTATTTCAGGCATGTTTACTTCTCTCTCTCTCTGTCAAACACACACACACACACACACACACACACACACACATACACTTCGTTTCTCTGTCTCACACATGGCACAGCTGCCGTTGTGGGTATTTAGACAGTAGTGACAGTGTGTGAATGAAATCCAATTGTTGCTGTGAAGACGTGGTGATGCCCACTGAATACCTGACAGCTGAAGACAGCCAGCTCCTCCTAATGACGGAGCAGGGGCATCATTTACTGAGAGACTGAGTAGGACATGATTTAGTCTCTAAAATCTCTCTTAACAACATCCTCTGAATGTCCCTAAAATCCAGACAAGAAAAGAGCTGATTAAAACACTGATATCCTCATCCTGGTTTGCCTTCATGTGTTACCCTGAGCTCTGAGCAGTCAGCTTTGGAGGCAGCAGCTTCTGGACTTTACACCCCTGTGTTTTGCTTCTCAGGCTACATACTGCACATGCTGCCATCATTGGTGGAGGTTGTTGGTGCCACTCTACGTTTACACGACATTAGAGAAAATGGATTTATGTGTTAGTCCGACTTAAACCGGAATTTTAAGAAACGTGTAAACATGTTAGTGTGACTGAAATCGTACTAAATCAAATTTCTTAAAGTTACAATGTGTAATTTATGTGGTTGTTTATTAGCAAATATCAACTATTGCTTTCATAAATATATATTTACTAAAGTGTAATGCAATTCATATATAAATGGAAGCTTTCTCGTAGGCTTAGAATGATTTCTCTATATATACACAGGCAGGGCGTGGTCTGCTGGAGGCTGCCCTCTTGCGTCGCCATATTTGAATACAGTGGCCGAAAGGGATATACGCGCTTCGCCTTTCACGTTTACCTAGAACTTGCCGTCACTGGAGACGATTAAGGTGAAGATCAATCCGGGGCGCTTCTGCGTGAACCTGCTTTGTACTTTTATGATTCTGTCGCACTTTAAATGGAGGACCACACATATGTTTTGCCCCGTAAGAGGGAAACCACGCCACCAAATAAAAGAAAAAGATCAGATAAGCGAGGACGGGACAAAACGCGAGTGAATATCGGCGTTGCTTATTCCAGGTGGAAAGAACTCCTGAAGGAGAAGGATTTCACAAGGGATGCGGAGGTTGCCTGCTTTCTGCTAGACAGGTAATTCAATCTGATATTTTAAAATCATTTTGGCTTCATGTTTGCAACTACTTTTCCCTCTCGTCTAAGTTCGAGTGACGGCTACGTTTACGTGCTAACGTTATCCTAGCCTTGGCTAACGTTATCCCAGAGCTACAGCTAAATGGTTAGCCTAGCCTACAGCCTAATCTGTTGATTCCTCTCGCGCTGCTGCGAAGGCTGCCACCCTCTCCTCCTCCTCTTCCCTCTGGGTAGCCGAGACACACCTCTTCGCCTGGCCGTTCCTGCACCGCCTCTACCCCCTCTCCCCCTCCCTCTCCCTCTCCCTGGTCTTCCTCCTCTGCCTCTCCCTCTTCCTCATCTCCCTGTGTCCTGTGGAAGAACACTCTGGAATCGCATATATTATAATCGTACCAACCTATATTTGCTGCACTGTGCCGCGACTATCACATAAAACGTGTTATTTTAGCATTACTGTGCTAATGCTCATGTTACCAAAACAATTAGAAATAAAACACTCCTAACATATATCTGACAGATAACCTATATCTCACTAGTAAGCTATAACATGTCGTAACATGGTTTAGATTCCTAAATAAATATTCACCTCATCGCTAGATACTCCTGAAAAACTTGCAAAACTCTGCTGTCTGCGCAAGGCTTTTTGTCCTACGAGGCCACCGTCACTTACCTGACGGGAGGGGTGAGTGAGTGACTAGAGTGAGCGCTGCAATCTAGAATCTGTCACTGTTACTCACCATTTTTACACACTGAGACTTTAACGTCAGCCTAACACATCCAGATAATGCGACTGAGAGTTGAATTCCTCCTGCATGTATACAGTCAATCAGACCCAAACTGGCCGAGGCGCTCTGAGCATGCTCCACAGTTTCTGCCCCAGGCTTTGACCTGGAAGTTGAATAGTATTACCCTTTAGTGGCGATACGAGACGACCCAAGCAGCAGCATTTTTTGACGCTTGCAGCAACAGAGCGAGAACGTCCTTATTGGGCAGGCGGGTCTGTGTCCAGTGTGAAACCAAAAGTCAATCAAGTTGCATTAAAAACAAAATAGTGTGTGAATATGTTCAGTCTCGTATGTCACATGACGTTATATTACAATAATAACAAGAGTACTTATTTTAAGCAGGACCATGATGTGTGTGTTTTTTTAAACCTAACCACATTCTTTCGTTGCCTAAACCTGAAGAAGTTCACCTAAAAACTTTTTGCATATGTTCTAATGTTCTTTTTGTTAGTTATCACGAGTTATACCCTCACAAGTATTTCAATTTTACACACATTATTAGTTTCTTGTCCGTTCACACATGTTGTTTTTAGTCCTTGTCATACATAATTTATATTTTTCAGTTTCTGCCACTTTATGTGCAGGTTTGTCACAATATATAATATGAATAGAATATAAATATATTTCTATTTATTTGGTATTGAACCTATTTTCGTGTTACCAGTATACATTTATGTCATTTTCATTTGCAATATCTATCAATGTGGTTTTTGTCTAGTAGGACTGTACCAATATATCATGTAACCTGTGTCACATGACCCTCACATGAGCTCTTAAATTGCTCACCTGTTTCCAATGCATTTTATTCCCTTATGAAGACTCTCTCGTCGAAACCACATAAATCACATATTTTAATGGATAAAATTGTATATATTAAATTATTTCAAGGTGTTTCAATGTGTTTCTCCTCATATTCCCCTCCCTGATGGTTTCATGGAGGTCATCAGAGATTTTTTTGTTGTAAAATAACAGGTCTAAAAATACATTTCAGAAAGTAGGTGTTACACACTTACTTAATTTTAAAAAACTTTTTAGCTTTTTAGTCATCCCTGTATTACTTGTAACTGCTGTCTCATCTCTCAGATTCCATGTCCTGTCAAGTTTCCCTTCTTTGAGATTTCTTGCCCCGCCCCGATGTGTTTCACCTGTGTCTCATTGTCTTTCTTGTCTTAGTTCATTCAAGTCCATGTCTTCACCTCATTTGTTGCCAGATCGTCTTCACCTCTGAGTGAGAGTTCCAGCGCTTCTCTGGTGGTCCATGTGAGTGTGTCTTTGACCGTTGTTGCCCTCTGACCACCATTTTGGCCTATCGAATTGGATGCCCTGAACTTTAATCTGAGTCTGAGAGTCAGCCAGTTTGTGCTTGACAGTTAAACTGTTGTCTTACTGCATTATGAGTTAAGTGTCTCACCGACTCTGTAAACTTTGAACAACCTGCTCTCGGTTTGCTAAACTTAATGATGCAAATGCCATTAAAGCACATTTGAATTAGTAACATCCTGAACAGGAAGTAAGAACATAGGAACTGAAGTCTTCTCCAGCTCGAGACTGCCACCTGTGGGGGAGGGCGCACGCTCACCACCCAGGAAGTTTTCTGTCATATTTCATTTTTATATCTTGTTATACACGGACAGACTGTTTTTATCGTCCTCTATCCATCCTGCTTATGAGACGTATCTGCGCATCGTGTCACTTATCAGGATGCCTGCGTCTGTTCTTCTGGCCAATCATCTGTTCTCTGGTTTTCTCTCTTTTCTCTCGTCTCATCCATCACCTCTTCCTCCTCTCCCTCGTCATCCTTCCACACCTTCATGTTTCAACTGTTTTTCCTCATCTTCACTCTCTCTCATGCACTCGTCTTCCTCTTTCACTTTGGTTCTGCTCTTACTTTTTTCTTGGTTTCCTCTATCGGCTGTTCCTCACTTGATTTATGTAGCTTTGCCCTTCTCTCAGGTCAAGTCAGTTTCATTTATACATCGGCTTTATATGGCTTCAAATGTCCGCAACAAAAAACCTACTACGGGAAAACAGACACCTCAAGAAGGAGAAATCCCACGCAATAAGTAAAGTGGACAGTAGTATGAGTCGAAGTACAGCTGAGGTGATGTTAAGACAAGGGTGGTCCAGGTAATTGCAGACAACAGATGATACATTATCAGCTATGGGCAATGACGAAGTCTTCTGAAGAATCATCATTTTCCATATCTCTCCAACACTTTTCTAATCAATCAGGGTGTTTCTTTCCCAGCTGTGACAGCGTGCCAAGGGCTGGTACTGTTCAACATGTTCTCATCCCAAGTCATCAGACATCACCACTTTGTCAGTGGACTTCTGTGTCTACATATGATACGCAAGGTATCCTTCTGTGTCTGTTGTTCATGTTCTTGGATGCAGCAACCAACACCAAGATGTCATCCAAAGAACATGGTTAGGTTTATAAAAAAACATCATGGTTTGTCTCTACATTCATACAGGAAGTGAACACCAGACTCTCAGGTGAAAGTCCGTGGTTTGTTTGACCAATTCACCAGCCCTCCCTGCTGCCCCATAAGGACATTTGAGCCCGGTCTCACTCACTTACGGTGTCACAAACCAACCAAAAAAGACGTCCTTTAATGGCGGCATGGTACGTGGCCAGTCACTATTATAGTTCAACGGCGTCAGACAGTGTCAGGTGGATGGGTGGTGGATGGGTCCAACAAACACCGACTTTCACCTGAGAGAGCGGTATTCGCATCCCCTAAGATTCTACAGCCAAACCCTGTTCTTTTTTTCCTAAACCTAACCACGTGTTTTTGTTATTGAAGGAAAAAAAAATGTAAATTTGCAGTGTTGCATTGACGTAGTGCTTTTATTTTGAAAGAGACTGTATGTAAATTGTAAATTTCCTGTGAAAACAGAAGTGTATTTTGAAAGAAGACAATGCATGTAACAGGCTGAACTTGACACGGCGTCCCAGAAAGCCAACAACCAACGCACCCCGGGTACCTTGCACGTTGAATCTGGACATGGAAAGTCTATGACCAAACTTCAATATGAGATGAGGTGGGAGTGAGAATGTGTTGGACTTTCCTTCTCCTTATATTACGTCCTTATCAGCAGCGTTTCAAACTGACACGGTCCAGTGGTGTATCATACTGCCAAGACAAGTGCCGTCTAGCTGACCGGCAGCGTATCTTAACACCAAAGGTTACGTCCGGCTGTGTTACAAACTGACAACTCTCGACGGCATATCATACCACCACAAAAGGTGGCTTTCGGCGTTGGTGTCTGATGCCGAAGTCACAGACAAAGCAGCGGTATATGACGACTTCAAAATCAAACAGGTTCTGTTGTCTTGGCCTTGTGAGTGTGTGTGTTATCATGGCAAAATGTGGCCCTGGTGACGTCAGTTCTAGCAGGAACTATCCCAGAAGCTGTTTTCAGTGCTTTGCCAGGTGTTGATGTGTCTGGTAGCGTAAAAACCAACACATTCTCACTCCGACCTTGTCAGATATTGAGATTTGGTCATGGACTTTCCACATCCAGATACGACGTGAAAGGTACCCTGGGTGCGTTGGTTGTTGACGTTCTGAGACACTGTGTCAAGTTCTGCCTGTTACATGCATTGTCTTCTTCAGAATACACTTCAGTTTTCGCAGGAAGTTTAAGATTTACAAACAGTCTCTTTCAAAATAAAAGCACTACACCTGTAAATTGATGTTTTTTTTTCCTTCAACAACAAATCCATGTGGTTAGGTTTAGACAACAAAAACACGAGGTTAGATTTAGGAAAAAGGAACAGGGTTTGGCTTTAGAATCTGACGGGATGCAAACACGGCTCTCCCAGATGAAAGTCAGTGTTTGTTGGACCCATCCACCACCCCCCACCTCTGCCCCTGTCGGAGATTCGTCGCCTTAACTTTCGTCCTTGTCCGGCTGCGGGGAAAGAAAATCATAAATTACAGGTTGAGGATTGTGTTACTGCAAGACAATACACCTCAGCTCAAGTACATGTTATACTAATGTTCACATTTTGACAGCAATTAACAAGAAAAAAGATTCAGTTCTTTTTAAACTCTGTATTATTATTTTCTTTAACGTTTTAAAAACAGCAGTGATTATGAGATGCAGAACAAGAGCAGGAGGACTAGAATCAGGCCATCTGTTTAACACAGATACACAGGCAGAGTTCACTGGGTTCATTTTCCTCTCAGCACTGAAAGCACAAATATGGATTAATCTGTGACTGTGACTGAGTGTTCACCACATCTTTCTATAGTCGACGGTGTTGTTTTACACACTTAGATGAATTAAAAAAACAATGTCCTTGATATTAAATGTCCCACTTTCTCTTAAACTGGGGCAATACCAAAATACGCGGGTGTGGTTGACCAGTTCAAGAGCAAGAGAACACTGGGTCAGATTTCTACAAGGTTAATGAGGTGGGTGTACTACCAGGTAGATGGGTGCGTTACAGAGGAAGAAGTGGGTGTTCTTTCCTGTAACTTAAATGGCTTTTACTGTAAACAGCTCCATTACTCCTAGGGTACCCTGGACGTTGTATGTGGACGTGCAAAGTCCATGACCAAATGTCGATATGTGACAAGGTTGGAGTGAGAATGTGTTGGTTTCAAAGGTGGCAATCTGAATCACTTGCAAGGGTCCACTGCTCTCTCTATGGGCCCCTCCACCCCAGGGGCCCCAGTGCAATCGCACTACCTGCACTGTCTATACTTACACCCCTGTATCTGGGTCACTCTTGATAGATTATCTGGATCAGAGCCTTCGATCGCGCTCAGGAAAAAAATGTCAGATTTGTAATAGTCTCGCTCACCAGACCTTTCTCAAGAAAAGAAAGGTCTGGCTGCGCCGACTCTCACTTTAAGATTGGAGATAAAAACGCCCCGGCTGCTTGTATTTCTTTCAACCAATCACAATCGTTCTGGGCGGTGCCACAGCAACGGTGCGCTTGCAAAAATATTGCCGGGGGGAAACAGGTTTTGGTGTAACACGCCCACAAAAATATCGCCTACAGGACGCGAACCATGGCAGAAAAATGGCTACATCCCCGCAAGATCAAACACCGCAAAAGTTAGTAAAGGACGTTTGTGGACAATGACAACCGGAGGTGGTAGGGCGGGACTTCAGCGGGTGGCTCGTTCTGCCCAATGAGAGGCTGATCTATGCAGCGAACTTCCGCCCACTCAGACTAGATTTGTAAGTAGTCAACCAGTTTAACCAGCTCAAAGGACTCTAATGGCTCTAATCCATCATCTGATTCTGTTGTACTTCTGTGATGTGAGTTTCCTAATCTAAATTTGTGATAATATAATAATTATAAAGTGAAGTATGATAAGAAATGTGCAGAAAAGAAGCTACTGGCTAGCCCAGCAGTTTCAGTGCATCACAGTTTAAACAAATACGTCTTCTGATAGTGCTCACTTCCTTCTCTAATAGGGTTTCGTCCTCACCACAGAGACACTAAAGAAGAAGAGGAACCAGCTTTTGATGATGTGAAAATGTCACATGCACCATTTTCACATCAATAAACGGGCCTTATGTAATCGAACAAACTGCATCGCTTTATGGCACAAAGTGATACAGATTTATGGCACAAATTGGACATTCATGTGGAGGCGGTTAAACAAGTGATGGGCAGATAAATCTGACAGGAAGCAGTGAGGCACAAAGAAGAGACTAACAATAGTCCTGATGTGAGTTTTATCACCATTTGTTTCCTCATGCTGAGACATTACCATCCGTTTGAAGAGTGCATATTGACCTTTAAAACACGGCACCATTAAAACTTAGACACAGAGAGGAGAGCCGACCACCAGACCTGTTTTACCCTTCCACTCCCTTTCTATCTGCTCCATCTTCCTCCTCCTCCTCCTCCTCCTCCTGCTCTCTACAGTATGTGGAGCAGAATGACTAATGATCAGTTGCTCTGTCACACACCAGAGACTTTCTTCCCCTGCAGCCACATCCAAAATTAGCGCACACGCACACACACACACGAGTACACACAACAACACACACACAGGCAAACACCCAAATAGGTTCCTACACACGGACGCACACTTTGACCTCTGTGAAACTATGAACACAAGACAGGTCCTGCAGCAGAGAGGTCAAAGGTCAAACAAAGGAGATTTTCACTTCATGAGAATCTCCTCCTTTTGTCCTCCTGGGCTCCTGACATAGATGTGAAGTTAAATAAAGACACAGCCTCTGATCCGTCTCACAAACGCTCCACACACACCAGTGTCCATTTGGACCTGAAGTCCTCGCTCTGCTCAGTCGATGATGTCGTTCTCTGAGCTGCAGCTCCCTCTGCTGGACAGAAGCAGCTAATGCAGATTTCACTTCACTCTCACTCAGATTCTTGCTCAAGTCGTGTTAATCTCACCTGTCTTCAGGTGTAAGATGTCTGTAAAAATGTAAGAAGGAAATGACACAACCAAAAACATTTGATGCACAAGGCAACAGTTTGGTGAAGAGTTTGTTCAAAGTGTCAGCCACTGAGCCCTTGCACTTAATTCAACCATCAGCAGCTATAATTCTATAATTTATTTATTATATTTTCAGCTTTGCCATAGTGACTTAACGGTACAATAATTCTGTGCATCACTGTCTCAACTGTACAATAATCGGTGCAGTGATTCAACTGCTGCAATAGTTTTAATTTTAATTTTAATATATATTCTTACCTCACTACTCTTGAATGTGTATAAGAAGTGTGATGCACAAACTGTACTTATTTCATATTCTTATTACTATTTGTACATATATATTGTACTGAAGCCTACATTGTGGCTCATACACATATTTCTAAAACTTAGTAGTTTTTATACATTGCAACATATTATATTCTTAAATATTTTATATACTTGTTTTAAACATTGTAGCATAATACATATATTATTATATTTCTAAAATGTACTAGTTTTTAAACATTATAGGACAAAGCACATATTAAACATATTTTTTAAATTTTACATACTAGTTTTAAACATTGTAACATAATACACATATTTTTTATGTTTCGAAAACTTCTTAGTTTTTATACATTGGAAGACAAAGCACATATTTTATCCTATATATTTTTAAAAAAAATAGTTTACATACTAAATTTGAACGTTGTAGTATCAAACACATATTTTTTCATGTTTCTAAAACTTTTTAGTTTTTATACATTATAGGGCAAAAACATATTTTAGCCTATGTCTGTTTTTAAATAATTTACATAGGCCTGCTAGTTTTAAACATTGTAGCATAATGCAGATATTTTTTTATATTTCTAAATCTCACTAATTTCTATACATCGTAGCATAATGTGCATATTTTTATATATTTTAATTTTATATACTAATCTTAAACATTGTAGCAAATATTTTTTATGTTTCTAAAACTTCTTACTTTTTATACATTGTAAGACAAAGCACATATTTTATCTTTTATATTTTTAAAAAATATTTTACATACTACATTTGAACATTGTAGCATATTGCAAATATTTTTGTATTTTTAAATATTTTATATACTAGTTTTAAACATTGTAACTCAATGCAGATATATATTATATTATATTATATATATTATACTATTAAATATTATATCACATTTGTATTTCTAAATCTTACTAGTTTTTATACATTGGAACACAATGCACATATTTTTAGCCTATTATTATATTATTATATTTTACATATTTGTTCTAAGCATTGCAGCATAATGCATATTTAAAAAAATATTTTGACCTAATTTTTATTTCTACTTTATTGCAATTCTCTGTGCTACATATCAGAGCGACTGTATCGTAGCCTCTCACAATTTTTCCCCGGGGATCAACAAAGTATTATAAGAGCACAGTGATTAAATGGAACACTGTTTCTATAAAATGTCATTAAATTGCTAGTAAATGTGAACATTTTAACAGGATACTATTACTACTATTATTTTTGAAATATTACATAAGGCCACAACAACATAACTACATAACAAAGCCTACTAAGTAACAGCACCCCTTCCCAGCTGGTTCCTCTTTTCCTGCTCTCTGGGGGGAGATGGGCACCAACTGTGCTCGTACCGCCCCTGTAGACAGGTGTATGGACCAGCCTATCACCTGTCCTCTCTGCTGCAGACAGCACAGAGCCGAGCGGACATATCTTATACTTTCAATATTCGGGGAGAGATACGAGCCACCCCTCCCTTGTTGGACTGATCCTCGTTTTTGGTGAAATCTGATTGGCTCAGTCGTTTCCCACCTGTGTGACGTTTCTCATTGTAAAGGTAATGAGCGACAATGGAGAAAAGACAGAAGACAGGAGCTGGAACAGAAATGTGTAGTGCAGAAAAATTACGAGCTAAAAAGTGACCACTAAATGCACCATCTGACAGATCTCCTCCGTGGTGTGCTGCGCTGCTCCGAGGCTCACAGTGGTGTCAGGTAGGACTGTCTGCATTTGTTTGAAGGCCTGTGTTCCTCTGCGGTTGTTTCTGCCTTCAAATATTTGCTTTTACTTTAAAGTACTTTAAAGTCAAGCTGCTTGTTTTTACTTCTTATCACACACAAACACACTTTTTAGTTGCTCTGTTGTTAGGGGACAGCACTGTAGTTTTTGATCATACACTGAAGAGCATTGAGTATGTGAGTGTGCATGTCTGTGTGAGCATTTCTAACTATTTCAGTGCTCTGTTGACTGACTGTACATGTTCTGGTGAAGAAGTTAGTAGTAGCTGCAGTATACTGTGACTCTCCGGCTCACCTCTCTGGCCTGGGTTCCCGTTTACAAGCATTGCACAAAACAAGGCCTGAAAGAGGCGTACGTCACTTCCCAGGGAAAAGTTGTGATCTATTGTGATCTTTGACCCATGCTGAAGAAGAGCATGAAGAGCATGGAGACAGGAAATTGGCGACACCAATTGTTAGATGGAGGCAGTCGTCGAAGAAATTGTTGAATATTTTTTGCTGCACTCCATTTTAGGCTTTTGTCTGTATGTGCATCTTTAGTAAGGATCCTACACACTGTTTTATAAATGAGACCCCTGGTGTCAACAAGACATCTTGAAGTGTCGTCATAAAGGTCTCCAGCATCCTCAGATTCTGTTTGTACCACAAAAAGTGTTTTAGTGTTAAATTTACTGCTGAAAAAACTTCACAAAAGACCTCTTCATCTCAAAGTCTCGGGTTTAATTTCAGTCCCAGTCCGCCCCTGAGTGACTCAGTAAATTCCAAAGTGGTTAAAACCTCCACAGTGCTGTCAGTCAGCCCGATCACCAGAATAAAATGTTGGCATTGTTTGATCTGCAAACCATGGAGAGGTCATGTTTGCACGTTATTATGTGGCAGATATGTTTAAAGTTTATGATTCAGCAACTCTGTGGTTAACGTGGTTAGGGTTAGGCACAACAATCATTTGGTTATGGCGAGGAAAAGATCATGTTTTGACTTAAAATACTCAGTTTGGGGGGTAAAGAAAGCACCGATGTCAAGTCATCACTGTGTTCACAAAGCTGCTGGAAAATCACAACAGGTTTTGTTGTTTGTTGGTCTTGAACAGTGGTCTGCAGCTTGGCAGGCGTCTCGTTCTGGTGTCACACGATCCACCATCTCTCCACCGCCTGATGACAAGTCAGCTCAGATATGTCCTTTTAGAAATGTCGATATGATACGTATGAAACTTCAATGCAACATTTTCTTCTGGTGACGGGGTTGCATCAGGAAGTGTTGGCAGAAATGGCTTGAAATGTCAGTTTTTGTTCAGGAAGTTCAAATTTTATCTCGTTATTGTCTCGTGTTCATTTAAAAAAATATTTTCTAGGGGTCCCCGGAGACCAGGAGGCCCTAAAAAAATGCGTATATTGCTTAATGTTAAGGGCAGGCTGTGAACATGGCACTGAGGATGAGAAACCCTGTTGCATTTCTTGTTTGTTTGTCTGCTCACCAGCTCCAGCTCTGAAAGATCAAACCTTTCTCCTAATGTTTCATGTTTCACACAAACCTAGATATCTCTAAGCAATAAAATCATCAGGGTTAACACAAGCTTAGGAGCATGTCACATTTTGTTCTACGGCATAAAATACCAGTTTAGCACTCTGCTAACTTGACTAGGAATAAAATAATCTTGGCGCTCTTTAGACTTTAGAAATGTTAGCAGTCCAAATGGATTAAAGCTTGATAGTGGAACGAGACATTTCGGGAGGGGTTGTTACACTAAAAAAAATGTGTCCACTGATTTGTAGATGCGTCTTTTCCAATGTAAGTCTAAGGGAAAAAGTGTTTTTGGGCCCAATGGCATCACATGACGAACCCTGTGGTGCCACTGTTTGGCCTTGATGAAAATTGACTTCAAAGCCTGGTGCAACAGACTCCACCAGGAATGAGTCCTAAAACCAGGAAATGAGTTAGCATTTTTGAGCTTTCGGTTCTCATTTCTCAAAGTCAGTGGGTTTTTGTTGACCTGTGGTTAACACAAGCTCGAGGGATTTCCACGTTTGGTTCTGCGACATAAGATACATCAGTTAATACTCCACTCATGAACACTGAAGCGTCTGTATGTTGTAAAAATGGCGGCTGCTAACAAGTCTCTAAATGAGACTACAGAACGTCATCATGCTGAGCACAGCTTTACAGCCTTGTTGTGGGAGTAATGTTAAGTCATGCAACCTTAGTGAAGTTTGTTTATAGGCTACTGTTAGCTTTGTACTTCTGGTGATTGCATTTATGCTTTAAAAATCACAAAGTGGTGTTAATTTGTCAAGATTATCTTGCTGAACAAAACATGTAAGTATCATTAATGTTAAATCCAATGGAAAAGTCCCACAGCCTTTTCGATGAGTGAACCAGGATGATGTCAGCTTCCGCGTCGGCCCACAAACAAAGGTCATCCCTGCAGCGCTCTATGGCTGCATTTATAAAAACTCCAAAAAAAAACATTCTGAGGTTTTGTGGTGCAGATCTGTTTTGCTCACAGCTGCTTCAACAGGAAAAAAATCAGACTACCTAAATGTGGTGACTTCCTGTTGTGACAGGGGAAAAAATCTTTTCACCTTCCATGTAAATACATAACCTCAGAAACAGGAACAACACAGACAGATATGTAAACAACTGTTTTATTAAGCTCTGACTAGGAGGTCGGTGCTGGGCACAACAGATGAGTGGCCAGAAGAAAATATCTGCATCATACATTTCTGCAAACCACAGATACATTTGTATGTTTCATACAGTGGTGGATGGTGAGACAGCTGCCACGCTGCAGACGACTGTTCGAGACCAACAAACAACAAAACTGCGTGTTTACTAGCAAGACATCTGCGTCATTTCCAGCTGTGATTGTGCCATCAAAACTGGGTATTTTGAAACACATTAGATTATAAACATTATTCTGGCGATTAGTTTGAGTGTTATTGTGAAAGTCCAGAATCATATGACGTATTTACAATAAAACAAAATTTCAGTTCATATGATTAGAGAATTTGGCACCTGCCCTGATAAATAATCAAGTTTTTGAGGATAATATTTCGATAGATGATGCAGTGAATAGAATTTTTTAACTGTTAAGAGCATCAGGAATGAAACATTGAGAGCTGAAGTGGACACATTTGCTCTAATCCTTGTTAACCTTCAGATGTCACACTGATAAATCCAGCTAAAGATAATTGTCCTCCCACTCCTGAAACCAGGCAGCTCTGTTTGGTTGTTGAATCATTTAATTATATGCACATATTTTGCAAAAACAAAATCTAAATTAGCTGCACCTTATTCTTAGTCTGGATCACTAAGGTTCTTATCCACCTTATTCCCAGCCCCCATGATGCCTTGTGTGAATTATGGGCGTGACTTCCGGTGCTGAACTGGAACTGGTGTTTTCCAATGGTAACGGTACGCTACTCCTTTTTCTTGGAGCAACTGAAAATAAAACGTGGTAGACATCACCTGTTGCATCTATGATGGAATAACATATTACCTCAATAGACTCTGACGGCCATCTCAAAGCATTGGTTTTCCTTTAAACGATTAGCTTGCCCTGCTTTGTTAATGTGTTGTTAAATTTGAGTTCGAACTATTTTACGGTAAACATCTACTCCTTCTAGAAGATCTCTGATTTGCCACGACTCATAAACAGACACTAACTCGTTCAGTGAACATTTAACATAATGATGTATCAATTTAAGCTCCATGTAAAGAGAATAAAGGTGATGTTTCCCAGCTAACGCTCCATTCATAGACCTTAACAACACAGTTCAGACATTTCTATAACTGACGCTGAATTTAGCAGCAGACTTCAGTAATATCAGTAATAGATGGAAGTTAAATAAATAACTTCAGGCTTTCATTTTATATGATATGAAAGAAGTTTGGCAAATTAGTAACACATTCTGAGCCCAGATGACCAACGTTAAACACAATTCAAGATATGTTGCTGACTTCATTTTATAATGGGCAATCTCTAATGTAGGTTGAGAATGAAATCAGACAGCCAGGAATACAGGGATGTCATGTACTGACATTGAGTGACAGACCTGTCATTCCAGGTGTCATTCTCCTCCACAAATTCTGACTTCTCCGCTCTCCAAACTCTTCATTTTATTATTTATTCATGATTTGATTTTATTAGTCATTTCAATCCTATAAAAATGTAGTGGATGCATTAGAGTAGGGTGTGAACGAAAATATGGGACAAACCACATCCCGTATTGGTTCAGTATGGGAAAGTGCATTTTATTTTTCAATACAGAACGATCCAGTATCAAGGTTATACAGAACGGGTGGCAATCTATTCCTCTCTGTAGGTGGGTGATGAAAACTGTACTGCTGGTTACAGGAACAACCACTGTTTGTTTTGGATGCATGTTCAACACCCATGTTGCTGTTGAAGCCAAATATTTAGCTTAGTCTGGTTGGTAGTAATGTTACAGATGTGGACAGCACAGCAGGTACCAGAGCTCCTAAGGGACATTTAAGAAATGCTAATTTAATGTTATGTAATAGTATTTGCTATGTTAAAGATGAATTACTTTAGAAAAGAATCACTGTTGGTGGTTAGTCACCAAGATTTGTCACAAGACCAAATCATAGACAGTCAATGTGATTAAATAGTTTGCTGCCACTTCCTCTCTCTGTCCAAAAGTTGCATCCATAAACATTCTTACAGTACCTGTCTCAGGAATAAAGTGGATACTTTTTAATTTCCACAAATATTATCTGCAAAATATCTCATTTAAAGGGAAATTTCGGTTTATTTCAACCTGTCTCCTATCGTCCTAAATTTGTTTCAAGTGACTAGTGACATAAAAATAATAGTTAGCATGTTAGCCGTTAGCCTAGATACAGCCAGGGCGCATAGTAGCGTCAGACCTGTGAAACGTAAGTGAACGGGCAACC